>NW_028227277.1:17269633-17327133 GCF_978045245.1 Mus caroli
CACACAAAGAAAGGAAGAAAAGAAATAAAGAAAGAAAGAAAGAAAGAAAGAAAGAAAGAAAGAAAGAAAGAAAGAAAGAAAGAAAGAAAGAAAAGATGATGACTCTTTGGGCATATCAGGCTTTCTATGTATTGTTTTTCCTTTTTATTAATTTTTATTTTTTAAAATTTAACGTTTTTTTAAAGGGTATTTAGGCCTTTTTGATAATTGCTTTAGAGTTTTTTTGGATTTCAGGGTTTTAGTATATGTTTATGGTTTTAGTTTTGGAGTGTTTTAGAGTTTTATTTTTGGTTTTCAGTTCTTTAGTGTATTTTTAGTGTTTTTTGTTTTTTTTTTTTTTTTAGAATTTTATGGTGTTTTAGGATTTTGGGGATTTTAATCAAAAATTTTTTAAGGTTTATCTTTTATTTGGATTTATTTATTTATTTATTTATTTATTTATTTATTTATTTATTTATTTATTTATTTATAGAGTATTTCACTATTATTATTTTTTGAAATTCTTAGGTTTTATTTTTATAGTTAGAGTTATAGGATTGCCAGGCATTGGTTTCCCATGCATTAAATCCCAGCACCTGGGAGGCAGAGTTAGGTGGATTTTTGATTTCGAGGCCAGCATTTTCTACAGATGGCAGTCCAGGACAACCAGAGACACACAGAGAAACCCAATCTCCAAAAACAAAACAAAACAAAACAAAACAAACAAACAAAAAACAAAAAAAACCAAAATAAAACAAAAAGACTTATAAGTTCATACTGTGTCCTTGTTTTATTATTATTATTATTATTATTATTATTATTTATTTATTTATTTATAATTTTAGTGTTTTTGTTAAGGCTTTTGTAGGGTTTTTATAAGATTTTTTTTTTGTTTTGTTTTGTTTTGTTTGTTTTGTTTTTCAGTATTTTAGTGCACTTTTAATGTTTGTACTTTTTTTATGATATTAGGGTATTTTTGGATTTGGGGTGTTTTATTAAGTGTTTTTAAGGTTTTATCTGTGTTTTTCAGGTTTTTTTGTGAGAGCTTTTGAGTTTTCTTATCTTTTCTTTTTAAAATTTTAAGTTTTATTTGGTCAGTTTAAGAGTTTCAGGGTTGCAGGGCGTGGTGGCACATACCTTTAATCCCACCACTAGGGAGGCACAAGCAGAAGGATTTCTGAGTTCGATGCCACCCTGGTCTACAAAGTGAGTTCCAGGACAGCCAATGCTACACAGAGAAACCCTGTTTCGAAACAAAACAAAACAAACAAAAAAACCAACCAAACAAACAAACAAAAAAAAAGGGTTTCAGGATTGCCAGGCTGTGGTGGCCAATGCCTTATATCCCAGCATTTGAGAGGAATAAGTGTTGCATTTCTTAGTTCGAGGCCAGTATGCTCTAGAGAGGCATGCCCAGTATTGGCAGGGATACAAAGAGAAAACCATTGTGCAAAAAACTCAAAAAGAAAGAAAGAAAGAAAGAAAGAAAGAAAGAAAGAAAGAAAGAAAGAAAGAAAGAAAGAAAGAAGGAAGGAATGAAGGAATGAAGTAAAGGAAGGAAGGTGGAAACAAATTACTTTATGAGGAAACAAATTAGTTTATGCATATATTGGGCTTCCTTGTATTTTTTTTCCTTTTTTTTTCCGTTTTTTTTTTTTTTTTTTTTTTTTTTTTTTCGTTTAAAGGGTTTTGTGTATGGTTAGTTTTTAAAAAAACTTTTTAGGGAGACTTTTTTTTTTTTTTGCTTTAGATTTATATTTCATGTTTTTACTATTTGTGTGTGTATGTATCTGTGTTTGTGTCTGTGTGTGTTTCAGTCTGTGTGTCTGTGTGTGTCTGTGTGTCTGTATCTGTGTGTTCCTGAATAGTTTTCAAAAAATTTAAAGGTCTTATTTTGTGGATTGAGAATTTCAGGGTTGCCTACTCTCTGGAGTGATCCATGCCTTTTATCTCAACATTTTAGAGAAAGAGTCTTGGATTTGTGAGTTCCTGGTCGGGCTTAAAGAAAGAAAGAAAGATGGAAAGAAAGTTGGAAAGAAAGAAAGAATGAAATACTGTAAGTAGGAAATTTACTGTATGAAAAAGTTTGTTTCTTTTTTTTTAATGAATACTAGGGTTTTTAAAGAGTTTTTAGAAGAGAGTTGTATAGTTTTTTTTTTTGGAGGTTAATATTTTAAAATGTTTTTGGATAATTTTTTTGGCTTTACTGTTATTTATTAGGGTTTTATTACTTGTGTGTGTATGTGTGTGTTTGTGTGTGTGTTCTTGAATATTTTTTAAAAAAAGGAAAATTTATTTTGTAAAAAATTCAAAAAAACTCTAAAAATCTAAGAGAGAGAGAGAGAGAGAGAGAGAGAGAGAGAGAGAGAGAGAGAGAGAGAGAAAGTTAGAAAGAAAGAAAGAAAGAAAGAAAGAAAGAAAGAAAGAAAGAAGAAAGAAAAAATTACAGAAAAGAAAGAGTGAAATAAAAGAATGGAAGGAAGAAAAAAGAAAGAGACAAAGTAAGGAAGGAATGAAAAAGAGAAAGAAGGAGGGAAGGAAGGAAGGAAAGAAAGACAGAAACAAAGAAAGAAAGAAAGGAAGGAAGGAAGAAAAAAGAAAAAAGAAATAATGAGAAAAAAGTATGGAAGGAAGAAAAAGAGAAAGAAAGGAAGGAAGGAAAGAAAGAAAGAAAGAAAGAAAGAAAGAAAGAAAGAAAGAAAGAAAGAAAGAAAGGAAGAAAGATAGAAAGAAAGGGAAGAAGAAAGGGAAGGAAGAAAGAAAGGGAAGAAAAAAGGGAAGGAAGATAGAAAGAAAGAAAGAAAGAAAGAAAGAAAGAAAGAAAGAAGGAAAGAAAGAAAGAAAGAAAGAAAGAAAGAAAGAAAGAAAGAAAGAAAGAAAGAAAGAAAGGGAAGGAAGAAAGATAGAAAGGAAGGAAGGAAGAAAGAAAGGAAGGAAGAAATAAAGGAAGGAAGAAAGAAAGTAAATAAGAAGCAAGAAAGGAATAAAGACTGTAAGTAAGAAACTTAATGTATGGAAAATTTTGGGTTCTTTTGTACTATTTTTTTAAAAATGGTTTTAGAAGAGCGTTGTATAATTATTAGGGGTTTTTTGGGGGATTTTAGTGTATGTTTAGTGTTTTGTAAACATTTTAGAGAGTTTTTTGGAGGCCTTTATGTTTATATTTTAGGTTTTTACTATTTGTGTGTGTGTGTGTGTGTATGTTCTTGAGTATTTTTTTTTTAATTTTAGATTTTTTAGTGGTTTAGGGATTTTAGGATTGCTGTCAGTGATGACCCATGAGTTTTATTCCAGCACTTTAGAGACAGAGGTCTTGGATTTCCAAGTTCATGTTCAGGCTAGTCTACAGAGTTAGTTCCAGACAGCAAAGGATACACAGAGAAACCGTGTCTCCAAAAACTAAAAAAAAAAAAAAAAAAAAAAGAAAGAAAGAAAGAAAGAAAGAAAGAAAGAAAGAAAGAAAGAAAGAAAGAAAGAAAGAAAGAAAGCAAGCAAGCAAGCAAGCAAGCTCGGGGGGGAGCGGGGAGGGAAGACATTCAGGGTCATTCTTGGATTCTTGAATGTGTATATATATATTTGGAACTCTAGAGGTTTTTTTTTTTTTTTTTTTTTTTTCGGGTTTTCTTGGGATTTTAGAACAACGTTTTGGAAATCTTTGTCTTTAAGGCTTTTAGTATCTGTTTAGTGTTTTTTTTTTTTCTTTGTTTATTAAGAATTTTAGGATTTTTTCTTGATTTTTGGTTCTTATTAGAGTTTAGTTCATGTTTTTAATGTTTTACTGTTTTATGATTTTTTGTGTGTGTCTGTGTGTGTGTGTGTGTTCTTGAATATTTAAAAAATAAAATAAAATTTATTTTGTAGTTTAAGAATTTTATTGTTGCCAGTCTGTGGTGACCCATGCCTTTTATCCAAGCATTTTATAGGCAGAGGTCTTGGATTTCTGAATTCATGGTCAGGCTAGTCTACAATGTGAGTTCCAGGACAGCCAAGGATACAAAGAGAACCCCTGTCTAAAAAACTTAAGAAAAAAAAAAAAACTAAGAGAGGGAGAGAGAGAGAGAGAGAGAGAGAGAGAGAGAGAGAGAGAGAGAGAGAGAGAGAGAGAGAGAGAGAGATAAAGTTAGAAAGAAAGAAAACAATTACAGAAAAGAAAGAAAGAAAAAAGAAAGAGTAGGAAGAAAGATAGAAAGGAAGAAAGGATAGAAGGAAGACTGTAAGTAAAAAACTTATTGTATGGAAATTTTTGCGTTCTTTTTTATTATGTTTTTTATATTATTAGGTTTTTTATTTTTTAAGTGTTCTTACAAGACTGTTGTACAGTTTTTGTTTTTGTTTATGATTGTTGGATTTTAGTGTATGTTTAGTTTTTTAAATATTTTAGAGAGTTTTTTTGGGGGGGCCTTTATGGATATATTTTAGGGTTTTACTTGTGTGTGCTCTTGAGCATTTTTCAAAAAAAAAAAAAAAGTAAGGTTTTATTTTGAGGTTTAAGGATTTTAAGGTTGCCTGACAGTGGTGATCCATATCTTTTATACCAGCCTTTTGAGACAGAGGTCTTGGATTCTTAGTTCATTATCAGGCTAGTCTACATAGTGAATTTCTGGACCTCCAAGGATACATAGAGAAACAGTGTCTCCAAGAATTAAAAAAAAAAAAAAAAAAAAAAAAAAAAAGGTAATTTTTGGATTCCTCATTATGTATGTATATATATATATATATACATATATATGTATATGTATATAATATATATATGTATATGTATATATAATACATATACATACTCTCTCACACACACATATTTTATAAGCACATACATATACACAAACATATACACATACACAAACATACACATACATATACATACATATACATATATTTATGTGTGTGTGTATATATGTGTATGTGTATGTGTGTATATATATGTATGTATGTTTGTATATATATGTGTGTGTGTGTGTGTAGGGTGTTTAGAACAGCATTTTAGAGATTTTTGGCATTAAATGTTTTAGAATCTGTTTAGTTCTTATCGTGGGAATTTATTAAGATTTTAGGGCTTTTTCTTGATTTTTGGTTCTTATTACGGGTTAGTTCATTTTTTTAAAGATCTGCTGTTTTACTTCTCTGTGTGTGTCTGTGTGTTCTTGATTTTTTTTTTTAGTTGTTGTTGTTTTGTGTTTTTGTGTTTTTTGTTTGTTTTGTTTTGTTTTAATTTGTTTTGTTTTAATTTTTAGTCTTAATTTTCAGTTTTAAGAGTTTTAGTGTTTCCAGGCAATGGTGACCGATGCCTTCAATCCTACACTTGGTAGGCAGAAGCAGGCAGATTTCTAAGTTGAAGGCTTGCCTGGTCTACAGAGTGATTTCCATGACTGCCAATGTAAACACAAAGAATTCTAGTCTCCAAAACACACACACACACACACACACACACACACCCAAAAAAAAAAAAAAACAAGAAAGAGAGAAAGAAAGAGTGAAAGAAAGAAAGAAAGTGAAAGTGTGTTTAGTTCATTTTTCAATATTTTACTGTTTTATTGATTTTGTGTGTATGTTTCTTTGCACTTAAGTATTTTTTTCTTTTAATTTTTAGGGGTATATTTTTGGGGGTTTAAAAATTTTAGTGTTGCCACTGCATTGTTCTCCATGCCTTCAATCACACACTTGGTTAGGAACAGGCAGGTGGATTTCTGAGTTCAAGGCCAGATGGGTCTAAAGACTGGTTTCCATGACTTCAAGGGTATACACAGAGAAACCCAGCCTCACACAAAGAAAACAAACAAAGAAACAAACAAACAAACAAGAAAGACAGAAGGAAAGAAAGAAAGAATGAATGAATGAAAGAAAGAAAAAAAAGGAAGAAAGAAAGAAAGAAACTTACAAACAAATAAATAAAAAAACAGAAAAAAGAAAGAAATTTATACATAAATGTATTTTATCGACATTATTGGCTTTATTTTTTTTAGAATAGGGATTTTTAAAAAATGGTTTTTATTGTTTTTAGAAGAGTGTTTTAGAATATTGGTTTTCCTGTATTTTTTTGTTTTTTGTCTTTTAGATTTTTCAGGGATTTAGTGTATGTTTAGAAATTTTTAAAGCTTTTTAGTCTGTTTTTTTTCTTTTTTTTTTTTTTTTTTGATTTAGGGTTATATTTTATGGTTTTACTATTTTTGTCTGCATGTGTCTGTGTGCGAATGTTTTTTAATAGATTTACAAAAAATTAAGGTTTTATTTTTGGGTTTGAGAATTTTAGGGTTGCCAGTCAGGGGTGATCCACACGTTTTTTCTCAACTTTTTAGTGAAAGAGGTCTTGGATTTCTGAGTTCATGGTCAGTCAGGTCTGCAAAGTGCATTCCAGGACAGCCAATGATACATAGAGAAACCCTTTCTAAAAAAACTAAAAAAACAAAACAAAACAAAAAGCAAAAAAAAAAAAAAAGGAAGGTCAGAGCGAGAAAGAAGTTAAAAAGAAAGTAACAGTGACAGAAAAGAAAGGAAGAAACAAAGAGAGAGAGAGAGAAAAGAAAGAAAGGAAGTAAGGAAGAAAAAGAGAAAGGAAGGAAGGAAGGAGGAAGGAAGGAAAAAGAAAGAAAAGAAAGAAGGAAAGAGAGAGAAAGAATGAAAGAAAGAAAGAGAGGAAGAAAGAAAGTAAGTAAGAAACAAAGAAACAAAGAAACAAAGAAAAAAGAAAGAAATTTTAAAATTACAGTATTTTGTCGACAGTTTTGACTTCTTTTTATTTATTTATTTATTTTTTTAGAATAGTAGGGATTTTTTAAAATGTTTCTTAGTTTTTTTAGAAGAGTGTTTTAGAGTTTTTTTGTTGTTTTGTTTGTTTTGTTTTGTTCTGTTTATTTGTTTTTGTCTTTTTAGGTTTTCAGGGTTTTAGTGTATGTCTAGGATTTTTTTGTTTTTTTTTTTTTTTATTAGGTATTTTCCTCATTTACATTTCCAATGCTAACCCAAAAGTCCCCTATTTGCTACCCCCCACTCACCTACCCCCCACTTCCTATTCATGGCCCTGGCTTTCCCCTGTACTGGGGCAAATAAAGTTTGCAAGAACAATGGGGCTCTCTTTCCAGTGATGGCCAACTAGACCATCTTTTGATACATATGCAGCTAGAGTAAGAGCTCCGGGGAACTGGTTAGTTCATAATGTTGTTCCACCTATAGGGTTGCAGATCCCTTTAGCTCCTTTCCTATTTTCTCTAGCTCCTCCATTTGGGGCTCTGTGATCCATCCAATAGCTGACTGTGAGCATCCACTTCTGTGTTTGCTAGGCCCCAGTGTAGTCTCACTAGAGACAGCTATATCAAGGTCCTGTCAGCAAAATCTTGCTAGTGTATGCAATGGTGTCAGCATTTGGAGGCTGAGTATGGGATGGATCCCTGGATATGGCAGTCACTAAATGGTCCATCCTTTTGTCTCAGCTCCATACTTTGTCTCTGTAACTCCTTCCATGGATGTTTTGTTCCCAATTCTAAGAAGGGGCAAAGTATCCACAATTTGGTCTTCGTTCTTCTTGAGTTTCATGTGTTCTGCAAATTGTATCTTATATCTATGGTATTCTAAGTTTCTGGGCTAATATCCACTTATCAGTGAGTACATATCATTTGAGTTCTTTTGTGATTGGGTTACCTCACTCAGGATGATTTCCTCCAGGTCCAACCTTTTGCCTAGGAATTTCATAAATTCATTCATTTTAATAGCTGTGTAGTACTCCATTGTGTAAATGTATCACATTTTTGGTATCCATTCCTCTATTGAGCAGCATATGGGTTCGTTCCAGGTTCTGGCTATTATAAATAAGGCTGCTATAAACATAGTGGAGTATATTTCTTTCTTACTAGTTGGAACACCTTCTGGATATATGCCCAGGAGAGGTATTGCAGTATCCTCTGGTAGTACCATGTCCAATTTTCTAAAAACCGCCAGACTGATTTCCAGAGTGATTGTACAAGCTTGCAATTCCAAAACAATGGAGGAGTGTTCCTCTTTCTCCACATCCTTGCCAGCATCTGCTGTCACCTGAATTTTTTATCTCAGCCATTTTGACTGGTGTGAGATGGACTGTCGGGTTTGTTCTGATTTGCTTTTCCCTGATCATTAAGGATGCTGAACATTTTTTCAGGTGCTTCTCAGCCATTCGGTATTCCTCAGGTGAGAATTCTTTGTTTAGCTCTGATCCCCATTTTTTAATGAGCTTATTTGACTTTAGTGTTGTGAAAAAATTGCCCAACTGCAGTTTCCTGCCAGGAATCAACTATTCACAAACTGATTGTATGCGGGTCTAATCTATGCATAAAGACAAACATAGCTAGATAACTCTGTCTAAGTTTTGTATGAAGTATTAGCACAATTATAGGATGATTACTCTTGTAATAATCTTAATTAACAATATATGGGTGAGTAGAAAATCTTAAATTTGCAATCAAACTGCAAGCTGCAGTCAATGGAACACTGGCAGTTTTAACCATAATTTTCAAGTCTCTTTTGCAACGTTAGGATAATATCTACAAACTTGGGAAAACAAAACCCACGTTTAAAACAATTTATCATCTTTAAAATCAATAATATTAGAAGCATTACTATCATATTACTAAGTTTGGCTGCCAATTAATACCTATGAATATATGTAAGCTTTACTGCTTTAATAAAGAGCCATTGCTTTAAACCTTATCTTAAATTTTAGTTTTTAGAATAGAAACCACATTCATTAATATTTAAACTAGAAATATCTTTAGAGACCCTGTCTCTTGGCCTTCCTTATGTCACATGTTAGAAGAACTCTGAAGTTGAGTTATGAAATTTAAGACTATCTTTAGCAATGTAACAATTATTAATCTTAACCAACAACTTTTGAGCTGATTGTGAAAACACACAGAACACATTTCCAATAAAAAAGCACCAAATGAAGCAGTTATATTTAGACCAATCAGAGAATATTGATTTTTGTAGCTACAATCATAGAATAAAGAGCACTTTATAATTTGTCAAATTCATTAATCACGAACCATTTATCAGCTTTTTTACCCTGAAACTAAGAGATTGTAGACTCGCCCTTTTTTCCTAAAACGAACAGTTTTCCAGCAGGGACTCTCCTGCCATATGACTAATTCCTGGTTGAGGCACGTGGCAGCTCTTGGCTTTGCAGATAAAATTTTTTATACCATTATTATTATCCAACATAAAATATAGAACATTCATTCATACAGACTGGACACAAACATACATGAATTGAACCTGAGAACAGATTGGTGCACCAGACATTAGACAACACACAAAAGGGGCCAGAGTACTTTTGTTATAAGGCCCAGAGAGAACAAATCATGGCACTCCTGAAATTAACTGTGCTTTTTAGGACATTTTCCTCCCTCCTCATGATGCAGTTTTTTTATTTTTTATTTATTTATTTATTTTTTTGACTGTGGCTTATTCACCTGAACATTAATTCCATTTTTAATAAATCCTTTCTTTTCTAATGCCTAAAAATTTAGCTTCTGGGAGCTATGTCTAATTGCCTAACAGTTCCTAGTCCCTGATAAACTTCACTGCTGAAACTAAGTAAATTAGCATTTGGGTTAATGCTGTTTCAACTTAGCCCCTACCGACCTTCTCCGGTTTAAATTTCCTTTAATTATTTTCTTCTTTTATGGATATCCAAACCAGCAGTGCTTCTTCCAAATGTCCTCTGCCGTTTCTCAGTCCTGTGTTGGTTTGCCAAATGTTGTCTCCACCCACATGACCATATGTGTGGGTTCTAGGCTGGAAACGCACCTTAAAAACCTGGAAGAGAAGAAGGGCTAGAGAGTATGAGATAAAAATGGACCTAAGACAGTCATCCTGATGAAAGCTCAATTTTACTATTCTGCACGCAGTTATGGAGCAGGGGAAGTGGGCCCAATTCCTGCCAAATAATAATCTTGTGGTCCAGTAGCAGGGTGACCACGTGACGGCTTTGGAAGAGCAAATCAGCAAGCTCCAGCAGTGGGCTAGGCAGAATAATTGAGCAGCACACTCCACCACTGAGCATGCAGGTTTCAGGCTTGGGGACGGGAGACTACAGTTGTTGTTTTGTACTTGATTTTTTTCTAAAAAAACATTAAAGGTTTTATATTTGTGATTTGATCATTTGGGTTTGCCAGGCAAAGTTGGTCCAAGACTTTAATCCCAGCAATTCTGAGACAAAGGTAGGTGTTTTTTTTTTTTTTTTTTTTTTTTTTTTTTTTTTTTTTAAGTATAATTCAGGAAGGTCTCCACAGGTCTCCACAGGGAGGTAGAAGACAGCCATTGATACACAGAGAAACGCAGTCTCCAAAACTCAAAGACAGAGAGACAGAGAGAGACAGAGAGAGACAGAGAGAGATAGAGAGAGAGAGGTGAGAGAGAGGAAAGGAGGGAGGGAGGGACAAAGAGAGTGAGAGAGAGAGAGAGAAAGAGAGAGAGAGAGAGAGAGAGAGAGAGAGAGAGAGAGAGAGAGAGAGAGAGAGAGAGAGAGAGAGAGAAATAAACAAAAAACCAAAAAATGAAAGAAGAAAGAAAGTAAGGAGGGAGGAAGGGAGGGAGGAAATGAGGTAGGGATGTAGGGAGGGAGAGAGGGAAGGAAGAAAGAAAGAAAGAAAGAAAGAAAGAAAGAAAGAAAGAAAGAAAGAAAGAAGAGAAAAAAAGGAAGGAAGGGAAAAAGAGAAAGAGACAGATAAAAACATAGTTAAAAAGACACAATTCATAAAATATCCAAAATTAATTAAAAATTAATGAACAAACAAACAAACAAATGTTTTAGGGATTTTTTGTCTTCATGTGTATTCTTTTTAGATTTCTATGTTATTTTAAAAAAAATTGTTGGGTTCTTAGAAAAGCGATTTAGAGTTGTTTTTTTTTCAGGCTTCTATTGTATTTTTAATTTTTTTTTCTTTTTATTGAGTTTAGTGTATTTAAATGTTTGAGTTTTAATTTAAGCTTTAATTGACTTCAGCCTTTTCCAGGGTGATCAGATGAAATGCATGGGATTATTTCAAAATATTTATATCTGTTGAGAAATTGAGAGAAAGTAATAAAAAAGGAACAAATAAACAAAAAAAAGAAAAAAAAAGACAGAGAGAGTGAGAGAGTGTGATAGGAAGGAAGGAAGGAAGGAAAAAATGAAGTGAGGAAGGAAGGGAGAGTGAGGAAAAGATTGAAAAATAGGAAAAAACAAATAAAGACAAGAAATAAAGAAAGAGGGAGACAGAGAGATAAAGTAAGGAAGGAAGAAGTAAAGGGAAACAAAGAAAGAAAGAAAGAAAGAAAGAAAGAAAGAAAGAAAGAAAGAAAGAAAGAAAGCAAGAAAGAAAAAACAAAGGAAGGAAGATAGAAAAAAGGAAGAAAGATAGAAAGACAGAATGTATAAAATAAATAATTATAAATAAATAAATAAATGAATGAATAAATAAATGAATAAATAAATAAATAAATAAATAAATAAATAAATAAATAAATAAATAAATAAATAAATATTTCGGGTTCTTGTGTATTCTTTTCTGATTTCTAGGGTATTTTAAAGTTTTGTAGAGTCTTTAGTGATTTAGAGTTTCTTGGATTTCAAGCTTGTAGTGTACTTGTATTGTTTTTTATTATTATTTTTTAATGTTGTTAGTGCATTTTAGTGTTTCAGTTTAAATTAATACTTTAACTTTTTTACCATTTTAGTATATTTATTATGGCTTTGTTGTTGTTCTAATTCTTGTTGTAATTATTGTTGTTTCTTTTTTTCCAAAAATATTAGGGTTTTATAATTGTGTTTTCATTGTTTTGGTTTTGCCAGTCAGTGTTGACCATGCCTTTAATTCCAGCTCTTGAGAGGCAGATGTAAGTGATTTTTTTTTTTTTTTATTTAGAGTTCAGCATGATATCTACAGGAATCTGGAGGACAGTAAGAGATACACAGAAAATCCCAATCTAAAAAACTAAAAAATAAATAAATAAATAAATAATTAAACAGAGGAAGGGAGAGAAAGGAGAGAGACAGAGAGAGAGAGAGAGAAAGTAATACACACACACACACACACACACACACAGAGAAACAAAAAAAACAAGGAATGAAAAAGAAAAAAGAAAGAGAGGGAGAGAGAAAGGAAGGCAGGATGGTAGGAAGGAAGGAAGGAAAGAATGAAGGAACGAAGGAAGGAACAAAGGAAGGAAGAAAGGATGGAAGAGAGAGAGAAGGAAAGAAAGAAAGAAAAAAGAAAGAGAGAAAGAGAGAGAGAGAGGAAGGGATAAAGATAGTAAGATTCAGAAATAGAAACTTAGGGAGAAAGAGATAATTTAAAAAATATACAAAATTTATTTAAAATAAATAAATGAATGAATGAATAAACAAACAAACAAACAAATAAATAAACAAATAAATAAGTAAATAAATAAGCAAGCAATCATTTTAGGGGTATTTCTGCTTCATGTGTATTCATTTTAGATTCTTATGGTATTTTAAAAGAATTTGTAGAATTTTTAGAAAAGTGATTTATAGTTTCTTCATTTTCAAGCTTCTATTGCATTTTTAGTGTTTTCTATATTTTTTTAAAAAATGATTTTATTGTATTTAAGTGTTTGATGTTTAATTTAAGCTTTAATTGACTTCAGTCTTGTCCTGGTGATCAGATAGGATGCATGCGATCATTTAGTTATATTTATATCTGTTGAGAGATTTAGAGAAAGTAATACAGAAAGAAACAAAGAAATAAAGAAATGAATGAAAGAGGAAGAGAGTGAGAGGGAGTGAGAGGAAGGAAGGAAAGAAGGAAGGAAGGAAGGATTGGAGCAATGATGAAGGAAGAAAGAAAGAAGGAAGGAATGAGAGGAGAGTGAGAAAATGATAGAAAGAAAGAAAAAACAAAGACAAAATATAAAGAGAGACAGAGAGATAAATTTAGGATGGAAGGAGGAAAGGGAAACAAAGAAATAAAGAAAGAAAGATAGAGAGAAAAAGAAAGAAAGAAAGAAAGAAAGAAAGAAAGAAAGAAAGAAAGAAAGAAAGAAAGAGGAAAGAAAGGATGGAAGAAAGATTGAAAGAAAAGAAGAAAGATAGAAAGACAGAATGTATAAAATAAATAAGCAATTATAAATAAATAAATAATTAAATAGATAGATAAATAAATATATAAATAAATGAATAAATAAATAAATAAATATTTTAGGCATATTTCGGATTCTTGTGTACTCTTTTCTGATTTCTAGAGTATTTCAAAATCTTGTAGAGTCTTTAGTGATTTAGAGTTTCTTGGATTTCAAGCTTGCAGTGTACTTTTATTGTTTTTCATTATTATTTTTTAATTATGTTAGTGTATTTTAGTGTTTCAGTTTTAATGCATACTTTAATTAACTTTTTTTTTTACCATTTTAGTATATTTATTATAGTTTTGTTGTTCTAATTCTTGTTTTAATTTTTTTTGTTTCTTTTTTTCCAAAAATATTAGGGTTTTATATTTGTGTTTTTAATGTTTTGGTTTTGCCAGTCAGTGTTGACCATGCCTTTAATTCCAGCTATTGAGAGGCAGATGTAAGTGATTTTTTTTTTTTTTATTTAGAGTTCAGCATGATCTCTACAGGAATCTGGAGGACACTAAGAGATACACAGAAAATCCCAATCTAAAAACTCAAAAAAAAAAATAAATAAACAGAGGAAGTGAGAGAGAGGAGAGATTTTTTAGTTGGCAGCTAGCTTGGTCTTCAGAATAAATTCCAGAACAGTGAGGGATACACAGAGAAACCCACTGTCCAAGAAATTACAAATAGATCAATGAAAGAAACAGAGGAAGAGAGAGAGAGAGAGAGAAAGAGAGAGACAGAGACAGACAGAGAGAGAGAGAGACAGACAGACAGAGAGACAGACAGAAAGACAAACAAACTTACAGACAGACAGATAGATACAGAGACAGAGAGAGAGAGAGAGAGAGAGAGAGAGAGAGAGAGAGAGACAGAGAAAAATAAAGGGGGAGAGGAAGGAAGAATGAAAAAGAGAGAGCGAGAGCGAGGAAGAGAGAGAAGGAGGGATGAAGGGGTGAGGGATGAAGGAAGGATCAAAGGAAATAAGGAATGAAGGAAAGAATAAAGAAAAAAGGAAGAAAAAAAGAATTGTGGTACAGGGTCATTTTTGGTCTCATGTGCACTTTTTTTTTATTTTTAGATGTTTTATTTAAGATTTTGAAGTGTTTTTAAAGGATGTTTCAGAGAGTTTTTTTGTTTTCAGAATTTTAGTGTATTTTTCATATATTTTTTTTAATTTTTAGTGTTTTGTAATTTTCAGGTTTCATTTAGACTTCAAGGATTTATTCATTTTAATATTTCATTGTTTTCTTTATGTTCTTTTTTGTGGGTGTATTCTTGAATATTTATTTAAAAATTGAAGGTTTTTATTTTAGTGGTGCATAATTTTAGAGTTGGTAGGCAATGGCTGCCCCTTTCATAAAAATGCTAGACCTAAGGTGAACTGGTAGTGGATCTTTTATTTGGAGGCTATCCTGATCTTGAGATTGATCTCCCAGAAAGCCAGGGATAAACAGAGAAACACAGTTTATAAAAATTAAAAAAATATAGAAAATAAAAGAGAGAGAGAGAGAGAGAGACAGAGAGACAGAGAGACAGAGAGAAATAGAGACAGAGATACAGAGACAGAGACAGAGACAGAGACAGAGTGAAAAGATAAATAGATAGATACATAGAGAGAGAGAGAGAGAGAGAGAGAGAGAGAGAGAGAGAGAGAGAGAGAGGGAGAAGGAAAAGGAAAAAAAAGGGAAGGAGGGAAGGAAGGAAGGAAGGAAGGAAGGAAGAAAAAGAAAGAAAGAAAGAAAGAAAGAAAGAAAGAAAGAAAAAAGAAAGAAAGAAAGAAAGAAAGAAAGAAAGAAAGAAAGAAAGAAAGAAAGAAAGAAAGAAAGAAAGATAAAGAAAGGATAGTTCTTTAAGTTCTTTAACTTCATTTGATTTCCCGGATTTTTAGAAGAGTGCTTTTGAGGGTTTTTTGTTTTCAGATGTCCAGTGTCTTTTTTTGTTGTTGTTGTTGTTGTTTTTTTTTTTTTAGTTTTTTAAACAATTTTACTGTGTTTTAAGATTTGGGGGTATTATTTTCCCTTCAGCAATTTATTTTTTATTTATTATTTTTTTTATTTTAATTCACATTGGGATTGTGTGTGTGTATGTGTGTTATTGAATATTTATTTAAAATTTGTGGGATTTAACTTTGGTTTTTCATGGTTTTAACGTTGCCAGGCAATGAGGGTCATTGTCTATAAAACCTAGCCCTAGGGATGAACAACTAAGGAATTTTTAAGATGGAGGCTAGTTTATTGCATGGAGTGACACCCAGGATGGCAAGGAAAGACAGAGAAAGTCATTTTCCAAAATTCAAAAAGAAAGAAAAAGAGAAAGAGGGGGGGGCGGAAGGAAGGAAGGAAGGAAGAAGAAGGAAAGAAAGAAGGTAGGAAGAAAGGAAGAAATTAAGAAAGGAAGATAGCAAGAAAGCAAGAAAGGAAGAAAGGAAGAAAAGAAGAAAGAAAGAGAGAGATAGAAAGAAAGAAAAAACGAATAAATAAATAAATAAATAAATACATAAATACATAAACAAATAAACAAATAAACAAATAACTTTTTGGACATTTTGGACATTTTTGTCTAAGTGTGTTTTTTTGGTTTTGTTTAAAACCAAATTTCTATATGTTTGCTGAACATCGAAATAGAAGACATCCTTGATCATTTATGTTTGAAGACCCATGTGAAGTATCCTTAATAATTAGGTAAGTTTAGGTGTAATTTATCTGAAGGCCAAACCAAATGAAATGATGTTTTGATGCTTTTATGAGAATACAAAAATCCATGTCTCAAACAAAAATTTATAGATTTTGTCAGTTGCATTTAATGTGTTAGTGTTATGAACTATAACATGGCAAAGGAATACCTTTGGTGGGCTTATGCAAGTGTTGCCCTTGAGAAATTACACCATGCAACAGACCTACTATGAAGGGATTTATTGGGAGACGGTAGAGGAGTGAGGAACTGGGAGAGGTACAAAGGCATACAGACAAAAGCAAAATCATTAGGTCAGAAAAAAGTGGAGCAGAGAATAGATAGATGGGAAGCTGGGAACAAAGAGAGAGCCAGAGAGCTACAGAAACAAGAAAAATGGGCATAGAGAGGCTGGGCCTGGAACAGAGAGAGGGGGCTAATCAGTTCTTTTATTCTGTCCCACAGTTAGTAGTTTAGTTTGTTTCAAGAAAGAAATATAATTTCTTTCAATGAATTTTGTAAGTAATCAGAAAATATTTTCATCTCTCAGAGCTGGTGGTGTTAATTTTATAGTTTTTATAAGTTTTTTGTTGTTGTTGTTTTTGTTGTTGTTTTGTTTTGATTTTTTGTTGTGTTTTTTTTTTGGTGGGACTAATTTCTTAAGAACAATATAAGCCAGGTATGTTGTCACATACCTGTAATAACACCTACATGCAATGGTGAGATCACTTTGGCCCTAAATATTCTAGACCTCCCTGGACAATACACAACATACTAAGTGCCTATCTCAAAAATGAAATAAATCAATCCAATTTATCTTCTATATTTGTATCTTGTACCTTTGGAAACTAATAAGATAATGAATCAAAAACAAATTTCAATTATCTGTATGATTAAAAACAATAAGAAATGTTAAGAAGTTTAAAAAAAAAACACGGCAGTGATGGGGAGGGAGGAGCCTGGGTGGGAAAGTGGACAAGAAGGTGAAGAAAGGAACATGATCAGGTATTGGGGTGTTGAACAGGACTGAAGCACTGAGGACAAGCACAAAGAATGGAAACAGGCAACTTTGTCAGATAGGAGGTGAAAAAACCCTCTAGAATATATCAGAGACCTGGGAGGTGAGAGACCCTAAGGACATGGAGGAGGGATCTAAGAGGAAATGCCCTACAAGGGGGAGAGGGAACTTGTAGAGTCCTCCTCCAGTGGAGGTACAGGACATCAAGTTGAGAGATGGGATTATCATCCCAAAGTTAAAAGTTCTAACACAGAATTGTTTCTGTCTGAAAGAACTGTAGGGGAAAAAAATGGAGAAAAGCCTAAAGAAAAGGAGATCCAGTGAATGGACCAAATTGAAATCCAGCTCAAGGAGAGGCATCAAGGCCTCACACTATTACTTATGCTATCATATGCTCACAAAAAATGAGCTTATCATGACTGCCCTCTGAAAGACCAAACCAACAGGCGAAAGAGTCAGATGCTGAAATTTATATGCAACCAATGGACAGAAGCTGGGAACACCTGTGGATGAATTGGGGAAAAAAGCTGGAAGAATCTGAGGAAGAGGCCTACCCAGTAGTAGGACCAACAGTCTCAGATTTCCCAGGATCACTCAGACACTGAGCCAGCACCTAGGCATCATACACCAGCTGATATGAAGCCCACAATAAATATACAGCATAAGACTGCCGGGTCTGGACTCAGTCAGATAAGGTACATCCAATCCTCAAGGGAAAGGAGGCCCCAGGGAGAAGGGAGGTCTGGTGAGGTAGAGGCTGGATGGTGGGGACATACTCTTGGAGATGGGGTGTGGGGGCTTGGGGGCATGGGGGTATGGGGGCATATGGGAAGGGGGTATGGGATTTGTAACAGTCAGAGGGTGGACTAGGGGGGCGATAAAGTCTGGACTTAGAAGAAAGATTAAAAATAAATTATAAATAACTCACTACAATAGTGTGGGGAAGTTTGGTCCAACGGGCTATTTTCAATTCACATATTCTTTTAGATTTTATTTGGAAGTTAATATAAATATGCTCTTATAATTAAACAAGAAAATGATTAGAGATGTTAAAAAATAAAGGAGTTGTATTTTGACTCTAAAGGTATACCTCCTAGTTAACTTTGTAATCACATCATTGAGATTTAACTTCCTTCAGAGAAGCATCAGAAGAACAAGGATGAAAGAACCTTTCAAACTCTGTTTTATAGGAGACAAAAAAGTTAGCATTTTTTTTTAATTTGGTTACAAATGTACAAGCAAGTGAAAAATGTGCATGCTTCATTAGTTTGAAGATTGGAAATTAGAAAAGTACTTCAGAGTATTCTCCATGATGTCTCTTTTAAACACAGACATTTTTTCTCCATTCACCATCTGTATCAAAAAGCATATCTTAGTTGTTGGTCCCCAAGTTCATCAAACCCTAAAACAGAAAAGAACTTCATTAAATAAACTCCCAAGAATACAAATATGAAAGATTCTGTGAAAATGATTTATAGGGTAAGGGTTAGGTAAGGTTGGGATTAGGGTTAGTGTTAGGGTTAGGATTAGGATTAGGGTTACTTTCAATGCTTGTTTTTCTTTTTGATAATTGTCCTACAAAGGTAAAAGGAAAACATTACTATAACAATTCTGTTTATTTTTGGTGTTACTGCCATGCAGCATGAATGCTAAGCTAACAATCAAGCAGTTATGTATCTCCAATAATAAAATATATACATGAGAAAAAATAATTCCATATGAAACATAAAAGGAATAATCTTCCAACTGACTTAAATTTTTGACAACGATTATGTCTAAATATACTTATATTTTTAAAATAACATGAAATAAAATTATGCTACCAATTGTGGGGTAAGAAAACTTTTTTTTTAATGAAAAAGAATTTTCCATAATGCACAGAATGACCTTAGCCTCCCAAATACTTATATTTATAGGCATGCACCATGCAAACATGAACTTGGAAATATCCTAGTCTGGGAAGCTTAACTCTAGCTAGCGTTAATGCTTTTACCATATAATGTCATCATTTTGCTAAATAGCATAAGCAATCCAAGGAGGTAGTTCACTACATCATCTCCGTATCTACCTCCCCCCCCACACACACACATGTGTATGTGCCATGTCTTCTACCTTCTCTTCCATTCTTAAGGATGACATATACTTGTTTTTTACTAACTCCAAGGTTTTCCTTTGTCTCAACTATTGTCAAAAGTTACAGCAATTGTAATTTTGATTTTACATTTATGACTCTAGCTGGCCGTCAATGTAATGCCTATAGAACTAAGTTTTATAAAGTTTGATTTAGAATGATCACAAGGTCATGAATACTCATGATCAATAAAGATACACTGCCTCAAAATAAAGTATAAAAATATGTCTGAGGACAAATTTTAGTTGCTGATTGGTTTTCTCTAGGTTCCAATCTCAAGTAACACAGGGAAGTAGTAACATAAAGTTCTCTTTGTATTCTTTATGTTGGCACACAACCATGGTAATTTTCATTTTAAAAAAAAATATTAAGACAATCTTTTACACCTTTTCTCCTTGGGCTACTACATACCTATTTTGTCCTTTATTCACTGTGATCAGTTTTGTACCTCACATTTCCACTCAAATCATCTTTATTAAGTAAATTGACCTCCAATTTGTTAAGTTTACCTTTAAAAAAAAATACACCTGCATACATATGGAGACAAAGGGTTAATATTGGGTGTCTTCTTCGGTTGCACGCTACTCTTTCGGAGACAGAATCTCACTGAACATAGAATTCATCCATTATGCTAAACCTGGTTTCTACGAAGATCTGGGAATCTTCTTATCTCTGAATTAAATCTGAGTTTCGTCTTTGTAAAATGCTCACCAATACACCAACTTTTTGTTGTTGTTGTTGTTGTGTTGGTGGTGGCTTTTTTTAGTTTTGCTAGTTTGTTGTTTTTGGTGATGGTGGTGGTGGTGGTGGTGGTGGTGGTGGTGGTGGTGGTGGTGGTGGTGGTGGTGGTGGTGGTGTGTGCATGCATGCTGATCAGCGAATATAAGCTCGGGTCTCCATGCCTACACAGGAGAAAAATTACCAACTAAACCATCTTCCAGCCCTGAAAATCAATCTTATTTTGCCCATTTGCAGAATATGACACAGTTAGTGATCTTTTCTTCTTCAAAATTTTCCTTCACTCATGGTAGTTTTCTTTCTACCAATTGTTCTCTTCCATTAATGGCTCCCACTCACCAGCTGCCTCATGCAGATTTACAAATATTGAAGTACTCTGAGGGGCTGTCTTTAGACTCCTCATTTACATGGATGATCACTCATCCTTGAAATTTCATCCCGAGGTCAATGTTTAAAAATTGCCTTCAATTGGAGTATTTATTTATTTATTTGTTTGTTTATTTATTTATTTATTTATTTATTTATTTATTTATTTATTTATTTAGTCTTTAGTTCCCATCTCTTTCCTGAACTGACTCATAATGGTACCTTCATCAATGCCTTCGGAGGCAAGAATTGTTTTACTGTTCATTTCCAATTGAATACTTTCCAAACTATTAACCAATCAAGTAAAAAATAAAATTAGTTAATAAGATCATCGTTGTCTCAGATCTTACTTGGAAACCATGTGATGACTGCAGTTATTGGTACAGTAAAGGAGAGATGATATAAAATGTTTTGGTGATATTCTTCCAAAGGAATATTCTGCCAGGACTGTTGAGAAAGGTTGTTTCCATCCACTGTTGTTACTAAATTTGTACTAAGTTTAAGATTGTAAGAAAGTATTTGCCAATTTGAGTTGGTTTTCTAATATTAACAAAAGAGTCCAGATGACATCAGTAAATAAGCTTTCTCTCTCCTTTCAGCTCTGGTGTATTGTGCTTCATTTTGTAGACACTGGTAATCCTCTCTTCATCTTTCTGCAAATGTCTGCCTCTTGAAAATTTATGATCTGGTCTACCATAAAACGCCTAGTGTTTTTCATTGATATAGTATGTGATCAGTGGTTTACATCTCAGTAGGACTACAACAGAGCCAAGTATAGATAGATAGTGAAACTTCATTTAGTTTCATGTGCCCAAATCAAGGCTTGTTTCTCCATTCCTACTTGATACTTAGTTATACTAGGTTAAATATAAAGTTAGTTATGGTACCAACCGCTGATTTTCTTTTTCTTCATTGAATTTCTATACATCCATATCAGACTTCTGAAATGTAGTTATATACTGATCACATATTTTTTTATTGATGTTCTTCCTGTAAAGCACAGTAATGAAAGCAGTCATATTTCATACCAATATGAAAAAGAACACTCAAAACAAATTAAATTGATCATTTCATATTATAAAGAGAAAAATAGCAGTATAAAATTATCTAATGGGAAATCATTATAGATTTTTTCCCATAACATATTATGAGAGAAGTATTCTTTTATATTTTACCTTTTCAAAATTAAATAAGTTTGTGTGTGTATATATAAATATAAATATATATAAATAAAAAAAATATAAATGTAAAAATATGAATGTGAATATGAATATAACTATAAATATAACTATGAATATAATGATAAATAAAAATGAATATAAATATAAATCCTATATATATATGAGAAATAATTATATTTCACAGTGTTTTTTCATTATTTCCTACCAAATATAAGGTCTAATTTATTTTTCATATATTGCCTCAGTTAAGACATAGTGGAAAACATAAGTCAATTAAAATATAGATAATGCCCACATATGTAACTGTAGTTGTTGTTTTTCCATATTGTTAAGCATAATAATCCATAAATTACATTTCTAAGACTATGTGCAGGACTTCTGTATTTCCACAATGAATGTAAATTAAATTTAAAATCTTATTAACAGTTACTTAAAGAAGAAAATAAAATTTTCACAGATTTCTAAGAATTTGATTTAGTTTCCTTGAAGGCAATAAGTTATAGGGTTAACTGTTTAGACAAAATCAAAGCCACATATTTTTACTAAAGGATCAGACGTGATATATTTTTTTAAACTTCAGCCATATATAATTTTTAAAATGATATACATGTGGTCCTACAAATCTAACAACTCTACCTCTTTCGATTTTTCTTTTTGCAAAGCTTTTCTAATTTCTGGTTGCTGCCATTGAAAGAATCTTTCATATACATTTCCATCCATTTTTTCTTTATGTGAAGCTTCTTATAAATGTCACCTATATTAAAAATTAAGGGTCATTTTGAAGAAACTTTAGTGATTCCATGTATTCATAAAAATAGATATAGATAATAGATAAAATCCATTCAATAATGCCAAGAAAACTTAAAATTAAATGAAAGATATCACCAACATGCTTCATACTTTAGAATACTTTAGGGTTTTGTATGTTCAGATGAAGGATGTTCAACCAGTAAAGTCTACAGAAATATTCCACAACACAGGAAAAAAAAAAAAAAAAAAAAAAAAACAAAAAAAAACAAAAAAAAAAAAAAAAACACTCCATGTATTTTAGACAAGAAATATCTAATCTTATCTGAATTTTAATTTCTGTAAGTAAAATAATTTTAAGCTTCAAGAACAGTTTCCAAAGAACAAATGCACGAAACAAAGGATCAAAGGTGGGCTTTAATTCTTCATAGGGAAACACTTTTAATACAGGCTAATTCTTTTCTAAATCTACAAAAGATAATGCAACTGAAAGAACAAACTTGACTGTGGAATTGTTAGACACATTATTTAAAATATTCAATTTCAAATAAGATGGCAGCCAGGCATATTGGTTCCATTTTAATCCTAGTACTCTGGAGGCAAAAACAGGCAGATCTTTGTGAGTTCCAGGTTAACCTGGTCGAAATAGTGAGTTCCAGGACAGCCTGAGCTACAAAATGAGACCCTGTCACAATCAAACCTGAGTTTGAATCCTAGCACCTACATGATGTGCACAAATATCTCCAACTCCAGTTCCAGAGGATGTGATGCCCTGTTCTAAATTCTGCATGCACCATAAAAACCAATGAGAGTATTGGAAAGATAATTCAGTAGTTAAGAACACTGGATCCCTTCCAGAGATCTGAGATTGGATTCCCTGCACCCACAAGGTGGCTCACAGCATATAACTTCAGATGCAGGGGATTCAATGGTTTCCTCAAGACTCCACAGGTACCAGACACACATGTTGTACACATACACACGTGAGAGCAAAACAACCATACCTATAAAATAAAATGTAAAAAAAAAGTAATAAGGGTTACTTTAAAGAATTCAGTTTTCCACTGTGCCATATAAAGAAAGAAGCACAGAGGCATCCTAGAAAAGGAACTGACTAAATATAAAATTAAAGCTGGGTCAATGAAAATATGTTTCATGTACAGAATTTTGTATACATATCACTTAGGTTTAAGTACATGGAACTGTAAAAGTGTTTACATCAATTTTTTCCTCTTAAAATCCCTTCAAAGAAGTTATGAAGTTGCCTCAAATCTTGAGGGCCTACTGTGAAAAGAGGAATTTCACAAATTAGAATCTAGTACCCATCTACAAAACCAACCATGGATGGTTGTTTCTACAAGAACAGCACTGTGGTTGACAGAGTGAGAATTGCTAGGTCTTGCTGGATGCTTGTCTACCTGCATTTGGTGAAAGACCTGTCTTAAGGAAATAAGATGAAAAGTAATAGAGCATCACCCAACATCCTCCTCTGCCCTCCACATGTGTATATATGTACCACAGACAAGAACATAAAAAAAATAAAAATTAAGTTTCATTAATGTCACACCAAAGCACCATTTTCATTTTCTGTATCACAGGAAAAAAATATTCCACGATGCTAAATCAAAAATATTTGCAAGAATCTGTGTCATGAGTAGACCTTGGGATCTGACTCTGCACCTAATCCCACAAGAGCCAGAGGAAACTCAACTTCCAGGTGCTCTACCACTCGCAGGATCATAGTAAAGGCCCCCACATCAGGTGTAACTGAGTCCCAAAAGATCTAGGGACAGAGGAAATCCTGCCAGGCCAGTGGCCTGGATTTCTTCCTGACTGAACCTGTACATAGGGCAGACCTGAGATCCTGGCTCAGAAACCACTCTTAAGACATCCAGAGGGAGTCCCACTCCAATGTACTCTGAAGTGCCCAAGATCACATGATCACAAAGGAAGCTTGACTCTCAAGAGATGTGAAAACCCACCCAGGAACACTGGAGTTCTGACAGACGATCACAGCTGAGGACTCAGCATCTTTTGCAGCACCCTGTGTAACTAGGACCACCACAAGATCCAGGGCAACAAAAACAACATCCCAGGCAGAGGCACGGGTTCCTTGTGGCTTGCATCTCTGTCCAGAGAAAACCTCGGGATCTGGCACCCCACCAAACCTTGCAACACACAGAGAAAGCTAAACTCCCAAGAGCTCTGACACAGCAGGATCTCAGGAGATTTTTCACACCAGGATTTCAGGATTCAAGAGGCAACTTGAGGCCAGCACCTGGGCACTTAGGCATGGAATCTGCAGACACCAACAAGGTCCCCACAGGACTCTCCACAGAATCTTAGAACCTCTGGTGAATTGAACACAACTTCTTCTCCAATCCAATCTCGAAGGACCTGAGACAGCATTAAGGAGGGAAGCAGAAAACTCGGCCTGACCAGAGTCACAAATCCCTTCCAGTTGACACTAGCACTGGGGCAACATGGGCTCCGAGTCTATGGACACCCCCAAAGTCCCCAGAGAACTTTCCATGGGATCTTAGGCCCTCTGGTGAGTGGAACACAACTTCTGCTAGGAGGCAGATTTGAACACCACATATCTGGGCACCTTCCCTGCAAGAGGAGAGCTTGCCTGCAGAGAGTACTCTGACGACTAAAACTCAGGAGAGAGCTAGACACCCAGGTTTTCTGATAGAGGCTAACATAATAACCTGAGGAACAAGCTCTAACCAGAGACAGCTATAACAACTCACTCCACAGATTACCAGATCGAAAAAGGCAAACATAAGAATTTTTTAACAGAAACCAAGACCACTCACCATCATCAGCACGCAGTACTCCCACCCTACACAATCCTGGGCACCCCAAAAAACCCAAAAAGATAGACCAGGATTTAAAAGCATATCTCATGATGATGGTAGAGGACATCAAGAAGAACTTTAATAACTCACTTAAAGATATATAGAAGAACACTGCTAAACAGGTTGAAGACCAAAAAAAAAAAAAAAAAAAAAAAAATCCCTTAAAAAATTGCAGGAAAACACGACCAAACAGGTGATGGAATAAATAACATCATCCAAGACCTTAAAAGAGAAGTAGACACAATTAAAAAAAAAAAAAACCCAAAGTGAGGCAACGCTGAAGATAGAAACCCTAGGAAAGAAATCTGGAACCATAGACTTGAGCATCAGCAACATAATACAAAAGATGGAAGAGAGAATCTCAGGTGCAGAACATTCCATAGAGAACATTGGCACAACAATCAAAGAAAATACAAAATGCAAAAAGATCCTAACTCAAAACATCCAGGAAATCCAGAACACAATGAGAAGACAAAAACTATGGATAATAGGAGTAGATGAGAATGAAGATTTTCAATTTAAAGGGCCAGCAAATATCTTCAACAAAATTATAGAAGAAAACTTACCAAACCTAAAGAAAGGCATGCACATGAACATACAAGAAGCCTACAGAACTACAAATAGACTGGACCAGAAAAGTAATTCCTCTTGACACATAATAATCAAAACAAAAAATAAAGAGAGAATATTAAAAGCAGTAAGGGAAAAAGGTCAAGTAACATATAAAGGCAGGCCTATCAGAAAAACACCAGACTTTTCACCAGAGACTATGAAAGCCAGACGATCCTGGACAGATGTTATACAGACACTAAGTTAACACAAATGCCAGCCTAGGATACTATAACCAGCCAAACACTCAATTACCATTGATGGAGAAACCAAAGTATTCCATGACAAAACTAAATTCACACATTATCTTTCCACCAGTCCAGCCCTTCAAAGGATAATAGCAGGAAAAAACAAAACTAAAAAACAAACAAAACAAAACAATACAAGAACAGAAACCACGCCCTATAAAAAGCAACAAAGTAATTCTTCAACTAACCAAAAAGAAGGCAGACACAAGAACAAAATGCCAACTCTAACAACAAAAATAATAGGAAGCAACATTTACTTTTCCTTAATGTCTCTTAATATCACTGGACTCAATTCCCCAATAAAGAGACATAGACTAACGACTGGCTATAAAAACAGGACACAATATTTTGCTGTTTAGAGGAAACCCATCTTAAGGAAAAAGACAAACACTACCTCAGAGTGAAAGTCTGGAAAACAATTTTCCAAGCAAATGGTCTGAAGAAACAAGTTGGAGTAACCATTCTAATATGGAATAAAATCAACTTCCAACCCAAAGTTATCATAAATGACAAGGTGGGACACTTCATACTCATCAAAGGTAAAATTCTCCTAGAGGAACCCTCAATTCTGAATATCTATGCTCAAATACAAGGGCAGTCAAATTCATTAAATAAACTTTAGTAAAGCTCAAAGCACACATTGCATAGTGTGAGACTTCAACACACTTTCATCAATAGACAGATTGTGGAAACAGAAACTAAACAGGGACACAATGAAACTTACAGAAGTTATGAAACAAATAAACTTAACAGATATCTACAGAAGATTGTATCCTAAAACAGAAGGATATACCTTCTTCTCAGCACCTCATGGTATCTTCTCCAAAACTGACCATATAATTTGTCACAAAACAGTATTCAACAGATACAAAAATATTGCAATTGCCCCATTGCATTCTATCTGACCACCATGCACTATGGATGATCGTCAATAACAACATTAATAAAGGAAAGCCAACATTCATGTGGAAACTGAACAACATTCTTCTCAATGATACCTTCGTCAATGAAGGAATAGAGAAAGAAATACAAGACTTTTTAGAGTTTAATGAAAATGAAGCCACAACATACCCAAACTTCTGGGACACAGTGAAAGCATATCTAAGAGGGAAACTCATAGCTCTGAGTGCCTCAAAAAGAAACTAGAGAGAGCACACACTAGTAGTTTACAACACAAATAAAAGTTCCAGGAAAAAAGGAAGCAAATTCACCCAAGAGGAGTAGAAGGCAGGAAATAATTGAACTCAGGAGTGAAATCAACCAAGTGGAAACAAGAACTATTCAAAGAATCAATCAAACGAGGATCTGGTTCTTTGAGAAAATCAACAAGATAGATAAACACTTAGCCAGACTCACTAGAGGGGACATGGACAGCATCCTAATTGACAAAATCAGAAATGAAAAGGGAGACATAACAACAGATCCTTAAGAAATCCAAAACTCCATCAGATCCTTCTACAAAAGGTTATACTCTGGAAAACATGGACAAAATGGACACATTTCTAGACAGATAGAAGGTACCAAAGTTAAACCAGAATCAAGTTAATGATCTAAACAATCCCATATCCCCTAAAGGAATAGAAGAAGTCATTATTAGTCTCCCCACCAAAAATAGCCCAGGACCAGATGGGTTTTGTGGAGAGTTCTATCAGACCTTTAAAGACGATCTAATTCCAGTTCTTCACTAACAATTCCACAAAATAGAAGCAGAATGTACTCTACCCAACTCAATCTGTGAAGCAACAATTACTTTGATACCTAAACCACAGAAAGATCTAACAAAGATGGATTACTTAAGACCAATTTTTCTTACGAATATCGATGCAAAAATATTCAATAAAATCTTGCTAACTGATTCCAAGAACACATTAAAATAATCATCCATCATGACCAAGTAGGTTTAATTTCAGGGATGCAGGGATGGTTTAATATATGTAAATCCATCAATGTAATCCATTATATAAACAAACTCAAAGACAAAAACCACAGGATCATCTGATTAGATGCGGAGAAAGCATTGACAAAATCCAACACCGTTTCATGTTAATAGTCTTGGAAAGATTAGGAATTCAAGGCCCAAACCGAAACATGATAAAAGCAATCTACAGAAAACCAAGAGCCAACGTCAAAATAAATGGTGAAAAGCTGGAAGCAAACCCACTAAAATCAGAGACTAGATAAGGCTGCCCACTTTCTTCCCTCCTATTCAATATTGTACTTGACATCTTAGCCAGAGCAGTTCGACAACAAAAGGAAATCAAGGGGACACAAATTGGCAAGGAAGAAGTCAAAATATCTATTTTTGCAGAGGATATGATGGTATATATAAGTGACCCTAAAAATTATACCAGACAACTCCTAAACATGATAAACAGTTTCGGTGAAGTAGCTGGATTTAAAATTAACTCAAACAAGTCAATGGCCTTTCTCTACACAAGGAATAAACAGGCTGAGAAAGGAATTAGGTAACAACACCCTTCTTAATAGTCACAAATAATAAAAAATACCTTGGCGTGACTCTAACTTCTGGGATCAAATTAAATGGAGAGAAACTTGATGCAATCCCACTAAAATAAGACAAGACAGGACTAGACAAGGATTCTCAGTCTCTCCCTACTTGTTCACTATAGTACTAGAAGTTCTACCCAGAGCAAATAGACAACAAGAGACGTCAAAGGAATAAAAAATTGGAAAGGAAGAAGTCAAAATATCACTATTAGAAGATGATAAAATAGTATATTTAAGTGACCCCAAAAATTCCACCAGAGAACCTGTAAACCTTAAAAACAACTTCATCAAAGTGGCTAGATATACAATTAACTGAAACAAATCAGTAGCTTTCCTCTACTCAAAGGATAAACAGGCTGAAAAGAAATTATGGAAACAACACCTATCAAAAGTCACAAATTATAATACCTTGGTGTGACTCAAACCAAGCAAGTGAAAGATCTCCATGACAAGAACTTCAATTCTCTGAAGAAAGAAATTACAAATCTCAGAAGATGGAAAGATCTCCCATGCTTCATAGATTGGTGACCCGATTAATTTAGTAAAAGTGGATGTCTTGCCAAAAGCAATCTACAGATTCCATGCACTCTCCATCAAAATTCAAATTCAATTCTTCATAACGATAGAAACAGCAATATGCAAAATCATTCGGAATATCAAAACCCCAGAATATCGAAAAACAGATCTCAACAATAAAAGAACTTCAGGGGGAATCATCCGTGACCTCAATCTGTATTATACAAAAATAGTGATTAAAAAAAAAAGTGTATGGTAATGGTACAGAGACAATGGCTTTATGAAATTCACAGGCAAATGGATGGATCTAAATTATATCATCCTATATGAGGTAACAAAACCCCAAAGTAAAAAACATGGTATGCACTCACTGATAATTGGGTATTAGCCTAAAATCTCAGAATACCCAAAATGTAATTCACAGTCCACATGAAGCTCAAGTAGAAGGAAGACAAAAGTGAGGGTGTTTCGGGCCTTAGAATGGGGAACAAAATACTACTGGGAGGAAATATTGAGACAAAGTTCAGGGCACAGACTGAAGGAATGACCACACAGAATCTGTACAACCTGTGGAACCATCTCATATACAGACCCAGTACAGACACCAGACCAGTCACCATTGTAGATACCAACAAGTACTTGCTGACAGTAGCCTAATAAGGCTGTCTCCTGAGAGGCTCTGCCAGAGCTTGGTAGGAACAGAGACTGAATCTCACAGCCAGCAATCAGATTAATCATGGGGTTCCCAGTGTAGGAGTTAAAGGAAGGACTGAAGGAGCTGAAGGGGTTTGCAACCTTATAGGAAGAATATCAATACGAACCAAACAGACCATCCAGGGTCTGCCCAACATATGGATCCATCCCATACACAGAGAGCAGACACATTCACTATTGTCGATACCATGTGCTTGCTGACAGGAGCTGAATATGACTGTCTTATAAGAGGCACTGCCAGAGCTTGGCAAGAACAGAGGTTGATGGTCACAGCCTGATCATGGGGTCCCCAGTGGAGGGGATGAGGAAGGACTGAAGGAGCTGAAGGGGTTTGCAACCTTACAGGAAGAACATCAATATGAAACAAGTAACCCCCCAGAGCACCCAGGGACTATGCCACCAAACAAAGAGGGGGACCCATGATTCCAGCTACATATATATTAGAGGATGGCATTGTCAGACATCAGTGAGAGAAGAGGTCCTTGGTCCTGTGATCCTGTGAAGGCTGTATGCCCCAGTGCAGGTAACTGCCACAGTAGAAATGTGGGAGTGGGTGGTTGGGAGAACATGCTCATAGAAGCACAGGGAGGGTCGAATAGAATAGAAACTTTCTGGGGTGAAATCAGGAAAAGGCTAATATTTGAAATGTAAATAAACACAGACACACACAGACACAAACACACACACACACAAACAAAATTATGGCTTTAACTGTGACTTCAAGTAGGTTTATATGTAATCTCAGGATGATATAAATTTTGGTACCATTCCTGCTAAGTTTTTGATAAATTAGAGTAAATGTCTCTGCATCTCAGTCTCCAAATGAAATCATGGTTGCTTTTATCACAACCAAGCTCCTCAATCTGTTTCATCACAATACAAACCTAAAGCAGATCTAAAATATAAAGTTCTTCTTGTTTGGACAAATATTTTACTGCTACAGCAAGAAGTACTGGTTTCAAACTTCAACAATGAAAAAAAAAAAGGATAAAAAAAATTAAATATAAAAAAATAAAATATACATGTTTCCTCAGGTCCAGGTACATTTTCTAAGGATGAGGACTTTAGGTTCAAGGCTAGTCCAAGCTGCAATTGAGGATTCAGACAATCCTGAGATATAGAGTTACAGCTTACTTCCCTAAACCAAAACAACATATAAATAAAGACTGCCTGGCCTAAATTATGTCTGAAGTCCCAGTACTTCTGAGGCTGAGAGCAGCCTCTGTATTTTGAGGCAGTTTGGAGACTATATATAGAAATTTCAGCAATCTGGCATTTTAACAACAGGTAGAAGAAAATGAAGACTGGTCTTTAGTTTATTTATAATGAATTCCTGTTGGGCAGCAGCAGCAAAAAGAAGGTTTTAGTCTGTTGGTGTCACTAACTGACATCCAGTTTACTCACACCTCACATCTCCAGGCCCCAAGAAGACTTTCAGGGTCTGCAATACCCTGGCATTCCTGCTTTCTGCTAGGAGCTATTCTGTGCAAACTCCTGCCCTTAGTGAAGTTCTCTGTTTTTCTCAGCAGATGCCGATGGGAAAGTCAATTGTGAACTTGGAAGCAGTACCTTCCTGAGTCCAGTGAGAGTCACCTCCTCTCCTTACTCTTGAAGTAACATGTCCACCCTTCCACCTTCATCCCAACACAGACCTCCAGCTCAAACAGGATTAACCATCTTTCAACAGACAATTGACTACCTCCACTGAGACTTCTCCCTACCATGCTTCCTCACGCACATATCTTCCTCAAGAACTGGGCTTCCATGACCACTACAAAGCATACTGGTTAACAGGGTTTGGATAGCAGGAAATCAATCTCAGCACAGCCCCTTGCTGATTGGTCGTGTTTTCACATGTGTACTAAGGGCGAGTTAGGCTTTATCACTCATCTGTCATCCAAGCAGCAAAAGGGAGGTAGTATTTTAGCTGCTACTAATACCCAGAGGCTTTCCATTTTCCAAGTTTGCAATACTAACTTGAAAGTTAAAATAAATGAACCCCTAAAAGACTCTCCTACTTTTTTTTTCAGATGAAGGGCCTCTTGATTGTAATTTAAATTGTTTTATTTTTTATGTAATGTGTTTTTGCATGTTTGTATTTATACAACCTGCATGTATGTTGTTCATAGAAACTAGAAGAGAATTCCAAAACCCCTGGATATAGAATTAAAAATGGTTGTGAGCCATTATGTGGGTTCTAGGAACTAAAACTTGGTTCTGTCCAAGAACAACAAGTGCTCTTAATTTCTAAGCCATCTTTCCATCCCTGTCCTTTGCATGTTTTAAGGTGTGCTGGATCATGTCTCTCGATAGATGTTCATTTTTACTATACAGGAGAGATCATAAAATTATGACACTTTCTTAATATTATCTATTTCAAGAAAGAGAAAAAAACACCATAATTTTACCGGATTGTGTAAATCTTAAAAAGAGTTTCAGCAAAAAAAATGATGTGTATATATTTCAGTATGAGTGTACACAAGAAAGCCACAAATAGACATCTACTGCATTCTAATCATATTCCAACTTACTTTAATTTTATTTTTTTATTCAAGACAGGGTTTCTCTGTATAGCCTTGGTTGTCCTGGAACTCACCCTGTATACCAAGCTGGCCTCAAACTCAGAAATCTCCCTGCCTCTGCCTCCCAATTGCTGGAATTAAGGCATGTGACATCACTAGCTGACCAAACTTAAAACTTGAGACATGGTCTCTCAGAATCTGCAGCTCTCCAATACCACTAGCCTTGCTAGCCAACAAGGTGTCTCCACCTACTCAACACTGGGTTGCAGCCTGCATTTTTTAAGTGGATTCTATGTCCCCACCTTAACTCCATATACTTTCAAGGCAAGCATTTTACCAAAACAGCTTGTAGCCACTCTCTTCATTTTTCCCTCTCTCTCTCTAATCATGCCTAAGTTTAGGCTCCTAAAATGCTTAATGCCGGTTTTGCTCGTTTCCTTACAACAAATTGGATTTCTTGCTCACTTTACAATCTGAAGTTGATTTGGAAAACTGCACAAACTAACATTTCATTGGAGAGGCTTATTGCAGTGTTTTGTTTGTTTGGTAGTTTTTTTTGTTAATTTGGTGGGTTGGTTGGGTTTTGTTTTTTTGTTTTTTTGTTTTTTGTTTTTTTTTTTTCTTTTTTTGTTTTGCCCACTGAAGATGAAACTCATAACTTTTACATGGTATTTTACCACTGAGCTACACCTTCAGCTAATCATTCATTCTGAATGTTGGTTGAGAAGTCATCTCATATGGGTTTTAAAGAGAACTACAATTACTGTGAAATCTAAAATTATCCCCTATGGTATAGGGGTTATAGAGATCTGATTCCCTCTTCTGACCTCTTCAAAAATCAGGCAAAAACCTCCAAAAACACGTACCTCCAGATTTATCCAACATACTGTCTAGTTCACCTCTGTTAAGAAAGGAATATAAAAATTAATGTAAGAAATATCGTGAACTGGTAGGACATTTTTCTTCCCCACAGAAAACTTTAAACAGAACCTTTTTTTAATTATTTATAATAAATATATGTTTGGTTCGGAACAAATGACATATACATATAAAATACATGGTGGACTACCAAAGTGAACTTGTATGATTTACTTTTTACAATTCATACATTTACACCCCACAGTAGTTTATTCATACCTCTACGACTCCTGCTGAGACCCTTCTTCTTCCCAGATGGCCCCCTCTTATTCTTTTGATGTTTTTCCTTTTCTTTTTGTGTATACCTGGGAAGATCTCATGCAGGTGGTCCTACTGTATGAGTTGCTATGTGTTTGTGATCACAATGTCTCAAGGACCTCAATCTGGGCTTGAACACAACATATAGTAGTGTCTGACTTTGAATTGTTCATCTTCCTAAATCTACTTCTCCAGTGAAGGGATCACAAACACTACTTATGAAGTACTCTATTGAACTCTATTGAAATACTCTATAGAAAATTTTACCGCATATCTCCATCCTTTTTTATGTGAGTCGATATATTCTCATCTTTGTCAAATGCTGGGCTCTTCTTTACTGTATTGACAAGAGAAAATAGAAACATTTGAATGGATGCTATATAAGTAATAGATAATAAAGTACTAAAGATTTGAATTTCTCTCAAGAAACTGCCCATGTGAGTTTTTGAAAGAGATTTTAGAAAGGAAATAATTACATCGATGAAATCCAGGACACAAAGAGATGATGAAACTTAAGGATAATAGGTATCGATGAAAAGTAATTTTTCCAAACTATAGGGACAGTGAGTATATTCAACAAAATTATAGAAGAAAATTTCCCTAACCTAAAAAAAGTGTTTCCCGTGAATATACAAGAAGTCTACAAAACTCCAAATAGTTTAGACCAGAAGAGAAATTCCTGCCATCATATAATAATCCAAACATCAAATGCAAAAAAAAAAAAAAAAAAAAGGTAAAAGAAAAAAGAACAGAATGAAAGAAAGAATATTAAAAGCAATATGGGAAATTTCAAGTAACTTATAAAGGAAGACTTATCAGAACTATACCTAACTTAACCTCTGAGACTATGAAAGCCATAAGATCCTGGGCATATATCATACAGAAATGCCAGCCAAGGCTATAATACACAGCAAAAATATCTTACCATAGTTTGAGAAAAGAAGGTATTCCATGAAAAAACAATATTTACACAATATTTTTGAACAAATCCAGCCCTCCAAGGGATAATAAAGGGAAAACTCCAATATAAGGAGGGAAATTACACTCTCGAAAAAGCAAGACATTTATCTTGAAGCAAACATAAAAGAAGATAGCTACATGAAAAAATTCCACCAAAATATCAGGAAGCAACAAAGACTTTTCCTTAGTATCTCTTAATATGAGGGGATTCAATTCACCAATAAAAAGACATAGACTAACAGACTGGATTTGTAAGCAAGACCCATCATACCAGAAACAAACCTCAGGGACAAAGACAGATATTACTTCAGAGTAAAAGGCTAGAAAACAATTTTCCAAGATAATGTTCCAAAGAAACAAGCTTGAGTAGCAATTCTAATATCAAATAAATTTGACTTTCAACCCAAAGTTATCAAAAAAGACAAAAAGGGACACTTCATATTCATCAAAGTTAAAATTTACTAAGATGAACTCCCAATTCTGAACATTTATACATCAAATGCAATGGCATTCACATTCCTATAAGAAACTTTAGTAGAGCTCAAATCACACATTGTACCCAAGACAATAATAGCAGAACTCCCCTCCCTCATTAATAGACAGATACTGGAATCAAAAATTAAATGGGACTCAGCGAACCTAACAGAAGTTATGAAACAAATAGATTAGTTGATATCTATAGAACATTTTACCCTAAAACAAAATGATGCCCATTCTTCTCAGCACCTCATGATGCCTTCTCCATATAATCAGTCCCAATACATGCCTTAACAGATATAAAAATGTTGTAATAATCCCATGCATCCTACCTGATCACCAAGGACTAAGGTTGATTTTCAATAATGTTATAAATAATTGAAAACACACATAAACATTGTAGGTGAACAACAATATAGTGAGTGATAACTTGGGCAAGGAGGAAATAGAAATAAATTTAAGACTTTTTAGAGTTTAATGAAAATGAATCTGCAACATACCAAAAGTTATGGTACACAATGAAAGCAGTTCTAAGAAGGAAACTCATAGCTATGAATGCCTCCAAATAAAAATTGGACAGAGGATATAGGAGTAGGTTGACAGCACACCTAAACATTCTAGAACCAAAGGAAGTAAATTCACTCAAGAGGAGTAGAAGGCAGGAAATAATCAATCTCAGGGTTGAAATCAACCAAATGGAAACAAAGGAATTCTACACACACACACACACACACACACACACACACACACACACACACACACACACACACACACAAATCAAACAAATTAGGAGCTGATTCTTTGAGAAAATCAAGAAGATAGATAAAATATTAGCCAGACTAACTACAGGGCAAAGAGACAGTAACCAAATTCACAAAACCAAAATTGAAAAGGGAGCCATAACAACAGAAACTTAGGAAATCCAGATCAGATCTTATAAAACAAGCATGTATTCAAAAAAAAAAAATGAAAATAACGAAATAAGCAAAAAATGCACACTTATCTAGAGAGATAATAGGTACGAAATTGAAATCAGTATCAGATAAATCCTGTAATTACTCCCATAACCCCTAAAGAAATAGAAGCAGTCATTAATAGTCTCCCAACCAAAAAAAGCCCAGGATCTGATGAACCCATCAGATTTCTATCAGATCTTCATGTGTGAGACCTCCACTTAGAGCGTTTCTCCCTGGAAGGTAAAGCCCCTGGACTTTCCCCAAGCTTGTTTTCCCTAATCTCTAAACATACAGCTAGAAAGAAGCTCTTTGTTAACTATAGCCTGCAAAAAGCCTTTTTTGTTTCTGAGCCTTACAGCCAGAGATGTGATAATTGTAATTTTACCAAAGACATCTGGGCAGAGAAGAACACTCCTCCCAACTCTTCCCATCCTCTCCCAACTGCACCCAGTTCCTCCCAACTCCTCCCAACTCCTCCCAACTCTACCCACCTCCTCCTAGCTATCCTCCCAACTCTTCCCAATTCCTCAGCTAGCTGTTAAAAGCCCCCCACTGTCACCACTCGGGGTTGAATTCCCCACCCTGTACGGTAGAAGGACATCATTCTCAGCTAGCTGATAATAAAACGTCTTGTAGTTTGCATCAGGTGTGATTATGTCTCGAGTTTGCTGTCCAGCTCATTCCGGCACATGAGTGGAAGCCCAACTTCGGGAGTCTTACATGTGCGTTCTCATACACCAGGAGGCCTACCCCAGTTCTCAGAGACCCCACTAGGAGGTAGGATCCTGTCTTTGCTATGTCTTTGTCTGTCGGCTGTGTTTGAATTCAGCATTATGGTTTGCAGTTGTCTGCACTCCTGAGAGCAACCCTGTTCTGGATGGAGGGCAGGGATACTGACAGACATGTTAGTCGTAACCACCTGCTGCACTGGGAGACGTCCCAGAATGTCTGAGGGAGCTCCAGGGATGCATGGAGATCTCCAATCGAGGTGCCAAATGAGAGTGTGCTCACTTGGCTGTCTGTTTCTGTTACTGGGTGCCAAGTGAGCATGTGCTCACTCAGCTGTCTGTATCTGTATATATATATATATATATATATATATATATATATATATATATATATATATATATATATATATATATATATATATATATATATAGTGTTTGTCTCCCTGTATGTGACTCTGATGATGGGACAGACTATTAGCACTACTCTTGGACTGACTCTTGAAAATTGAACTGAAATTACTACTAGGATTCACAGTCTGTTTGTAGATGTCAGAAAGAAATTTTGGAGAACTTTCTTCTCAACGAAATGGCCGGCTTTTGGTGTTACTTGGCCAACAGAGGGCACTATTGAACTGATTGTGATTTCTGCAGTTAAAGATGTTGTTGCACAGAAGAGACTAGGGTCTCAACCAGAACAAGCACCCTACATTGACATCTCGGAAATTTCCGCGCAGGAAGCTCACCTGACCCCATCCTGGTTGAAGCCTTGGGTTCAGAAAAACAAGCTGGACTCCCGAGTCCTAGCTTTCCACCACTCACCAAAAACAAAACAAAACAAAACAAAACAAAACAAAACAAACAAACAAAAAAAAACCCTAAGATAAATATGTTGGGGGGTTAACTGCAACCCTTGGCTCCTCCCAAGATCTATCCAGAGATAGAAGAACCTCCAGAATATTGTAACACCACACCCTCATAACACTAAACGGTCTCTCCCAGATACCTCACCAGGGTACCACTGGAGACACGGGGGAGGGTCCAGCTGCTGGAACACAAGACAAATGAGCATGGAGCCCAGAGAGACTAGACTCAACAACCTTGCTGGCTTTAGGTACTTATGGCCTACTCCAGCAGACCTCGGAACTGCAGCCTCTTCATTACTGGTCTTTTTCCTTCTCTGATCTTTATAATTGGAAGGCAAATCACGCTGCCTTCTCTGAAAACCCCTCTACCCTTACTAATCTAATGGAATCTCTCATGTTCTCTCATCAGACAACTTGGGATGACTGTCAACAGCTTTTAAGGGTTATTTTTATCACACAGATAAGAAAAGGATTCTGCTGGAGGTAAGAATGAATGTGCTGGCGGCAAATGGATGGCTGACACAACTTCCAAATGAAATAGATGCATGCTTCCCCCTCTGACACATAGTGACTGGTACCCTAACAGGCCTGAAGGTAGTGAGCAGTTGAAATTTTGGCGCAGGGATACATTACCAGGAATGAGAGGAGCTGACAGACAACCCAGCAATGTGGCCAAGGTAAGAGGGATCCTACAAGAGGAAAAGGAGCATAGTTTCTAGAGTGCCTCTTAGAAGCATACAGGCATTACACTCCCTGTGTCAGAGAGCCAGCAGGCTGCTCTGGCCATGGCTTTCATTGGGCAGTCTGCTTCTGCCATTAGGAGAATGTTACAGTGTCTAGAGAGTCTGTAAACACTATCTTTGCAAGATCTGGTTAAGGAGGCAGAGAGTGTACCATAAGAGAGAGACTAAAAAGAAATAGGAGAAAGAGAATAGAGAGCAGCTGAGGCAAGAGAAAGTAGATGAGATGGAAGGCAGGCAAGAATTTTAAATAGGATTTTGGATACATTTGCAAGTGATAAGGAAGTTTATAAAAAAGTTGGAGGGAGAAGGCAGACAGGGTACCTGGGCAACACAGGGCCAAAAAGACCTCAGAACTCCATAGGACCTTTACGACCACCTCTACATAAGGACCAATGTGGGTACTGTAAAGAAAAGGGACACTGGGCAAGAGACTGTGCCATGAAAGAGACAGATATCAGAACAACTAAGTCCTTACTCCAGAGGATGATGACTAGGGGATATGGGGCACAGACCCATTCCCTGAGACTAGTGTAAACCTAACTGTGGAAGAAACCCCTACGACTTCCCTTCTTGGTATCAGAACAGTTTTTTCAGTCCTGACAAAGTCACTAGAGAAATTGAGTAATCAGAAAAACGAAGTAATTGGGGCTACTGTTCAGAAACCATTCTCACCTTGCGTGGTAGCACATGCCTTTAATCACAGCACTCGGGAGGCAGAGGCAGGCGAATTTCTGAGTTCGAGGCCAGCCTAGTCTACAGAGTGAGTTCCAGGACAGCCAAGGCAACACAGAGAAACCCTGTCTAGAAAACACACACACACAAAAAAAAGACAGAAACCATAATCTTGGACCACTGATATGAAAATTAATCTAGGAGTAAGCCAAGTAACTGATTCCTTCCTCATCATTACTGAATGCCCCTCCACATTGTTTAGAAGAGACATAGTAGCAAATTTAAAAGTCCAAATAAGCTTTTCTTTTGAAGGAACTTCAATCCCTTGGCAAGCCTCTATCTCTATAATTTGAACTTTAAGATTAGAAGAAGAATATAGATTACATGAGCCTCAATCCCTGTTAAGAAAAGTATTAGAAGGGACCAGGTAAGGGAGATATCCTAAATGCTGGGCAGAGATGTGGGATATAAGAGAGGCAAAGAGGGTGCACCCCATCATTGTGACACTGAAAACTGATACAACAATACCCCATGAGCAAAGAGGCCCAAGAGGGCATCAGACCTCACATTCATAGTCTCTTAGAACTTGGTGTTTTGGTCCCTTGTCAGTCTTCCTGGAATACTCTGTTGCTACCAGTTAAAAAGCCAGGCTTTGCCACCCTGGCACTCTCTACCATACCCCCTTACTAAAGAGACTGTGACTTTCTCATGGACCCCCAAAGACCGGAAGCCTATAAAGAGATTAAAAAATCTTGCTTAGTGCATCAGCTCTAGTCCTGCAAGACCTGACCTAGCCTTTCATTCTCTATGTAGACAAAACAGCAGAAATAGTGAGATGGGTCCTGACCCAAGATCTGTGGAAATAGAAACAACCTGTGGCCCAATTGTTAAAAAAAAAAAAAAATTAGACACAGTGGCCAGTAGATGACCATCTTGCTTAAAAGTTATCGCTGCTGCTGTGTCAGTATTTTTCAAAGAGGCTGACAAACTGACTCTAGGTCAATGAACTATAGTAGTAGCCCCTATATCCCCATGCCTTAGAAAGCATCATTAGACAGCTGCCTGATTGCTGGATGACTATTGCTCACAGGACCCATTAACAGAGCCTTTTACTGACTGAAAGAGTATAGTTTGCACCCCCTCCTATCCTGAATACTGCCACCTTGCTGCCGGAAGCCTACGACTTCCTACAAGTACACCAAGGTATAGACATCCTGGCAGAAAAAAACTGAAATTAAGAAAGACCTCACTGACCAGCCATGGCCAGGCTGCCCTAACTGGTACACAGATGGTATCCGCTTTTTGGTTGAAGGTAAAAGAAAAGCAGGGGCAGCAGTGGTCAATGGAAAAAAAACCGTTGGGGACAGCAGCTTGCCTGAAGGCATGACAGCCCAGAGAGAAGAGCTAATCACACTCACCCAAGCCTTGCAGCTGGCCAAAGAGAAAAACATCAATATCTACAGAGACAGCAAGTATGCTTTCACCACTGCTCACATACATGGGGCGATCTATAGAAAACAGGAGTTACTCACATCTGATGGGAAAGATATTAAAAATAAAAAAGAAATCTTGAACCTATTAGAAGCCAAACACTTTCGAAAAAAAAACTAACTGGCCATCATACATTGCACCCATCTCCAAAAAGGTCATGATGCCATAGTGAAGGGAAATCAGATGGCTGACCTTGCTGCCAAACATGCAGCCCTAGGAAAAAAAAATAAAGAACTTAAAAACCATTATAAACTCAAAGACGCAGGCTTGGACTACATGCTAGAAGATCAAGAACAGAAAAAAAAATACCTCAGATATGTGTATATACTACCCAAGGAGTGGCTAAGACCCAAGATGGTCACTGGATCCTGCCCACCAGAGAAGGGTTACAATATGTAGCCAATCTACACAGGCTCCCCCACTTGGAAACTAAGAAGCTAAAGAAATTGTTAAGAGCTCAAACTACTATGTTACTAGATTGCCAGATGTTGCCCAGGAGTTTGTTAATGAATGCCAAGCCTGTGCCCTCACCAATGTCAGGCACCGGAATAATGCTCCCCAGAGGGGGTTTAAGAGGTGACAGCCTGGTACATTCTGAAAAGTAGATTTCACTGAAGTTAATTTCACCAAGTACAGTAATAAATATCTATTACTTTTTATAGACACCTTTTTAGGCTTGGTCGAAGCCTTCCCCACTAAGAAGGAGACCAACAATGTTGTGGCAAAGAAGATATTAGAGGAAATGTCCCCATCATTTGGCATCCCTAAGGTACTTTCATCAATCAAGTGCCCCTTCTTCTTTGCCAGGTAAGCCAAGGGTTAGCCAGAAAATTGGGGATCGATTGGAAGTTACATTGTCCCTATAGACCCCAGACATCAGAACAGGTAGAGCAGATGAATAGAGAATTAAAAGAAACCTTGACTAAATCGGCTTTAGATACATGCAGAAAAGATTATGAAGCTCTCCTTCACTTCACCTTATTGTGAGTATGGAACACCACAGAAAAATTTAAACTTACACCCTTTCAACTCCTCAATTGGGGACCACCTTCCTTAACAGAAGCAGGGGGAATGTTTGACCCTGGTGTTCCTTTTTTTGAACCCCTGCTAGCTCGCTTAAAGACTCTAGAACTGGTCAGAAAAATGCCTTGGAATTGCTGAAAAATAAAACAAAAAAAAAAAAAAAAGCAAAAAACAAACAAACAAACCAAAAAAACAAAAACAAACAAACAAACAAAAAACACCTACCTGCTGCTTTTGGCAAGCCCCACCACCGCTACTCCAGCAGGTGCTGGGCTCCTGCACCCAGCCCACCATGGCTCACTGGCCCAGTGCTGCTCATATTCACCAGGCAGTGCACAGGAACCTCTTCCCTCCCTTGTACCACGGCAAGAGAAACTTTTGTCTCATTCAAGTGCATTTTGAGGCTCTCAAGGTTACAAATCCTAGAGCTGTGACCTCATGTTGGCTTTGTTTGGCAGCTGGGCTAGCGGTTATTTTTCCTAGTTTTAAGACTAGAACTATGTAGAAGAAGTAGTGGGGAATGTGAGACTCCAACTTAGAGCGGTTCTCCCTGGAAGGTAAAGCCCCTGGATATTCCCCAAGCTTCTTGTCCCTGATCTCTACAAATGCAGTCAGAAAGAAGCTCTTTGTTATTTATAGCCTGCAAAAAGGCTTTTTGTTTCTGAGCCTTACAGCCTGAGATGTGATAATTGTAACTTTACGAAAGACATCCAGGCAGAGAACCACATTCCTCCCAACTCTTTCCAACTCCTCCCAACTCTTCTCCCAACTCCTCCCATCTGTTCCCAACTCCTCTGAACTTTCATCCCAATTCCTCAGCCAGCTGTTAAAAGCCCCCTTCTGTCACAGCTCAGGGTCAAACTCCCCTGCCCTGCACGGTGGGAGGAGTTTTTCCTCAGCTAGCTGATAATAAAACCTCTTTCTGTTTGCATCAGGTATAGTTTTCTCTTGAGTCATTGTGGTGCTGACCAGCTCATTCCGGGACTTGAATGGGCTTCAGTGGAGGTCCAGTTTCGGGGGTCTTACACATGGAGACCTAATACCAATATTCTTCAAACTATTATGCAAAATCAAAAGAGAAGGAATACTATTGAGTTTATTCTATGAAGTCAGATTACAATTATATTCAAGTGATACAAAGACCCAATGAAGAAAGGAAACTTCAGACCATTTTCCTGTATGAATATCAAAGCAAAAATACTCAATAAAATCCTTACAAACTGAATCAAAGAATACATCAAAACGATCATCCATCATGGTCAAGTAGGCTTCATCCCTGCGATGGTTTAATATATGGAAATCCATCAAATTAATCCACTATAGAAATAAACTCAAAGACAAAAACAACATGCTCAACTCATTAGATGCTGAGAAAGTATTTGACAAAATGCACACCCATTTATAATGAAAGTCAAAGAAAGATAAGGAATGTAAGGCCCGTATCTAAACATAAAAAAAAAACAAACAAACAAACAAAAAAAAACAAACAAAAAAACAAAACAAAACAAAAAAAAAAAAAACAATGGACAGCAAACCAGTAGCCAGCATTAAACTAAATGGTGAGAAACTTGAAACAATCCCACTATATCAGGGACTAGACAAGTCTGCCCACTTTCTCCCTACCTATTCAATATAGTAGTTGAAGACCTATCCAGAGTAATAAGACAACAAAAGGAGAACAAATGAATAAAAATTGGAAAGGAAGAAGTCAAAATATCACTATTTCCAGATGATATGATAGCATGTATCAGTGACCCAAAAATTTGCCAGAGAAATCCTAAACCTGATACACAACTTCAGTGCTGTAGTTGAATATAAAATTAACTCAAACAAGTCAATGGCCTTTTTCTACACAAAGGAAAAGCAGGATGAAAAACAAACTAAACAAAAAACAAACAAACAAACAAACAAAAAAACACCCTTCACAATAGTCACAAATAATATAAAATACCTTGGTGTGAATCTAATTTATGAAGAGAAAAATACATATGATAAAAACTTCAAATCTCTGAAGAAAGAAATCAAAAAAGATCTCAGAAGATGGAAAGATACCCCATGCACATGGATTGGAAGGATTAATAAAGTAAAAATGGCTGTCCTACCAAAAGGAATCTATAGATTCAATGCAATCCCCATCAAAATACCAACTTAATTCTTCACTGAGTTAGAAAGGGCAATTTGCAAATTCACCTGAAATTAAACAAACAAAAAAACAAACAAACAAACAAACAAAAACAAAAACAAAAACAAAACAAGACAAAAAAGATAGGAAAAACTATCCCCAACAATAAAAGAACCTTTTGTGGAATAACCATGCGTGAACTCAAGCTGTACTACAGAGCAATTGTGATAAAAATGGCATGGTACAGGTAGAGTGATGATAGACAAGTAGATAAATGAAATAGAACTGAAGAGAGAGAAATAAACCCACACACATATGGACACTTGATCTTTGACAAAGGAGCTAAAACAATCCAGTGGAACGAAGACAGCATTTTCAAACAGTGGTGCTGGCTCAATCGGCAATTAGCATGTAGAAGAAGGCATATTGATCTATTCTCATCCCTTGTACAATGCTCAAGTCTAAGTGGATCAAGGAACTGTACATAAAACCAGAGACACTGAAACTTATAGAGAAGAAAGTGGGGAAGAACATGGAACATGGGAAAAGGGGGAAAATTCTTGATGAAAAGAAAAAAAAAAAGAGCAGCAATGGCTTGTGCTGCAAGATTAAACATGGAAAAATTGAACCTCATAAAATTGCTAAGCTTCTGTAAGGTCAAGGACACTATCAATAGGACAAAACTGCATCCAACAGATTGGGAAAAAAAATCTTTCCCAATCCTAAATAAGATAGGGGTCTAATATCTAATACATATAAAGAGATGAAAAATCTGGACTCCAGAAAATCAATTTTCTCTATTTTTAAAAATTGGGACAGAGCTAAACAAATAATTCCCAACTAAGGAATACCGAATGATTTAGAAGCACCTAAAAAATATTCAACATCCTTAATCATCAGAGAAATGTAAGTCAAAATAACCCAGAGATTCCACCTCACACCTGTCAGAATGGCTAAGATGTAAAATTCAGATAACAGCAGATGCTGGCAAGAATGTGTTGAAATATGAACACTCCATTGCTGGTGGATTTGCAAGCTGTTACAACCAGTTTGGAAATCAGACTGGTGGTTCCTCAGAAAATTGGACATAATTCTACTAGAAGATCCAGCAACAGTCCTCCTGGGCATATACCCAGAAGATGTTCCAACTTGTAATAAGGACACATGCTTCACTATGTTTATAGCAGCCTTATGTATAATAACAAGACTCTGAAAAGAAATCAGGTGACTCTCTTTAGAAGAATCAATATAGAACATCTGGTAATTTTTCTATAATGTATTACTACACAGCTATTAAAAAGCAATGATTTAATGAAATTCTTAGACAAATGGATGTATCTGGATGATATCTTCCTAAGTGAGATAACCCAATCACAAAAGAACACACATAATATGCAATCATTGATAAATGGATATTATCCCTGAATCCCAGAATGACCAAGGTAAAATTTGCAAAACCCATGAAACTCAAGAAGAAAGACCAAAGTGTGATTATGTTGTTCCTTCTTAGAATGGGGAACAAAATACCCATGGGAGGAGTTACAGAGACAAAGTTTGGAGCTTAGACTGAACGAATCCATACACTGCCTCACTTGGGGATCCATCCCATAAACAGCCACCAAACCCAGATACTATTGAAGATGCACCAAGAGCTTGGGGACAGGAGACTGATATAGTTGTCTCCTGAGAGGAACTGCCAGTGCCTGACCAATAAAGAAGTGGATGTTCACTGACATCCATTGGACTGAGCACAGGGTCCCCAAATATGGAGCTAGAGAAAGTACCCAAGGAGCTTAAGGAGTTTGCAGGAACTTAGGAGGAAAAAATAAACATAAACTAACAAGTACCCCCACAATTCTCTGGAACTAAACCACCAATCAAAGAAAAGAAATAGTGGGGCATATGGACCCAGCTGCATATGTAGCAGAGGATGGACTAGTTGGTCATCAATGGGAGGAGAGCCACTTGTTCCTATAAAGGTCCTATGCCCCAGTATTGGGAAATGCTTGGGCTAGGAATTGGGAGTGGGTGTGTTGGGGAGCAGGGGGAGAGGGGAGAGCAGGGGATTTTTGGAAGGGAAAGTAGAAAAGTTGATAACATGTGAAATGTAAATAAAGTAAGTATATAATAGAAAAAGAAATGAAATAATTTATTTGCAGGTTTTATGAAATAAATTCATGTATGGCAAAGATATTATAGGAACTATGTCAGGTTTTTTCCTGGGGCAAAATCATAGCAAGTTATTGTTTCTCAACATATTGTGACTATAGTTTCAAGAGTAGGTATATGTGCTGCTAAAACTTGTGTATAAAATAGATAAATATAGGTAAAATTAGAAATGAAGTCTATGAAAACTCTTAACAAAGATTTCTTCCATTTTAGGAGACTAGGTAAAGGTCTAATGAAATGCAGGACACAATTAATGCCCAACACTGGATATGCTATACCTTTACTAAGAGACTCCTCTGAAACAGTTATGTCATCTTCTTCATCATCACAGTCCAAAAGTAATAAGTAACCTTCCTTTGGTATCACCATCATTTTCTTAAGCGCCATTCTTCTCTTAAGAACTTAATAGTCCTCTTAGTTTAAAAAAAAATAAATAAAAATTAAAAGGAAAAAAAAGAACTTAGTTATCTGAATAAAAGGTATCATTTAAATAATTAAAATGACAAAAAGTCAAATAATTATCTTAGCTCAATGAAAGATCATTTCTTTTGTTTTTTAACATATAGTATTTTTAATCATTTGTCTTTATCAGAGAGTTCTGTATACATATTCAATATGGTGATGCATATATATGTGTGTGTGTATATATACACAAATATACACATACACACACACACATACACACATATACCCATACACACACACACACATATATATGTGTGTGTATATATATATATATATATATATATATATAGTTCCCAGGAACATTTTCTCCATGTATCCTATTTATCATGTCCCTTTTCCTCACAACTTGTTTCAAAAACTTCTTTAACTTATTTAAAAAAAAAAAAAAAAACCTCCTTCAGAACCAAAGTTAACAATCTGCCATTTCTCAGTTTAAAAAAGACATAACCTGGCCACACTTCAATATGTGATTCCTCCCCTCCTTCCAGAAAACGATGAGCAAAATTTGTTCGCCTGTAATCTTTGAGGCATCTGAATTTTGGTCGAATCTCCCATACATTCTTTTTAAACAAAACATAAGCAATTCTTTTTATCAGTTTATCTCAGTCTAAGGTAAACTCACAGTTCTATCCAGAAAGATAACGAACATGGTAACTTTATGTTCATATCAAAAAGACCCAACACTTATTCTACAAGAAACACTCATCACCACCACCCAAACATAAAGGCATATTGGAGAAAATGGGGATTTGGGGAAGCCGAGGATTTCAAACATCTGAAGATTGTAAGTTCGAGGCCAGCCCAAGACAGGAAAGCTGGAACTACAAAGATAGATCCCATCCTACAGAAATAAAATTGAGAGAAAAAGCTGAACATGGTAGTGCAAGTCTTTAATCCCAATAAATGGGCAATTGAGATGGAAGGATCCGTGGTCAGAATCCATCCCAGTTGACTTATGAATCTCTTGCAATATCTCCTCTTCTTTTCATTCATTCTTCTTATACAACTCTACTGTCTGCAATGTCCATAAAGTGTATATCAAAGGAACACACCGTAGACAAGACAACGAGGAGGGAGGAATCCTCAGTGTGTTTCTAATGGATCCTGAACAGCACACAGGACAAGCGCCAAGGCTTCTAACCCATGGCTCCCTGGCCCCCGACCCCTAGTCCTGCAGCCGGCTCTCTGATCCTATCCCAAGGCCCCAAGCTTTTCTCTTCAAAGGGTTCCCAATCCTCTATGCCCCTGACCTGTTCAATCCTCTTCCATGAATACGGTCCTCCACCTTTCATTCACCCTCAGATCCCAGAGGAAATGACTATGAGGAGCCTTTTCCTCACATAATGGCCACCTGGGCCTGAGATGCCCCACCCGGTAACACCTCGATTAACTGTCCAACAACCATGATCAGAGCCAACTGTCACTTACAGATCATCTAAGAGATGAACACCTTCCAACCGCACCCTTCCGTGCTCAGATCCTCAAAGGAAAAAAACCGTTGTCAGGAGCCAGGCCCGGATGGAGGTCTCTAAGGACCCTTTGTGATGCCAAATGGACAAAAAAGGTCTCACCCAAGGCCTGCGCTGATTGGCTGAATATACCCTGCGCATGCGTACATGGAGTACCAGGTACCATCACTTTGAAGTGAGTTTTCAGGAGGTGGGAATAAGCTACTGGCTTTAAGACAAATGATTTCCTGTTTATAGGTTGATAAGCCCTTACAAACTTGAAAAACTTGAACAAATGTGTAACATATGAAACACTGCAAATGACACTAGTTAATTTCAACTGTAGAGGCTCTTGTAAGCATTTTTGGATTTTATTTATTTATGTGCGAAAGCATTTAATGTTGTGGACTTCTGCATGTACATACGCAAACCAGAAGAGTCTATGCTGTCCTAAGAGTTCAGAAAGGAGCATCCAGAATCCCTACAACCTCTGGTACCCTCCTGTCTCCACCTTCCTAGTATTGAGCTGGATTAGAAGAGTGTGCTAGGCAGTGCAGGCCCTCTCTCTCACTTATGTGCTTAGCCTCTCTGGCCCTCTCTCTCACTTATGTGCTAGGCAGCCCAGGCCCTCTCTCTCACTCATACATTAGGCCTTGCAGGCCCTCTCTCTCACTTATGTGCTTGGCTGGGCAGACCCTCTCTCTCACTTATGCCTCTGTTGCATACAGAGGCTGGAAGAGAGCACTGATTCTCTGAAAACGTGACTGTGCACAAATTGTGAGCCACTATGTGGGTGCTTTGTGCACCGTCCTCTGCATAGAACAGGTGCTTTTTTTTGTTTGTTTGTTTGTTTTTGTTTTTTGTTTTATTTATTATTATTATTATTTTTCTAAACCGGGTTTCTCTCTGTAGCCCTGATTTTCCTGGAACTTACAACAGGCTGTCCTTGAATTCAGAAATCTTTGGCTTCTGCCTCCCAAATGCAGGCATGAACCACTACTGCCGAAACAACAGTTGCTCTTAATAGCTAGTTTTTCTTTTCTTTTTTTCAACTAGACTAGTGTGTATTTCATGCATCCTAAGGCATTCTGCCCATTTACTTTCAATCTTTTCCTACTTGTATATTAGTTTTTCAAAAAGGCTATAACTTTAAAAAAGACCAAAGTGGGATATATGGGCTGGTTTGGTGGAAAGAAATGGAAGGAAGAAGTTAGGCATAATAATAATAATAATAATAATAATAATAATAATAATAATAATAATAATAATAAACAATAATAGAAAAATTTTAAAGTTTTTAAGTCTATCATTATTAAAATGTGTGAGTGCTCTCTTTATGTGGTCACCTACATGACAGAAGGCGGCATCAGATCACTTTATAAACGGTAGTAAGCCACCATGTTTTTGCTGAGAAATGAACTCAGGATCTGTAAAATATTAGCAGTGCTCCTAACTGCTGAGCAATCCCACCATTTCTAGAAATAGTTTTGATTTAAGTTTTAATGCATTATGATAAGAAAATATACATAATTTCAATTTATCTGAATTTGTTAACATCTAAAAGCATATTTTAAGTAAACAGACTTACATCACATTCTTATTTTTCTTTTGTACCACAACTCCTCTAGCTGATGCCCACTCAAAACCTATTAAACCTTTCATTTTTTATCATATTCCTTAATATTTATAAAATATTGTAACAATAAAATGAATATTATAAAGTTTTTTTGATATAAAACAACAATCAATTGAATAGTCTTATGTAGATGTTTGTCTGCAGCAATACTGAAAATACATTTTTCTCAATATAAATTATAAGTAACTCCAAATATATTAACTGTATTATATTTTAAAATAATATATAACTATTTTTTTAATGAACATAAATAGTATTTTTTTGTTTTTTTGTTTGTTTGTTTGTTTTGTTTTTAGTTGAGCTTAAAAATCTTGACATACAGATTATGCTAAGAGGACTCTGAAGCTGTCTTGTGTGAGGCTAGTCCAGTGGCTGGCAAATACAGAAGTAGATGCTCACAGTCACCTATTGAGTGGAACACATGGCCTCCAATGGAGGAGCTAGAGAAAGTACCCATGGAGCTGAGGGGATTTGAAACCCTAAATAAGGAACAAATTATGAACTAACCAGTACCTCCAGAGCTTGTGTCTGTAGTTGAATATGTAGCAGGGGATAGCCTGGTAGGCCATCTGTGGGTGGAGAGGCCCTTGGTTTTGAGAAGGTTATGTGCCTCAGTACAGAGTACTGCCAGGGACAGGAGTTGGGAGTAGGTGGGCTGGGGAGCAAGGACGGGGAAGGGTGTAGGGGAATATTGGAATGTAAATGAAGAAAATATCTAACAAAACATGAAATTAAAAAAAATCTTGGCTTACTGTGATTCAAACAAAATAAGAACAGTTTATGAAAACTGGATTTCATTGTAATAAGGATCTACTTGAATTTCCCTCACATCACCAAAGAATTTTACCTACATAGTAGCTAAGATAAGAGTTCACATTTCTGCTGCACCAAGGAATGAATTGAAGGCATGATTTTGGATACTAATTTCCTGCTATGGTCAAAGCTATTTGACTTGAGTTTTTGTTGTCATTCTCACAATACATGTTACAGGGTACATTCACTTAAGGAATGGTGTGTGTATTAAGATGGTCTATCCCTGAAGTCATTCATCAACTGTTTCAATGAAGAATGGTTCTGCTTGGAGGGTGTCACAGAAGTTAGTTGAGGGTAGGATTCAGTTTCATTGGATGTGATTTTTTTTCAAAAGCATTCATCTCAGAATAGTAGTAACTTATAAAGTCCTCTTCTTCAGAATTGATACAATAATAAAAAATATCAAGCAAAACCTTCAGTCTCACTCTTTGTTTTTCTCTTATAAGCCACCTCCCAAATTAATTGTCTACATTAATTTTGGTTTATAAACAGTTTTGAAATATATAACCTGTTTTGAAAACCATAGTATAGTGTAAAAACAACAAATAAACAATCCTACAAATAGAGAGGCTGAGATAGGAGAAGTATAATTTCAAGACCATTATGTGGCACACAGCAAGACTGTGTTATGTACAAAAAAGCAGAAAGACTATATGGATTGTACAACATTGGACCTATTAATCCCATTTTCCAAATTAGGGACAACAGAATGACACAAGGCTAATTTCTAAATACTCACATTTATGAATTTCAATTAATTAGGTTATGTTGGTAATATTAATTTTCATATTAACAGATATTAAGGTATATGATTACTTCATATTAATTTTCTTGTTAGAGGTGGAAGTATGTTTATGTGGATTTGTTGAAAGATTACTTTCTTGCTTCTTCTAGGGTGTAGTTTCACTCCTTCAGTGGGTGTTTTCCATCTATTATTCTTTCTGGGGCTGGATTTATGGAAACGTTATGTGTAAAATTGGTTTTGTCATGGAATATATTATTTTCTCTGTCTATGGTGATTGAGAGTTTTTTTCAGTATAGGAGCATGGGCTAGGATTTATGTTCTCTAGAGGCAGAACAGATACTGGGATTCGTATGCTTTTATGAAAATAAATCCATGAGTTGAGAGAGGAGGACTTCCACTGGCCTGTGTACCCTAGTGCCATGTTCTAGGTGCTGCTAGTGATGGAGGAACTAAGTGACAACAGAAACCACCTCTTTCATAAACCAACCTAAGAATGTCAGGCGGAGTTTATTTTGGCTGACTCATGGTAACCGGATCTTAAATAGAGAGGTTGGGACTCATGTATCACTTCAGATAGTGCTTTTAAGTTCAGTCTTTTATATTTTACAGAGAAGAAAAAGAGAGAAATCACTTCATGAAGGATAACACCCAAGAAAGCAAATGATCAGGGCAGCTTTATGGCAACACAACAATGTGCCCAACACTAGTATTTCCTAGTGGTTTGGTGGTGTTAAGTAGCCATGAAGGCTACTGGACCTTAGAGGGGCTGGAGAAAGTCAGATTGCTTTTTGTTATTGTTTTCTTTTATTTTAACATTTCCCTTTTTCAGGCAGTCTCATTTAGTTTTTCCCTGCTGCTAAGACACCAAATGTTATCGGGTACATTCGACCTTACTGATCTCCATGGGACTATACTTGGCACGATCAGAGTGGAAACTGGGTATTTTACAACCAATTAACTTGTCCACTTGCCTACCTCTGGTCATCTCAATTTCTCCACCTAAATCCTTTACTGATAATTTCTTCAGCATGCAGCCTATGACATGATTCACAGGCAGGTACTAGAACTGCTTCTGCTTCAGTACGAAATTCAAGTCCTTTCTTTTCTTTAGGACTTGTTAACATTTGAAGATATACAAATGCATTTATCTGAGAAAGAATGGGCTATACTTAACCCATCCAAGGAGGCACTATACAGTGCTTTAATGCTGGACATCTACAAGCTAACCACCTCTGTATGTAAAAATAACTCCTTTCCTTTGTGTATGCACTGTGTAACCTGGACTGTGCTCATGAAAAATACACCTTGGGAGAAATTACGTTTTGGGTTATAATTGATTTAGATTGCTTCTTCACTGTTGAATCAGGAACTGCTACAGAAAAATATTTCTTTTCTATGTTACTTTTTGTTTTTGGGGTTGTTTGTTTTTCAAGATATATTTTTTCTGCATAACCCTGGCCATCTTCAAGATAACTCTGTACACAGGCCTGACCACAAACTCACCTGCCTTTGCCTCCCAAGATCTGAGTTTAAAACATGTACTACCACCACCACCACCACCACCACCACCACCACCATCACCACCACCACAACCACCACCACCACCATGATCCAGCTCAGCATAAAAGTTCTTAGTTTTAATGAGGATCAATTATTCCTTTTAGAATGAATATTTCTTCCATGAAATCTAGAACTCTTAATTCACTTAGTCATAGATATCTTCCAGTTTTCCTAAATCTTTTATTTTGTTCTTACATTTAAATCCATGCCCTTGTGAATTAATTTAAAAACAGTTTGAAGTTGAGATTGAGGCTGATTCTTTTACCTATTATGTGTCATGGCTCTCTAGGGAAACAAAACGTACAGCAAAAATAATTAAGTAAATAAATAAAAAAATTAAAATTATATATATATATATATATAATGCATGATTTTATAAAACTATGATGTATATGTATATATTATATATTATTTATTTATTTGTTTGTTTGTTTATTTATTTATTTATTTATTCATTTATTTTTATTAGGTATTTTCCTCAATTACATTTCCAATGCTATCCAAAAAGTCCCCAATACACTCCACCACCAGTCCCCCACCAACCCACCCCCACCCCTTGGCCCTGGCATTCCCCTGTACTGGGGCATATAAAGTTGGCAAGTGCAATGGGCCTCTCTTTCCAGTGATGGCCGACTAGGCCATCTTTTGATACAAATGCAGCTAGAGTCAAGAGCTCTGGGGTACTGGTTAGTTCATAATAATGTTCCACCTATGGGGTTGCAGTTCCCTTTAGCTCCTTGGGTACATTCTCTAGCTCCTCCATTGGGGGCCCTTTGATCCATGCAATAGCTGACTGTGAGCATCCACTTCTGTGTTTGCTAGGCCCCTGCATTGTCTCACAAGAGACAGCTATATCTGGGTCCTTTCAGCAAAATCTTGCTAGTGTATGTAATGGTGTCAACGTTTGGAAGTTGATTATGGGATGGATCCCTGGATATAGCAGCCTTTAGATGGTCCATCCTTTCTTCACAGCTCCAAACTTTGTCTCTGTAACTCTTTCCATGGGTGATTTGTTCCCAATTCCAAGAAGGAGCACAGTGTCCACACTTTGGTCTTCGTTCTTCTTGAGTTTCATGTGTTTAGCAAATTGTATCTTATATCTTGGGTATCCTAAGTTTTTGGGCTAATATCCACTTCTCAGAGAGTACATATTGTGTGAGTTCCTTTGTGAATATGTTACCTCACTCAGGATGATGCCATCCAGATCCATCCATTTGCCTAGGAATTTTATAAATTCATTCCTTTTAATAGCTGAGTAGTACTCCATTGTGTAAATGTACCACATTTTCTGTATCCATTCCTCTGTTGAGGGGCATCTGGGTTCTTTCCAGCTTCTGGCTATTATAAATAAGGCTTCTATGAACATAGTGGAGCATGTGTCCTTCTTACTGGTTGGAACATCTTCTGGATACATGCCCAGGAGAGGTATTGCTGGATCCTCTGGTAGTATTATGTTCAATTTTCTGAGGAACCACCAAACTGATTTCCAGAGTGGTTGTACCAGCTTGCGATCCCACCAACAATGAAGGAGTGTTCCTCTTTCTCCACATCCTCGCCAGCATCTGCTGTCACCTGAATTTTTGATCTTAGCCATTCTGACTGGTGTGAGGTGGACTCTCAGGGTTGTTTTGAGTTGCATTTCTCTGATGATTATGGATGTTGAACATTTTTTCAGGTGCTTCTCTGCCATTCGGTATTCCTCAGGTGAGAATTCTTTGTTCAGTTCTGAGCCCCATTTTTTAACGGGGTTATTTGATTTTCTGGAGTCCACCTTCTTGAGTTCCTTATATATATTGGATATTAGTCCCCTATATGATTTAGGATAGGTAAAGATCCTTTCCCAATCTGTTGGTGGTCTTTTTGTCTTCTTGACAGTGTCTTTTGCCTTGCAGAAGCTTTGCAACTATATGAGGTCCCATTTATCAATTCTCGATCTTACAGCACAAGCCTTTGCTGTTCTATTCAGGAATGTTTCCCCTGTGACCATATCTTCGAGGCTTTTCCCTACTTTCTCCTCTATAAGTTTCAGTGTCTCTTGTTTTATGTGGAGTTCCTTAATCCACTTAGATTTGACCTTAGTACAAAGAGATAGGAATGGATCAATTCTCATTCTTCTACATGATAACCGCCAGTTGTGCCAGCACCATTTGTTGAAAATGCTGTCTTTTTTCCACTGGATGGTTTTTGCTCCCTTGTCAAAGATCAAGTGACCATAGGTATGTGGTTTGATCTCAGGGTCTTCAATTCTGTTCCATTGGTCTACTTGTCTGTCGTTATACCAGTAACATGCAGTTTTTATCACAATTGCTCTGTAGTACAGCTTTAGGTCAGGGATGGTGATTCCACCAGAGGTTATTTTATCCTTGAGAAGAGTTTTTGCTATCCTAGGTTTTTTGTTGTTCCAGATGAATTTGCAGATTGCCCTTTCTAGTTCGTTGAAGAATTGAGTTGGAATTTTGATGGGGATTGCATTGGATCTGTAGATTGCTTTTGGTAAGATAGCCATTTTTACAATGTTGATCCTGCCAATCCATGAGCATGGGAGGTCTTTCCATCTTCTGAGATCTTCTTTAATTTCTTTCTTCAGATACTTGAAGTTCTTGTCATACAGATCTTTCACTTCCTTTGGTAGAGTCACGCCAAGGTATTTTATATTGTTTGTGACTATTGAGAAAGGTGTTGTTTCCCTAATTTCCTTCTCTGCCTGTTTATCCTTTGTGTACAGAAAGGCCATTGACTTGCTTGAGTTAATTTTGTATCCAGCTACTTCACCGAAGCTATTTATCAGGCTTAGGAGATCTCTGGTGGAATATTTAGGGTCACTCATGTACACTATCATATCATCTGCAAAAAGCGATATTTTGACTTCTTCTTTTCCGATTGGTATCCCCTTGATCTCCTTTTGTTGTCTAATTGCTCTGGCTAGGACTTCAAGTACAATGTTGAATAGGTAGGGAGAGAGTGGGCAGCCTTGTCTAATCCCTGATTTTAGTGGGATTTCTTCCAGCTTCTCACCATTTACTTTGATGTTGGCTACTGGTTTGCTGTATATTGCTTTTACCATGGTTATGTATGGGCCTTGAATTCCTGATCTTTCCAAGACTTTTATCATGAATGGGTGTTGGATTTTGTCAAATGCTTTTTCAGCATCTAACGAGATGATCATGTGGTTTTTGTCTTTGAGTTTGTTTATATAATGGGTTACATTGATGGATTTTCGTATATTGAACCATCCTTGCATCCCTGGGATGAAACCTACTTGGTCAGGATGGATGATTGTTTTGATGTGTTCTTGAATTCGGTTAGGGAGAACTTTATTGAGGATTTTTGCATCAATATTCATAAGGGAAATTGGTCTGAAGTTCTCTATCTTTCTTGGGTCTTTATGTGGTTTAGGTATCAGAGTAATTATGGCTTCATAGAAATGAGTTGGGTAGAGTACCTTCTGATTCTATTTTGTGGAATAGTTTGTGAAGAACTGGGATTAGATCTTCTTTGAAGGTTTGATAGAACTCTGCACTAAATCCATCTGGTCCTGGGCTTATTTTAGTTGAGAGACTATTAATGACTGCTTCTATTTCTTTAGGGGATATAGGGCTGTTTAGATCATTAACCTGATCTTGATTCAACTTTGGTACCTGGTATCTGGCTAGAAACTTGTCCATTTCATTCAGGTTCTCCAGTTTTGTTGACTATAGCCTTTTGTAAAATGATCTGATGGTGTTTTGGGTTTCTTCAGGGTCTGTTGTTATGTCTCCCTTTTCGTTTCTGATTCTGTTAATTAGAATAATTTCCCTATGCCCTCTAGTGAGTCTGGTTAAGGGATTATCTATCTTGTTGATTTTCTCAAAGAACCAGCTCCTCGATTGTTTGATTCTTTGAATTGTTCTTCTTGTTTCCACTTGGTTGATTTCACCCCTGAGTTTGATTATAAAAAATAAAAATTATATATATATATATATATATATATATATATATGCATGATTTTATAAATCTATGATGTATATATTATATATTATTTATTTATTTATTTATTTATTTATTTTTAATTTTTAATTTTCCTCTGTAGAGTACTCTAGAGATGATATTAAATACATGCTCAACCTCAACTGGCAGTTTTGTTTTCTTTTTTTTTTTATTACATATTTTCCTCAATTCCAATTCCAATGTTATCCCAAAAGTCCCCCATGCCCTCTGCCCCACTCCCCTACACTCCCATTCCCTCTTTTTGGCCCTGGCATCCCTGTACTAGGACATATAAAATGTGTTTGTCCAATGGGCTTCTCTTTCCAGTGACGGCCTTCTAGGTCATCTTTTGATACATATGCTGCTAGAGTAATAACTCCGGGGTACTGGTTAGTTTATAATGTTGTTGCACCTACATGGTTGCAGATGTCTTTATCAACTTGGATACTTTCTCTAGCTCCTCCACTGGGGGCCCTGTAATCCATTCAATTTTTGACTGTGAGCATCCACTTATGTGTTTGCTAGGCCTCGTCCTAGTGTCACAAGAGACAGCTATATCAGGGTCCTTTCAGCAAACACTTGCTAGTGTATGCAATGGTGTCATCGTTTGGAGGCTAATTATGGGATGGATCTCTGGATATGGCACTCTTTAGATGGTCCATCCTTTTGTCTCAGCTCCAAACCCTGTCTCTGTAACTCCTTCCATGGGTGATTGTTCCCAATTCTCTCTTTTTTTTTTTTTTTTTTTTTTTTTGGTTTTTCGAGACAGGGTTTCTCTGTATAGCCTTGGCTGTCCTGGAACTCACTTTGTAGACCAGGCTGGCCTCGAACTCAGAAATCCGCCTGCCTCTGCCTCCCGAGTGCTGGGATTAAAGGCGTGCGCCACCACGCCCGGCTGTTCCCAATTCTAAGAAGGGACAAAGTGTCCACACTTTGGTGTTCCTTCTTCTTCAGTTTCATGTGTTGTACAAATTGTCTCTTATATCTGGGGTATACTAAGTTTCTGGGCTAATATCCACTTATCAGTGAGTACATGTTGTGTGAGTTCTTTTGCGATTGGGTTACCTGACTCAGGATGATGCCCTCCAGGTCCAACCATTTACCTAGGAATTTCGTAAATTCATTCTTTTTAATCGCTGAGTACTCCATTGTGTAAATGTAGCACATTGTTTGCATCCATTCCTCTGTTGAGTTGCACATGAGTTCTTTCCAGATTTTCCACATCCTTGCCAGCATCTGCTGTCACCTGAATTTTTAATCTTAGCCATTCTGACTGGTGTGATATGGAATCTCAGGCTTGTTTTGATTTGCATTTCTCAGATGATTAAGGATGCTGAGCATTTTAGAGGTATGTAATATTTTCTACAATTTGTAATATTTTGTTATATAATATATACTTTACATATACTTTAAATATACTTTAAAGTTACATGATGTGAATCAACAATTGCTTTCTACCAACTGATGTTCAAAGAATCTAATAGTTGTTCAGTCAATGAGGCTGGATGTCTCAGGTCATGTTCAGTGTCTTCTGTAATTCTGAAAAATGGCCTGTAATACCAGGGAAGGAATGGACTTGCCAATGAGGGCAAACAGGCAAAA
>NW_028227277.1:17337133-17424633 GCF_978045245.1 Mus caroli
ACTAAGATAATCTCTGTACATTCCATTGGTTAAATGTCAGAAAGACATGAGTTTTTACAGTGTGTCTCAGCTTTAAAGTGTAAATCCTGAAAGGATGGCCATGGTCATCCTTCCTACTCCCTGCTTTGAGCCACTACTTCCTGCTCTGTGGTACTACAAAGACTTCATTGCTAACCAGGTACCACTGTGACACAGATATCTTGAAGTCACAGAGTGGACAAGCATCCTTGGAGATCTAGATGCTGATGAGAACACTCTTATACCACCTCCGCCTTCACAATGTACTTGTTAAGATGGGAACATAGTGGGACTGACATGGTGGAAGAAATTCTTTAAAGTCCAGCACATTTCTCAATAGAAATCTCCTGATTTTCACATGGACCGCATATGTTACTCTTTGAAGTCAACCTACACTTTCCTGTTTCTTATGCAAAACATTAGAGATGTCAATTAAAGCTAGACTTTTGAAATATATTGATAAGTCTGCCTTATCATCATATTCCCTGCCCTTAATTATAGGAACCACGCTAAGACTAGATGTCTGAGCCATTCTCACTGACAGTTTTCCTGGTAAACAGTTGAGAGAAAGAAATTCTTCTAAGGCCCAACTAATCTAATCAGTATATGCGAAGCAGGACTGACATCACTTAGCACATGAGATAAAGAAAGTCTCTTGTTTTGTGGAGAACTGAGAGAGAAGCAGGGACAGGGGCCTGGAGGATAATGACTGTCCTTAAAGATAGTCAGTCCAGACCTTGAGGCTGGGTCTGACAGCATCCAGAGCAATGCAGTCCAATTGCCTGGAGCTTCCTAGAGGAGCACTGTTTCTCTTCAAAATGTGACAGGGATGGCACCCACAAGGGGGCAGAATTCAGTGTGTTCTAGACTTCTTTTGAGCCACCAGTGTACTGATCCCCCTCCCCCACTTCCCTTGCTATTACAGATGAGCAACCTAAATAGGGGACAAGTAAGCCCTGCTGATACCAGAATATCTAATTGCAAAACCCTTACAAGAAAGACCAGTTTCCCTCCACTCTCAGAATAAAAAGTAAGGATTGGGCTCACAGTGATAAGCACTCTCTGACTAGTTTTGAGAGAACAGGCTGCTCCAAGGTCCAAATTTCTGACACACCAAGTAAATGAAATATCTGTACGACCAGAACTTCAAACCTAAAATTTCAATCTCTTTAAAATATCCATCTCTTTTAAAATCCAAAGTATTTTTGCAATTAAAAGTCTCTTAACTGTAGGCTCCACTAAAACAGTTTTTTCCTTCTGTCCAAAGGAAAGACAATGACGAAAAAGGGAACAGAGACTGAAGGGAAGATCATCCAGAAACCATCTCACATAGGTACCCATCCCATCTGTTTTGCAGACATCAAAACCCCTCACTAGTTCTAATTCCAAGAAACACTTGCTGACAGTAGCTACAAATGGCTGTTCCTTGAGAGCTTCTACCAGCACCTGACCAATACAAATGCAGGTATTCACATCTGGCTGAATGCAGGAACTATAACAGTGTAGATAATGTAAGGACTGAAACAGTTGAAGGGAATTTGTAACCTCAAAGGAAGAACAGTATCAACTAATTGGACTACTCAGAGCCCCCAGAGAATAAACCACCAGCCAAAGAGTGGAGTGACCCATGGCTCTAGATACATATCTTGCACAAAATGGCTTTATCTGAGGAAGGGGAGTCCCTTGGTCCTGTGTAGGATTGATGCCCAAGAATAAGGGGATGCTAGAGTGGTGAGGAAGGAGAGTGTGAGTGGGTAGAGGATCAACCTCATAGAAGTAAAGGGGAGTATGGAGAGGATAGATGGGATGGGCGGTTTGTGGAGGGGTGACATGGAAGGGTATATCATTTGACATGTATATGAATTATAAAATAAAAAATAAACAGAGAAATAAAACCTACCAAAACTAAAATGAAATAAGAGCATACTGTTTTATTTCTACTACAAAACCCCTATAACTATAGCATCTTTAGGGGTTTTGTGTCAATTCGGTCTTGTATATGGTTGTATATAGTTTATAGTTTTCTCAGCTGAGTAGGAATTTTGGCTGCCTTCTTCCTTTCGAAGCTTGCATCCATGGAAGTTTGTTTGTTACCATGGAAGTTAGTTTTCAAAAGGGAGGAATTGAGGTCAATTTCAGCTCAAAGTTTTCATGTCTATTTCTAAAGCTCATGATATTTCAGCTTTAACTGGGGTTTTAACTTTCACCTCTGGTGTAATCAAGTGTACTATTATATTTTTGCACTTAATCACACACACACAAATCTATGGCCTAGTAATGACATGGGATGATGAAACCAAAATGAACTATAATGATTCCAATAGAAACATGAAAGTACAATTTGGAAAGAAAAAGTTCTTCCAAGTGTGTGTGTATGGTTGTGATCCTATGAAGACATTGTTCATACACATATTTTTAATCCTCTTAATCTTACTCCTGTGTAATAAAAATTAAATTAAGTTATATGGTATCAAATGCCTTTATAAAACAATTATTGAAGGTGTATGGGTTGAAGCAATTTTCAAAAATAGAGTTCATTGCAAAAATTCATATAAGGATGATTATTTGATATTTACTTATATTTTGGGATTGTACTTAATTGATGATTAATTTCTTCAGGAGTAGGGTTTGGAGTGCATGCACTTATGAAATGTTAGGTGAACAATATAGAAATATTCTTGTTAATCTTTATTATAAATCAGTGAAGAATCTAATTATTATTATGATGATGTAGTGTTAAGACTTATGAAGTAGATGGAAGTTAAAATTAAGAGAAGATAATTGTGTTTTATTGTTTATTATGAAGAAAGCAGTTATAAAAAATAATGATTTTAAAAGCCCATCGTTTAATAAAATTGGGTTTATTTTTTTGTATGAATATTGTGCATTGTGGTAAAGCAAAACATAATCCACTCTTCAATCATGAATGCTTATTATTGTTGATTACATGAGTGAGTTACATTCTAAAATTAGTTAAGATGAGTAGTGTTTAACTGGGTTGAGGTTTTTACTTAGGACACATGTCTGTGAATATAGCAAATAGACAGAATGAAATAGGAAATTAATCATATCATTTTCAAGGAAGTTATTTGCTAATATTTTCATGTAGAGGGACAATGAAGATTCTTGGCTAGTAATTTCTCTTCATTTTTTTATGAACAAAGAACAGTAAATTTACCTGTTTGGTACAGATTTCTGATGTTTATTATTGGAATTCCAACTGTTCTTGTCAGTTTCATATACACTTCTTTCATTTCTTCAGTAAGATTTGTTCCTTTTGCTATATTTAAGGGGGGAAAAGATAAACGTGATAGCCCAGAGAACTTGCCTGAAGTGTTTATTCATCGAACTTTCCAAGGGAAAATCCTTCTGCAAGCTCCAGCCTACTGTGTTCATGCTAGTCATGAAAATCTTAACAAAACTGTGTCACAGAACAGAGGACACACCCAGAATTTATCACTATATTCCTTTTTCTGCTCCTAGTAAATTGATATCTTACAAGGTGATTTTTCTGTATTTTTATTTTATAAACTATTTAGCAGTTAAACACCATTCAGGACTTGTCAATGATTTCTGTGAAATTTCCAAAAGTGAAATATTAGGACATTCATGATACTTCTTTCTCTCACGAAAAATCCAACACAAAATATATGTGTCACAAAACCAAAGACACAGTAATTCAGTGAAATGATCACTTAGCAAAGATCATTCACAGATTTGCCTGTCTTATGGACCTGAATAATTTACAAACCATTACATATAATGTTGACAATATTAAGTTTTAGGAAAATTAAATCAATTAGATTACAGATATGACCAATGGAAAATATTAATAACTTTTGTGGGTTTTAATGGATATAAATTCTACTGAATGATGGTAAATATTTCCTGCAAAGTTACATCATCCTTATTGGCATTAATGTGATAGCAGAAACGATGGATAGTTGTCTGATGAAGTTGTGATAACCTCTATCTGCTGTTTTCCACAAAACATCAAATGTTTAATTTTACCAGTAGAGTCTCAGGATAGAGTTGCTCAGTTGAAAGCCTGCAAACTCAGAGAAGCAGAAAGCATCCTGATGATCTACTACCTCACCCACCATCACAAAAGTATCGCCTTTCCACAATATCACAAAAACCTTCACAAACTCACCTCAAAATCTGCACAAACTAAATGCCCGTACCTTCTACTTCCTGTGAATTTCTCTATGTGTCCTCCAGGTCCCCCATTATCCTTCTTTTTCTCAGTTTACTCCCTGACACCTGGTTGCTTACACCACCTCTTGAACTAATGTTGACTTTACTTAATCCTGCTTATGCTAAATAGAATGATCTTGAAGGTCTCACCAATCCCTAACACTTTAAATGATACTCTGTTATGTTTTCATACAGGAGAATTTTGACCTCTGAAAGTCTCCACACATTATTTGACTCAGAAAGATACAGACATCCACATCCAAATTTTGGATGGAGCATGGGGACTCTTATGGAAGTAAATGGGAAAGGAATGCAGGCCCCAAAGGGGATAGAAACAAAAGAGGAAGTTGGAGAGAGTCAACTAACCAAATCCTCAGTGCTCTCAGAATTGAACCAACCAAAGAACATTCAAGGGATGACTCTAGGACTCTCTGCTCATATGTAGCAGATTTGCAGCTTCACTTTCCTGTGGGTCCTGAACAACAGAAAAGGGGCTATCCCAAAAGCTGTTGCTGAATGTCAGATATATTCTGCCAGCTGGGCTTCCTTGACTGGCCTCATTGGGAAATGAAGCACCTAGCATCACAGATACTAGAAGTGACAGGTTGGAATGGATACCCAGAAAATATGGTATATTACACAGTTACACTCAGCTATTAAAAACAGTGACTTCGTGAAATTCATACGCAAATAGATGGAACTTGAAAATAGCATCCTATTTTGAGGTAACTCAGTCACACACACACACACACACACACACACACACACACACACACACACACACACACACACACACACAGTTTGCACTCACTGATAGGTGGTGGATGTTAGCCCCAAAGTTCAGAATAGGTAAGATGCAATTCACAGACCATATGAAGTTCAAGAAGGATGACCAAAATATGGATGCTTAAGCAATTCTTAAAAGAGGGAACTAAATATTCAAAGGAAGAAATATTAAGACAAAATGTGGAGCAGAGACTGAAGACCATACAGAGACAGCACCACCTAGGGATCTATCCCATATACAGTCACCAAACCCATACTCTACTGAGGTTACCAAAAAGTGCTTGCTTACAGGAGCCTGATATAGCTGTGTCTTGAGAGGCTCTGCCAGAGAATCACAAATACAAAGGTGGATGCTCACAGACAACCATTGGACTGAGCATAGGATCCCCAATGAAGAAGCTAGAGAAAGGACCCAAGGAGCTGAAGGGGTCTGAAGCCCCATATGAGGAACAACAATATGAACCAACCAGTACCCCCAGAACTCTCAGGGACTAAACCACCAACCAAAGTGTTCACATGGTAGGACCCATGGCTCCAGATGCATATGTAGCAGAATTTGGCCTTGTCATGTATCAATGGGTGTGGAGCCTCTTGATCCTGTGAAAAATTGATGACCCTGTGTAATGGAATGCCAGTGTGGGAAGACAGGAGTAGTCGGGTGGGTGGGTGGGAGGGTGGGTGAGAGGGTGGGTGGGGAGCTCCCTCTTGGAGGCAGGGGAGGGGGTGGGATAAGAGGTTCCTGACAGAGAGACCTGAAAAGTGGAAAACATTTTAAATGTTGCTAAAGAAAATATCCAATAAAAGAAAAAGAAAATAATGTGTAATTTACCATTTTTTGTTGATGTTTCTTGAAAAATTTCCATGGCAAATTTTAATATTTTTTCTAATTTAAGCTTGATGCCAATTCCCCCACCCTTTTCAATTTGCTTAGATATTTTGTCTTTCTTGCTTGTATAATTTGGTGTAGTTGCTAAGTTTTGCTAGGATTGGCCATTTCCATTAATGCCTCCAGTGACCAGTGATCTTTACCAATTATGTGGAAGTTACTACTTTCCTGTTTTGAAGACTTTTTTATATGAGACATGAGTTGGAGATGATAGAGATAATGTATTTGCTTTCCTTGTTTTATAGGAAGGGGATTAACATGTGAAATGCAAATAAATAAAATAACCAATAAAAAAATCAAAAAAGTCCAGATTTGTTTCTCAAGTAGAGAATATATATGCTCCAGGAATGGAAGATATTTGCAGTAGATGCCAAGAGGCAAATGTTGGTGGACAATTTTTTTTTTTAATGAAGAATCACCAGCTGCCAATTTATCAATGATTCTGATATCCAAAATTATTGAGAGTGAGTAGAGGGTGAATAATTAAAAAGCAATCAAGATTTGGATACTGTAATTACTTTTGTATTACAGCCAAATATCTCTCAGCTTCAGCTGATAATTTTCTCAGACAATTTTATTCCTCATCAACACATAACATTTGAAAGAAATTCCTTAGCTCTTTAGTAGTTTACTCAATTATGGTTCAAAGCCAGTTCTATGCCCCGACACGTTTGAAAATGCTTAATAGTTTTTTACTGATATCTCCTGGATTTTTGCTTTCTGCCTGCAAAGTACCTGCAAACCTATCTTATGTCTTAGATAACTGACAGCATACCCTCTTTATATATCATCATATGCAATTCCTTATTACCATTTGGTAAAATCCTAGCTACTTAATAATTTATCTCTATGGTATTTCTGTCTAATCAACCACTAAATATCATCCACATAATGGTAAATTTCAGACTGCAGAAACTGTTTACAAATTACTTATTATAACAGTTCTTGAGCAAAATATTTATATAGGTTAAATATATTTTTTTTTACGGTTCTTGAATCAGTTAAAAATTTCCCTTTACTTTAATTGTTTTTTAAGAAACAAACTATCTATGGGCTCATAGATTCTTCAATGTGTCCAGCATTTATCTCATTCTGTAACAGCTCTTCTAGTATCTGACATCCTGATGATATAAATGGCAATTGTTCTACCCTCAGATGTTTTTCAGTTAACCATTTTAAAGGTAGCACCATTAGATTTTTTGGGAAGGCCAACAGCTATTGTGGCATTTTAATGGTCATTCTGGGCAGTCAGTAAATTTTCTTGATAATAGATTTTAATATTTTACTTCAAAGCATTTTTTATTTTATGGCATCCTTCTGAGATTGCAGAAATGTTTATCCCTGTTTCTCATTGCGTTAACAATTCATATCCCCGCCAAATTCCCATCTCTTATTTCCACTTGAGATTTTAATTTTTCTATTTTTCTTTCTGGCTCTATAATCTTAGATCAACTTGCAGTTTATTTTCCCAAAATGGAGCATCAATTCCTAGAAGTTGAATATCTACTTCCTTAAAAGCCCAATCTAGATGCTACTGTTTAGGTGAATTTAATGTTACACGTGTTCCTGTGTCTACTAAACCTTCTATTTCAATATCATTTATTGGTATTTTTAGCTTTGGTATCTTAGCATTTATCGGACTTTGTTACAATACTTGTTTCTTTGGTCTCTCATAACTTTTTTGTTTTATCTACTAGAGCTGTCTTCTTTTAAAGAGCAGACTTTAAAATTTTAATTGTTCTGTGGCTGTTTCTCCAATGAGAGGTCATCTTTTTATATTATTTCTATAAGAAAGAATTATTTCTATGATTGCATTGCCTACAATCCCTTCTCAAATGACCTTGTTTACTGCAATTCAAACTTTTGCCATCTGGAATTTTTCTCAAAATTGTGAGAAACTTCTTGTCCCAACATGATGGCATCATAAATGTGAGATTCAATATAGGCTGTGCTCCTAATCCCTTCATCTCTTGGTTCTGATCTTGCTTTAAAGGTCCTCTCAGCCTTTTGCATTCTGAAATAGCATTTTTAGTAGCCCAAGATTCATTTAGTATTTTTCTGCCTTCTGAACCTAATACTATTTTACTAACAAATGTAGGCAATCTTTACAAGAAATCAGTGAAGGCCTATTTTTGCCTTATAAAATTTTAGTAAATGACTCAGATTTTTTCCCTGATTCCTCAGCCTTGTCAAAAACATTTAATACTGTTAAATGAATAAATCCAAGGTGTGATAGTGAAATTTAAAATGTCTTTGTAACTCAGTTTATTAGGATTCTGAATTCCAACAAGATTAAAGTTTGATGCAAATGTACATTGATGAGATTAAAATGAATTTATTCCAATACTAGTGTGTCATGAGAAAAATCACAACACCCCACTTTTCTAGATATGGGTGAAGTTTGCAAGTCTGTTTTTCATCTACAATTTACCCTTTTTAAACTCAGATATAGGAAGTGCAAGATGACCCTCAACTAACAACTGACCTTGGTAAATATTCATACCTCTATCACTATTTTGTAGAACTATGGTCATAGCTTTTTCTTTCCTCGTTGTTTGTCATTGTATCTGATGACTGGCTTCCAATACTGCTGCTGTCAAATATTTCAAGTCTTGGGGAATAATTCTGTTTTAATTTGACCATGTATTTATTATCTTCTTGCAACAGAAAGAATGCATGTCATACAAAATAATCATTTCTCTTAATTTGCTCATGTCTAATATATCTATAGGACCCCTTCTAATTTCTTCATAACCTTGGGATTTCCTATCATATGCTGTTTAGTGTTGTTCAGAAACAGGGTACATTATGTTTGGTTTTCAATCTGTCTTGTGTTGTCCTTTTTCAGTTTCTCTATGTGGTGGCATGGTACGTTCTTATCTAAATTGCTCTGTCAGTGTCTGATGTTGTTTTATTCCCATTTCTATGTTGCATATATATTGAGAAGTTTCATATGTATTGAAAGGAGAGCCTGTCAACTTCATGAATTCATGATTTTATTTAAAAATATACAAAAATTATACCAAGACAATTCCTGCATTTAAAGATGCATATAAACTAAACTTTTTTTTTTTTTAAAGATTTATTTATTTATTATATGTAAGTACACTGCAGCTGTCTTCGGACACTCCAGAAGAGGACGCCAGATCTCGTTACGGATGGTTGTGAGCCACCATGTGGTTGCTGGGATTTGAACTCTGGACCTTCGGAAGAGCAGTCGGGTGCTCTTACCCACTGAGCCATCTCACCAGCCCTAAACTAAACTTTTGTACTCTAATTAAAAATAAAGAAAAAAATAATTTTATTCCCTGCCGTATCAGATGTACTTACACAATGCTATGGTCACTCTTATGCATCTCCATTCCACATCAATATACAGTAGTTTAAATAACATTGTTGTATCTGATATATAAGTAATTGTAAGTTCAAATGTAAGCAACTGTCAAAAGAAGATAGAACATTATGTCATTTAATTGATACAACATTTTGATATAAGTTGTCTTTTCTCAAAGTATCATTCTCCATTGACACACATATTTATCCCAGAGTATCTAAAACCATAACATTACTTTACACTTCAATTTTATTGGATCATGATAAGAAAAGCACTGCATCCTCAACAATGCAATAGATAAAATACTATTTAATCTACATTTAATCTCTCTCTCTCTCTCTCTCTCTCTCTCTCTCTCTCTCTCTCCCTCTCCCTCTCCCTCTCCCTCTCCCTCTCCCTCTCCCTCTCCCTCTCCCTCTCCCTCTCCCTCTCCCTCTCCCTCTCCCTCTCCCTCTCTCCCCCTCTCCTCTCTCTCTCTGTCTCCCTCCTTCTTCTCCCTCTCCCTCTCCTCTCTTCTCCTCCTATTTCTAGCTGTAACAACCTTCCTATGATCCTCAAGTCCCACATTTCTCCAGTGCCCAATCACAGGCTTTAGCCTTTTATTGAGCAGTTAAATTGGGGAGAAAATTCACAAGGCATCACTTGAGTACATGAGAATCTGTTTTTGGTGGGCAACCACCTCTTGAGGAACCACTATTTATCATTAGAATTCAAACAGCATCAGACCAACCAATTTCAGTATACTATGGATCATTTGTACAGGAAATACATGACATAATACTGTTGTCAATTTTTGTATATGTTATAAAAAAAAAGATGATAGCATTGAAACAGAAATTCATTGATAACTACATAGGCAATATGCATGTATCTTTGAATGTGTTCAAAATTCCAATTGATTGGACCAATTTTATATATATATATATATATATATATATATATATATATATATATATATATATATATATATATATATATATATATATATATATATATTTGAGTTCTGAGGAGTGTAACTTTCAATGAACTAAGTAGAGTAAGTCAGCTTCATGGTCATATCATTTTTTATGCAAAAATAGATAGGAATTCATCTGATTCCACATTTTTTTGTGATTATATACTGTTAAGCTGTAGGACCAGACCCCCAAGCTGGTTTCAATATGGCATGCAATCACTGAACCCTTAGAAAACAAAACTCATACTTTGTTTTTTCTTTTAACTTACACATCTCATGTGGATATTATTCAGTATGAAAATATAAGACAGAAAAATTCTCATTTATATACCCATGTGTTAACGTCAAATAGGCTAATTGTTAATACTAGCTAAAAATTGCTTCTTAAATCAAAATTAATGACATTTCATACACAAAAACCCACTCTCACAAGTATTCATGATTTGTTCCATTTACATATTTTAATATTTTCCTAGTTCACTCCATTAGAAAAATGACTACCAAATATGTTTAATATAAAGGTATAAAACGTTTACTTAATTTTTAAAGTAGCTTTTGGATCGATCAAGTATCATAATATTTCTGGATTCAGATATTACATAATATTAGAACAAATGTTTAAAATACTTGTGTTATCTATTCCTTCAAGCACTTCATGACTATAATAGCTTATTTCATTGCATTTTGCACAATGTTGGGAGTTTGAAAAAGATTTGAACTGAGGTTCCTATTGATGAGTAAATTCTACCAAGTTTTGAAATTATACCTACCCATGATCTTGTCTCCATTTTTGTATTTGTTGGTACGGATATTTGGGAAATAATGGTTTACATTATACAAGTGCCAGTAACCAATAATAGCGTCCTTAGGATCATGAACTTAGCATTCTTTGTTAATGAGATAAACTGAGAAAATGAGAAAAATAAACTTATAATCTATTGTTGCTTACATTACCTATTTTAGTACTTTCTTCAAAAGAAAAGTGTCTTAGTTAGGATTGCTATTCCTGCTAAAACATTATGACCAAGAAGCAATGTGGGTAGGAAAGGGATTATTCGGCTTACACTTCCATACTGCTGTTCATCACCAAGGAATTCAGGAGTAGAACTCAAGCAGGTCAGGAAACAGGATCTGATGCAGAGGCCATGGTGGGGTGTTCCTTACTGGCTTGCTTTCCCTGACTTGCAGATCTCTTATAGTACCAAGACTACCAGACCAGAGATTGCCACCACCAACAGGGGGACCTACCCCCTTGATCACTACTTGAGAAAATGACCCACAGCTGTATCTCAGGGAGGCATTTCCCCAGCTGGAGCTCCTTTCTCGGTGATAAGTCCAGCTGTGTCAAGATGACACAAAACTAGCCAGTTCAGAAATAATGTAGAGAAGTGCATCCACACTAATACTTGTCTCAAGATGAAGTCCTGAAAGTTCAATACTCACAAAATATATTTTTGCAATTGGCAAAATTGGGTCTAACTGCAGTAAAAGTCTAACTGCAGCACAAAAGTGTGCTGTTGGCATTTCCCATGTTTTCTAAATATAAAGAAAAATAATATTCATCACCAGTTATTATTCCACATATAATTTTATGTTAGTATATTAGATTACTACTGAAATATATAAGATAAGAATAATCCAGACCATTGCCATTCTACTATTTCTATTCTAAGCTAAAGAGCTTCTCTCCGAATGTTCCAAGATTTTCAAATATGTTCTAGGTTTTACTGTGAGTAAATTTTGTTATATGAATTAACGTGTGAAGAGTAGGACAAAATGAGTACATTGTAACATGGACAGAAAATTCTTTCTTTAAGGAGTAATTATCTTTGGGTCTGTGTGGAAGGAAGCTATACTGTTTAGAGTGAATGATATAAGATGATTTTATGGATGTCAAACACATACTTTTCTGATATAATATGCCTTTGGCACTTCTTAGTTATGAATAGTTACACAAAGTGCATATGACTTCATTTATTAACTCACTCTTCCTAATTCTGCTTCACAGACAAAAAATTTAAAATAGTATCTGTTGTGTACAGTATAATGTGGAAATATGTTACAAACTTGCATCCTAGGGAAAGGTTTTCATCAGTCTTGAATCTGTGATTCATACTTTCTGGACTGCAAATGTTGCCAAACTCAAAAGACATTTAGTCATAGACACTAACTTTGAGTATTCCAAGAAACTTTCAAATGTCATACTATCCTAGCAAATATAACAGTATAAATAGAGACAGTTGCATTTATATTCTATTTCTGATGAGGTTTGAAAAATTCTTATTGCTCTCAATAATAACATCACACCCTCAGTCTTGATGTGGTCCTTTGAATAGGGCCTGAATAAATTCCTTGTGCCCATATCAGGCTACTTTGTCCCAGTAAATAAGCACAGGTACTTGTAGCACTACAAGAGTTACAAATATTTTCTTGCTTTGTTGATGCACCATAGCAGACAATTGTAGTACACAATTGTGTGGAACAGAATGTTTTCTTATAAAACTCTTAAGAATGAAGTGGATTTTTACATTTGAGCAGAGCACATTTATTTACATATAAATAAATAAAAATATTAAAATCTCAATTTAAATAAAATTATAGGAATAATTTTTCCATTTTTCATCAGGCTTGTCCATGTACCTCTCTGGAACACTTAGAATATATAACTATCCTTTTGATAAAATATGTAACTTATATAATGCAATTAAATTGTATATAATTATATATAAATATATATGTGTATATGCTACCCCGCTTATATTTGTTGTGTGGATATATAATGAAGACTGACTACTTTGAATGAGACAGCTAATAACAATAATCTCAACGGTGACACAGTTTTAGAAAAACACTTCTTTACAATGAGTTTTGTATAGAAACACTTGGTTATATTCAAGAACAAAGTATACGTGGGCATTGCTCATAGATACCATAGATGGAACACTGAGAGATAGATAGAGGGATTAATGGCTTTTCCATATACAAATTTATATTGAATATTGCTTGATAGACATGGGTCTTTGCTCAAAATATTTACTCAGAAATTCTTGTTAACATAATCTTGATTATTTGACATTCACAGTTTTTTTGCCTTTTGTGTTGTAAATAATGGATCAGTCTCTCAGTCTCCTACTCTCCAACACTACTGAATTTCTCTCATGGGTAAAAGAACACAGTCATTATATTAAGAGAGCAATGGATATACCCTGCCTTAAAAAACACAATCATGATCATGGTGACTTCCCTACTATGTAAGTATATTCTTTTTATTTTTTTTGTTTCAATTAAGGTACTCTTTCCATATCCAATTGTCAACTAGAAATAAGTAAATCATCCATATATGTACAGGCCCAAGTATTCTATAACACCTGCTTGCTAGTCTCTACTGCTCTCTGTACAAGAACAGGAACTTAAGCTTAAAAACAATGATTGTAAAAGCAATTACTAGAAACATTTACGTTGTTAAAATTCCCAGGCATGACAGTGAAAAATCTGTGAGTATTTTAGATGCAAGAATTCAGTATATCTGATTATGTTTGCTATAGAGTTCTTGGTGAATGGATAGACATTCTGCCCATTGTAGGACTGAATGAGGCTCTAGAGATTTCTAGACTCTGTTTATAATTCCCCTTTAAATAACTTTTACTTACTTGGTGTAGTAAGACATTGTCATTTCCTTGTAGTTCCTTAAAAATGTAACATTACGCATAAGAATACCCACACTCCCATTTTCTCCAATTTCTTTAAATCATTTGAAGCCATGTAGATTGTGTTAAATTTTCCTGAAAACTAAAACACAATGTCCAGATTGATCAAGTGACCTAAACATTGGCATTCCCCTCTCTCTCTCATCTGTTTCACACATTGCTTCTGTGTCAAACAAAACTTACCTCACATGTAACATTCATGTTGCATTCTTTTGAGTGGTGAATATATGTGTAAGTAACATTATTACTACATAGGATAAATCATTTCTTGGAAGAGTGAATTAGGTGCAATATTTCAAACTAAACAAATACTTAGCTTTTGTCAAAAATGCAGTGTAAGCAATAACAGTTTTTATGTCTTGACTTAATTTTTGACCTCTTATTTTATTGCGTGCTTACATTTCTTCAGAAATTAAGAACTTATTTTCATGCATAATGAAGTTGCAAACTGGGGAGATGATTTGTGAACAAACACGAGAATTTTCCTTTTACCCTTGAAATGAGAGTCACCACAACAGCAAAGACAACAAAAGGAGGAAAAACAATTCACATAACATAAATGATCCTAAAAAGTTTAGAGTAATTAACCAAATATCTTGAAGGAAGTATTTTTATATTTTCCAAGAAGTCATGTCTAGCTTTTCTGACAAGTTATATTTTAATAGTGCCCTTTTATTGGAGGGAAATACTTAAAATTGTGGCATTGTGCCTATAGAGATGGCTATGTTGTGAAACAGAAGTCATAAAAGAAAATAAATATATATGAGATCAAATCTCCAAAACTGTGGTAAAATTCAAATGCATTACTGTGTTTTTCCTCTCCTTCCTCCTACGGTGAAAAATATTTGAAATGGTGAGGTAAATATTAAAATATAGGCTAAATAGCCTATATACACAGGAATCATGAGATAACAAGCCGACATGTGGGCCACAATACTTAATGTCTCACTCTGACTTCTATGTGTTTACTATAACCTATGTCAATAACAAACAAATTTCCAAACGTAAAAATACCTTTATGGGAAACATAATTAAATATTAAATTTGGGATAAGCATATGTCGTGTATTCCCATACAAGGGCATTTCAAACAATTTTGGTACATGCATGGCCAAAGAAATGACACTATCATTGTCAATTACTTAGATTTTTTTTTCACAATAAATATAATGTGTCATGACAAGGAAATTCAATCAAACAAAAGAGGTATGAACTTACTTTTAGTTGTTGTACTTGGTGAATTTTGTACCTGAACTTTTGGAAGATAATTCTGTATTCAAGAAACTTGTATTACTTTTCAATGACAAAACCAGACTTACGATGCCATTTATTAAATATCAAGTAAATCATATTAGTTTTTACTGCATTTATGCAAAGAATGTTTTAACACAGATAATATTGTGGGGGATGTCACAAATGCATACTTAATGGAAAGTTGTCTGAAATAATATATCAGTAGAATTACACTGATTCACAGAACAATGTGAAAAGCACCACACACACACACACACACACACACACACACTAACACACACACACACAAACACACACACACACTTTAATGCCCATAATGTACTTTTTCAGGAATAATCAGAAAGGGTAACAGAGCAAGCAGAAAAACTTCACTATCTTGTCTTGGTCTCTAATGATACAGGGACGAGTTTCTCTTGAAACGTAAAATGTAGACACATTTAAAGCATTCCTCATTGGCAAGAACAATGACCTGATATTTCTTCCTTCTTCCTACCTTAAAAAACGGTTGGTGGACATATTCTGGCTGTTTTCCATTATACTGTTCACGAATGAATATTCATTGGACTACAATGTAACTGGATATTTGATACCGTACATATGACAAAGAACCTTTTTAGTTAAATGATTTATTTCAAGGACATATTTAGACTTTTACCATTCTATATTTATGTGCTAAATGATGAAATAAAAAATACTGCAATTTACAAACCCTGTTTCCCTGAGTAAGAGAATGTTTGTAATGTTAATTTCTACAATCCCTAAAATTCTTGCTACTGTAGAGCTTAATTAAAAAATAATACTACCTTTACTAACATATCAGTTAGATGGATCGATAGATAGATAGATAGATAGATAGATAGATAGATAGATAGATAGATACATACATACATACATACATACATACATACATACATACAAACATGCATACATACATACATACATACATACATACATACATACATAGAAAAAAATGAGAAATTATATAAATCAGAATTTAAGGAGGAGAGATTGAACAATAAGCCTTACAGAAAAAATGTGAGCTAAGAAGCTTATTTTTATCAACCGTTCATTGGAAAGTACTAAGGAGAATGCAAATATAATTTGCGTAAATGCACCATGATTTTTAGAAAATGATCTTGACCATAAATTTCAGATGTGCGCTTCCAAATCATTCCATTCAAACCTTTTCAAGTAATATGGTGCAAACTTAAATGTTCAACATTGTTATGGAAAAAGCAGACATGAGGACCTGTGGCACGCAACTTGTTCACTTTTCTTGCCCATAGTCCAAAAAACACATATTAGCAGCTGATAGGCTCCCATTAATGAGCACAGTATATGACTGTAAATACGATGGAAGGCAATAACAAAAAATGATTATTGTATTGTGAAATGATTTGGAAATTTACTGAAGATTAAAAGTGTTGACATAACAGCCAGTATAACATTTTTCAATACTTTGATTCGCTTAAGTAGGATAATCAATAGTAGTAATAAGCTACCATGGGAAGTTTAGAATAATACCCACTTGAAATTGACCAACCATGGACAACCAGTGGAATTTAGGAAAAAACATATTTTCCTACAGTTTGGTTAGAAAAGGATGTAGTATAGATTTTTTTACAATGTAGTAACCAGTTACAGGTGCACCCAAAATACAATGTTTCCCTACTTCACAAATTAAGATGTAGAATGTTGATCCAAAGTTACCACACCAAATCCATCTGCTTAATAAAGATCAAATCAAGAGAAAACTCAAATATGAAATGTGCTTTAACTGAAGAAAATTGATTAACTACATTTTAGGTCATATTCTGGGTTAGTTCTAGGAAATCCATGAAATAAATATCAAATTTTTCTGAATTCCAAGATCTAGAGAAGAAAATATGGAAGATCATTAGTGAGTAACAGAATATTATATATATGTCTGTGTGTGTGTGTGTGTAATTAATTAAAAAGGATAGGAAATATTAAAAAATATGTCATATATATGTATATGTGAAGGAAATCTCTTCTCCTAAAAGTGACTCATAATTAAACAAGAAAATCAAAGAGAAAGAAAATCTTTCAAAGCGAATACAAATAATTTACAGAAGTAACTTGTGATAGGTATTAACTGGTTATAAACACAGATACCCACTATGTCTCAGCAAACTCTCTGAGGTGAAAAGCGGGAAGCATCTTAAGATGAATACCAGAATAAGATTCTTTGAGAGTTAGAAGTGTGGCATAGTTTGAAGTGTTCTGTATACTTAAATATCTAAGGATTTGTGTGATTTATTTGATACCACATCAGAACAGATGCTGATGGTTTTTTGAGCACAAGAAGGGCACACTTTTGCTTACTGAGCTCTGATAATTTTTATTCATATGGTTCCTGTTATTTCAGAGTGTTGAGAATCATCTATGATTTAGATATGTCTCACTCAGAAAGGTAGAGACTTAATGTCCAGAGTGAATATGTGTGCTCAGAGCTACATATTTTACTCAAAATTACATTAAGAATGGACTCTGAAGCATATAGTATTTTACATTTCAACTTGGTGAGTTGCTAAGATCCTGAAAACAGCTTCTCATTTGTCACTGTTTCTGCCTAAACTGGTTTGGTAAGTGTAGAAAGATTTATTCATGATGTGCCCTGCACTTCTTGAATTTCAAATTTTAAGACAAGATTGCATGAGATAAACTAAATATCCCTTTCTTAACTGCCACCTGTGCAATGAAACTTTAAGATATATTCACATATTTTTTTTTATTTTTAAATAAATAAAAATAATTGATTTATACACTCACATTCCTATATCAGCACCTCTTCCTCCTAATCCCCTATACAGATCCTCTCCCATTCCCCCTCCCTCTCTTATGAGAAGGGAGAACCCCCACTAGATTTTAACCTTCAACATAGCCATTCATCAGTTGTTGCCCCACACCTCCTTACTGTGCTCCATCTTCCAATCTCAGCAGAAAGTGTATACCTAAATCCAGGTCATTTCTGATAGAATGTCAGTTAGGCTGCCTTTCTATAAAAGTTCTCAACTTTTTTAGTTCTTCTGAAAGGAAATTAAATAAAATAAAGGTTTAAACTAAAAAGGCCTGGGACTGAGACAATCCCTTCAACAAGAAAGAGGATGTTTAACCTAGTGAGAGGAGTCTTTTATGCCCTTCATAGAACTGATCCAAGTGCTACTGAGGACTGCTGGCTATGCCTGTCCTCAGGTCCTCCTTATTATGAAGGAATTGCCTTCAATGGAGATTTCAACAGAAACAGCAGCCATACTTCCTGTTCTTGGGGGACAGGACAAAAACTGACCATGACTGAAGTATCTGCGAGGAGTCTAGGTCTCTGTATAGGCACCCCACTTCCACCCACAAAGACCTATGCGGACAAATTCAGTCCGTGTCCAGGATGGAACCTAATTACTATCTTGAACCTTTCCCAGTTGGATGGTGGGCTTGCAATAACAGACTTACTCCCTGTGTATCAACTAATGTTTTTAATTCATCTCATGATTTTTGTGTCATGATCCAGCTTTTACCCCACTTATATTATCACCCTGCATCCAGTTTAGAAAAAAGCTATGCTGGCCCGTAGTCAAAAAAGAACAATTACTTTAACCCTGGCTGCATTCATGGGAATAGGTATGGCAGTAGGAGTGGGGACAGGTGTGTCAGCTTTGATAGAATGAAGACAGGGAATTAATTCTTTGAGGGATGCTGTCAATGAAGACCTAGCGGCAATAGAGAAGTCCTTTGCGCTTTAGAAAAATCTTTGACCTCCCTGTCTGAGGTAGTTTTGCAGAGCAGGAGAGGTCTTGATTTGTTGTTCCTAAAAGAAGGAGGACTGTGTGCTGCCCTTAAAGAAGAGTGCTGCTTCTATGTAGATCATACAGGAATAGTTAGAGATTCTATGCAGAAACTGAGAGAAAGATTAGAGCAAAGGAAAAGAGAACGGGATGCTCAACGGGGGTGGTTTGAGACGTGGTTTGAGTCATGACCATCTTGGATAACTTCTTTGATTTCTGCTGTAGCTGGACCAGTCCTTATGATATGTTTAGCTTTAGTTTTTGGCCCTTGTATAATAAATAAAGGGATGGCTTTCATCCAGAGTAGAATTGATGCAGTAAAACTCATTGTTCTTCAGTGACAATAACAACCTATAGTTCAAGTAGATAAAGAGTTAGGGGCCACCAATCTCTACAATTCTATTATTAGAATTAGTATAAAGAGAAGAAGAGGGGATGAAAGGAAATTAAAATAAAATGTTTAAACTACAAAGGCCTGGGACTGAGACTGCAAAGAAAACATGCGCAGGCATGCTCGATTCCATCTTGAAACTATGTCACCCAGTCTTGAAGATAAAGGAAGGAATGCAGGAACTGGTTCTGACTATGTTGGCTGACTCACTGACCATCTGGCAGCCCGGCACCTCCTGCTCGCCCTCCCCCTCCCCTTTCTATAGAGAGCATATTTAAAAGCTGAAACATTAACCAGATGCATTGTCGACTTAGATAAGCCCCGGGCTTTAGAATCTTTATATGCCCCGACCTGCACATACTACTCTGCTGACTCATAATCATGTTGCTGATGTTTGAATGGGCCAATCGTGTATAACCGAGCCAAATCATCCTAGCACCTAACTGCTACCCTATAAAAACCCCGGGTTTTTGAATCGCAGGGTCATTCCTCTGTCTCCTGCATGAGATACATATCTACCCAGTGCTCCTCCATTAAAGCTGCCTTGTGATTTTGCAACAAGAAGGTCTCTCATTTTCTATTGATGACCCCGAATCAGGAGACTTGAGTGGGGGGCTCCTTCTTGGTGTCCTACACCTCTATTCTGATGCTATCCCTAATAACCCTCCATGTATTGTTACAATATCACAGTCAATAATTCAGGCTGAGACTTTCTGATAAACCAGAGGTCACAGAGGCCTTCAGAACTCCAGGTGATCTGGTTGTTCTCTTACACACTCTTGGTGGTTACCATATTATTCACACAATCCCTCCTCCAGTCCTCATCACCGAATCCCCAACTCTAAGTTAAACGGGGACTCCATGATAGACCCAAAGATACTAGGCACCAGAACTGCAGGTAGGCCATTGACCAAACTTCCCTACAATCTAACTGTCCCACAATATTACTCCAGTACTCCATTTCTTGTCACATTTTGACAACTTCCAACTCAGGTGGATATTAGAGGTTTTCTGTTGTTTTAAATTTATTTATTTTTCATCTTTAATCCTGTCTTACAGTCCAGACTTCATCGCCCTCCTGATCACTCCTGATTTCATACCTCCTTCTTCCACTCCACACCTCAAGAGGATGTATTCAACACCCCACCAACACTCCATTAGACGTTACCACTTTATGGGGAATCACATCTCTTGAGGATTAGGTTCAGCTTCTCTTACTGAGTCCAGACCCATCAGTCCTCTTCTCTATATGTGTTGGGAGGCACATATCAGCAGATTTATGCAGCCTGGTTGGTACAGGTTACTTGAGATTGCTGCTCTTCCTATATGGTCATCCTCCTCCTTGGCTACTTCCACCTTTTCCCTAATACAGCCACAGGGGTCACTAGCTTCTGTTTATTGGGTGGTTATAAATATCTGCATTTGACTCTTTCAGGTTCTTGTTTGGCATTTCAGGGAGCAGTCATGATAGGTCCCTATTTGTAAGCACATCATAGTGTTAGTAATAGTGTCAAGCCTTGGGGCCTCCCCCTGAGCTTGAACATATTTGGGCCTGTCACTGGACCTCCTTTTCCTTAGGCTCTTATCCACTTTTCTCCCAGAATTTCTCTCATTCAGGAATAATTCTGGGTCTGAGCTTTTGATTTCAGGATGGCAACTCCATCACTTCAACTTTTCTATTCAAAGAGGATATTATATCTTTCTTCTCCCCAATGTAGGGCATGTCCTCTAGGGTCCCTCCCTTTGAGTCCCGAAAGTCTCTCACCCCCCCCCAGGTCTCTTTTCCATTCTGGAGGGTCCCCCAACTCTTACCTTCTGAGGTCGCATTTCTGCTGGCCCCTCTGGGTTACAGTCCTTTTTCCTCACCCAATACCAGATCTGATTCCCCTCTCCCCCGCATCCACTGTCCACGGTCCCTCATAGGTCCCTTCTTCCCTCCCCTCTTAAGGTTGCTTTCTTTTCCCTCCATAATGGGATTGAGGCATCCTCACATGGGCCCTTCAAATTTTAATTTCTTGAGTTCTGTGGATTGAATCTTGGGCATTCTGTAATTTTTTGGCTAATATCTACTTATTAGCGAGTACATACCATGCATGTTATTTGGATCTGAGTTACCTCACTCAGGGTGATAATTTTTACTTCTAACCATATTTCTGCAAAACTCATGATATCTTCACTCTTAATAGCTGTGTAGTATTCATTGTGTAAATGAACAACATTTTCTGTATATGTTCTTCTGTTGTGGGACATTTTTTTTTTTCCAAATTCTGGTTATCACAAATAAGACAGCTATCAGCAGAGTGGAATACATGCCCTTGTTTTCTGGCCATAAATAAATGTGATGCGAATTATTCCATTGTTTCATTAGGTTTAGAAGTTTTGTCTTTCTTGCTTGTATGAGCTACATTAAATTTGGTGTAATGCTGTCTTCCCATTTCTATTCATACCTTCATGTCACAGGTTTTTCCCTATCCAATTACATTAGCATAGAAGAGTTCTGGAATTGGTTCTGGAAAAGGAATACAGAGCTAAATGTTGCATAGACAGTGAATGTCTCAGGTTAGGAGGAGAAGGAAGATAGTTGTGGCTTTGAAACCGCATGGCATTTACCAGCCTCAAATAGCTATCACAAGATTGGGAAAAAAATGTGATAAGCTTTCTTATCAATTGGCTCTGATATCATTGTATTGGTATTTTGTAAATTGTGAGTTTATTTATCCATAAATCTGATTAGTTAATTAACGTTTAAGAGTCTTTATTTTACCGGGTTATTGGGTATTGTGATATGCAACAACGAGGGTTGTAGTTCCACTTAGTAATTGGAATGTGGGATAACATTAGGATAAAAGCTAGAGTAATGCACATATCCAAGTGAAGGCATCACTCTGCCATTTGAGTAGATTATCTCAGATATATTCCATATATTTGCAGGATGCATACAACACCACTTTTAGAGCTTTGCCTTACTCAGTCATTTGTAATTAAAATGAATATAATATTCTTTATCCTCCTTTATGAGGTAAAATTTCAGGGTGCAAATAAGGAAAATGAGTAGGTAACTAAATAGTTCTTTCTGTACATACATAGAAAAACATAGTGAAACCTACTCATGGACATAGAATTACACACAATCAAGATATAAACAATGACAGCCATGCACACAAACACTCAAGCTCACATAGATTTCATGCCTCAGGTAATCAGAGGACATCACTCTGGATTCTTAGTAAATAACCTTTTTGCTTTGTGAAGAACTGTCATATATCAACTGGATGTATATCTTTCCCTAAAGAAACCTACAAAGTAAACCTTATGATTGTTGAAATTTTGGTTAATATCCATGTAAAGATACCACTCTTTCTATGGTTTTGTATGTGTAGCACACATATTCAGGGATCCCCTCTTGCCAACAAAAGGTCTTAACAATAATGGACATGTTCTGACTTCCCACAAGAGCAGGCTATGTAAATCCCATGACTTATCACATGCTACTGACCTGGTTTTCAGTCATTGTAATTCTCTCACCTCTCACAGGAGAAATGACAAATACCTTAACTAGAATAAATGATTCTATACTTGTATTCTTGGACTATATCCTATGTAAACCTGGGATCTTGTTGAGTGCTATGTCTGTATGTTATTTCCATCATAGGCCTACATTTACTTCTTTTTAAAATTTGAAGAGATTTAGTAGTATTCTATGTTTACTAAATAAACAGATCACTGTGGAATGCACCCTGGACTTCTTTTTGGCTTTGCTTCCTCACTAAGTTACAAATAAATAATGAAAGACCCCTTTTCATTTTGTGGAAATTCTCAAACCAACAACATGATGGACAGCAGTTCTCCAGGGTCTTCCGAACAGGCTGTTGTGAAATCCCACAGAATCTAAAAATAAACTATTTATTTTAGGAAGCAAGATTTTATTTCTTCCTTGACCAAGTGAGCATTGAGTAGATTGTTGTTCAGGTTCCATTACTATGTAGGCTTTGTTTTGATCCTCTTGTCCTTGAAGTCCAGATTTAATTTATGTTGGTTTAATAGGATACAGTGTTTTGTTTCAGTTTTCAATTGTGTTGAGGCTTATTGTGTTTCCTAGTATTTGGAGAGTTTTGCAGAATGTTGCATGAAGTGTAGAGAAGATGGTATAATATTTTGTGTTTGAGTAAAATGTTCTTTAGATATCTGTTAGTTACATTTGATGCACAACCTCAGTTTCATTGTTTCTCTGTTTAATTTCTGGGTCAACAACCTGTCAGTTGTAGATAGTGGAGTACTGAAGACTCCTACTACTTTTGTTTGAAGTTTGATGTGCGTTTTAATCTTTATTAATATGTTGTTTATGAAAGTGATTACATTTTACTTGATGCATAGATGTTCAGAAATGAGATGCTATATTGGAAATTTTTCTCTTGATGCGTATGAAATCTCTTTTCATGTCTCTATTAATAAATTTTGGTTGAAAGTTTATTTTATAATAAATTAGAATGGCTACTTCACCATGGTTCTTGACTGCATTTTGTTGGAAAATCTTCTTCCAGGCTTTTACTTTGAATTAATGTGTATCTCTGTTACTGATTTGGGTTTCTTGTATGCAGCTAGATGGTTTCTATTAATGCATCCACTGTATTAACCTTTTTTTTATTTTCATTTGAGAATAGTGACTAAAGATGTAGAGAGCTGTTAAGAACTAGTGATTTTTTAATTCCTGCTATTTTGATGTTGTTTTGTTGTTGTTGTTTTTGTTGTTGTTGTTGTGGTGGTGGTGGTGGTGGTGGTGGTGGTGGTGGTGGTGGTGGTGGTGGTGGTGGTGGTGATGGTGTGTGTGTGTGTGTGTGTGTCTACTTTTGGATTTCCTGATGTGGAATTACCTTTTACTTGTGTTCTGTGTTTTCAGGGGTGTAGTTACTCTACTTGTGTTGGAGTTTTCCTTATTGTATGCCCTCTAGGTCTGCATTAGTCAAAATATATTGTTAATTTGGTTTTGTTATGTAATATCTTGTTTTCATTTTTTTGTGGTGGTTAATTATTTTGCTGTGCATAGGAGTGTATGGTGGTATTTGTAAATGCTTATAGCCTATTAGACATAGGCCCAAGCATTTCTGGATTTTAAAACTCTCTTTTGAGAAGTGTTGTGTAAATATAATAGGTCTGAATTTATATGTTATTTAGTCTTTTTCTCCTGTGGCTTTTAATACTCTATCCCTGTTCTGTGTATTTAGTGTTTTGACAATTTTTCTATGAATATATTGATGATATTTTCTGGTCCTCTGATTTATAAGTCTTCTTATCTATTCAGATTATTCTGATGTTTGGTTTTTTCATAATCTCCCATATTTCCTAGATATTTTGTAATAGACTTTTTGGCTTTAGCATTTTCTTTAACAGATGTGTTACTTTCTTATACTGTGTATACTATCCATGTGAATCTTTCATCTATCTCTTTTATTTTGTTGGGTATTCTTGTTTCTGTATTTCCTTTTCTCTTTCCTATGTTTTCCTTCTTCAGGATTGCATCAGATCGTATTCTTTATTGCTTCTATTTTCATTTTTAGGTCTTGGAGTGTTTTAATCATTTATTCACCTGTTTGATTGTACTTTTAAGTATTTCTTTTTGCTTGTTAATTTCTTTTCCTTGTTAATGGTCTCTACATGACTGGTTGTACTTTGCCACAATTTTTTAATCGTTTTATTAGTTTCTTTTTTTAAGGGTTATATCATCGTTCTAATATTATAATTAAGGTAATTTTTGTGTTATTCATGTGTGTTAGCAATTACAGGGCTTGCTGTTATATGACAACTGAGTTCTTGTTTTGACATACTGAATTGATCTTGAGCCTTTTAATAGTTACTAGTTTTGGCCTGCCTAGTAAACTCACATGGTATTTTGGGAAATATTAAAAAATAAGCCCACCATCCCTCTGAAAGGCTTGACTACACTCCTGTGCGCCTGCCACCATCAACTCTCTCCACATAGTCCCCACATCATCTGGCTCGGTTGTTTCGGGAGCAGCTAGTAGTTCCTCAGCTATGACTCCATGTAGTCTATGATCCCACATTTCAGTAACTAAATAGAACCACCATCCTAGCAGTTGCATATAACAATACACAGTAACTCGGTAAAATCAAGACTCTTAAGGCTTAAATAACCAATCAGACTTATGTATCAATAAAAATCACAGTTTACAGGATGACAATACAATAATATCAGAGCTCATTAGTAATGATAAAAAAACTTTACCCCAGTATTTTTAACCTTGTGAAATCATAACTACTTGTGGCTGGTAAATGCCACGTGGGTTCATGTCCACAGCCATCTTACTTTTCCTCCTACCCTTAGATGATCCATGTCTCTTCAACACCTAGCTCTGCCTCCCTTTTCCCAGTCCAATCACAGACCTTCTCTGCAATAAAGTAATTGGACAGGGAAAATCCTTCAGATCATATTAAAAAAACAGTTATAAAAGGAATAGTTCTAATCCTTGTACTTATAAAATTTTATAAAAGTAGAAGAAATTTATACCAATAAAACCCTTGATTTTGCATCTAAAAAAACTATGTACAATCTAATAAATTATGACTTTATACCCAAGGAGATAAAGGGGTCTGCAACCCTATAGGTTATGAACAATATCAACTAACTAGTACCCCCGGAGCTCGTGTCTCTAGATGCATATGTATCAGAAGATGGCCTAGTCAGCTATCACTGGGAAGAGAGGCCTCTTGGTCTTGCATACTTTATATGCCTCAGTATGGGGAAATGCCAGGGCCAAGAAGTAGGAGAGGGTGGGTAGGGGAGTGTTGTGGGGAGGGTCTAGGGGACTTTTAGGAAAGCATTCAAAATGTAAATGAAGAAAATACCTAATTAAGTAAATCAATGAAAAAAAAAAAGAAATTATGACTTTAGCTTAGTAACAAGGAGATTTCTACCAAATGAAGTCCTGACTATGCAATCAATTCTAGCTATGCCACTCTGTTCCAGTATGATCATTCCTCTATTCCCTAGAAAGATAGCCTATTAATAACCATCTCCAGCCCCAAAGACCAGGGAACTGGCTAGATGGCTCTTCATATATTCTTCAAGCTGAATATGGGCATTGAGAAATTATGAAGGGAAGGGGAATGTTAGAGAAAATAGGATTGATACTCTCTGATCTCCATGTCTCGAGTAGATCTGACTGAAGTCCAGGAAATCAGGAGTTCAAGCAGGTCTGAATAGAATATCCCTCAGGGCTGCATATTATGCAATATATAAATCCCAAAACTAAATTTTAATATCATCAAGACATATATTTTGTTTGATTTTCTGTGACCTAGTCCTCTGGAAGTCTCTTTTCGTTATATTTTATTCATGTAACTCTGGAAAGTGTAAATCACTTTGACCATAGACATAGAGAAAAAAATCTTTTCCCCAAATCTGCATATCCTTTAGCCAGTAAACAGAAAATCCTTTATTTAGACCTCTCTCTCACAGGAATAATATAAACACAAAACACAAAATTATACCCAGTTTGAAAATTAAAACAATCCAAAACAAATGAAGTAAAATAAGATACTGTAGGTCCCTATACTAGGCATTTCCTATCTTCAGAAGCAGGAAAACACACTCAAGATTCCCGTTGAGCCCATGTTATCAGAATATGAGCTTTCTGTGGCTTCTTAAACATCTATCCCATATTTCCATTTGGCTCTTGGCCAGAGCCACAGACATTGTATTAATACCTGTATAATATCTGTCTATTGAACTCAGTACCTGGAGCCACAGACATTGATAATTAATTCCTATTCAAAGCAGGCAATGATAATCACTGCACTCTCTACACTGGAGTCCGTGACTAATATTCCCTATCTAATTCTGAAATGTAGGTGATATTTCCTATTTGATTCAGGCAGAATCTGAATATAAATTTATCCTAAAAGCAAAGAATCTTAATTTTAAATTCACAATTTAATCCCACAGCCTGTTTCCTTAGCTCTGCTAGCAGTCTATTTGTTTTAACTCTAGCAGTTGAACTCATGTGACTCCCTTTTATCACTACCCAGTTACTCACTTATGGAGTACTACTCAGCTATTAAAAACAGTGAATTTGTGAAATTCATGGACATATGGATGTATCTTAAGGATATCATCCTTAGTGAGGTAACCCAATCACAAAAGAACACACATGATATGCACTCACTGATAAGTGGATATTAGCCCAGAAACTTAGAATACCCAAGATACAATTTGAAAATCACAAAAAAAAAAAAAAAAAAAAAATCAAGAAAAGGTAAGACCAATTTGTGGATACTTCAACCCTCTTTAGAATAGGGAACAAAATACCCATGGAAGGAGTTACAGAGACAAAGTTTGGAGGTAAGATATAAAGATGGACTATCCAGAGACTACCCCACATGGGGAACAATCCCATAATCAGCCACCAAACAAATACACTATTGTATATGACAGCAAGATATTGTTGAAGGGACCCTGATATTGCTGTCTGGTGTGAGGCTTTGCCAGTGCCTGGCAAATACAGAAGTGGATGCTCATAGTCATCTATAAGTTGGAACACAGGACCCCCAATGCAGAAGTTAGAGTAAGCACCAAAGGAACTTAAGGGGTCTGCAACCCTATAGGTGGAACAACAATATGAACTAACCAATACCCACAGAGCTTGTGTCTCTAGCTGCATGTGTATCAGAAGATGGCCTAGTCAGCCATCACTGGGAAGAGAGGCCCTTGGTATTGCAAACTTTATATGCACCAGTACAGAGCAAGGCCAGGGCCTAGAAGTGGGAGTGGGTGGGTAGGTGAGCAGGTCAGAGGAGGGTATAGGGAACATTTGGGATAGCATTTGAAATGTAAATAAAAAAAAATCTAATAAAAAAATAAAATAAAAACATTTTAGCACATCTGGGGATAAAAAGCAAACAAACAAACAAACAAACAAACAACAACAAAAAAAAAAAAACAAAAAACAAAATAAGTCTTAGCTCTGCCTCCCTTTTCCCTGTCCAATTAAAGACCTCCTCTCCACTAATGTAATTGAACTGTGAAAATTATGTGACAATATATCCATGAGTCCTGCTCTCCTGGATGGCAGCAGACTTCCAGAGTTGCAAGCAAGCTCCAGACCAGGAGCTTGGTAGTGCCATGCTGGAATTGCAGGTAGAGATGTGAACTAGAAGATGTACCATGGAGGGGACATAGCAGATATCCTGGCTATTTTAAACAAGTTGCTCTTTGTATTTTTAAATAGACATGCTTTGTGATTATCAAAAATTGTTCCAATTATGGATCTTTTGATGTTTTGTTCTCTTTCCACAGTATATATCTGAAGTAAACCATGTTTAAAGAAGCGTGGGTGAGGAAGTATGTAGTTACTATGCATGGTTGATGTGAAGGTTTATTCAAGAGATTAGAAATAAAAGAACTAAATGCATTTGGAACCACACAGACTGAACACAGTGATATAGGGAAGGAGAAAGTGGAAGAGAAAACAAACAGATACCAAGAGGCCAGGAGCAAGCCAGGAAGCCATGTGTCCAAGAGACCACACGGACATGATGTGTGGGATTATATACAGATTAGAGTCTGAAGGAAGGAAAGTGAAACTCAGGGACTAGAACTGTTTAGGGTGGTATGTGCGGCAAAAAGTGCTGAGGATTAAGGATTAAGGATTCTGTAGCTGTTACAGGGTAACAAATGTAACAGTGTTTATGAATAACTGGTGGTCTGTGGGGCAATGGGCTAAACACAGACAGCTTGGTTTCCAGTTGAGGCTAGAACTTAAACCCTTGGACCCGGTGGTGATAATTCACCTACATGGGATAGCATGCATTAGACCATGTCTCCTGGACCTCTGTCTCCTTTCCAAGTTACCACCCACACAGTCCCCATAGGAGAGGCCTAGCTATTAGCCATGTAGGAACAGCACCAAGCCTTCCTATATGCAAATAAGGTTTCCCCAAAGTCTCAGTCCAAACCAATGAGAGATGCCTGATGTCAACCCGTCAATCACCCCCAGAACTGTATATAAATACATGCGAGTCTGGGGCTCCCCACAAAGAAAGCTACCCCACATCTCAGCCATCCCTGCTAATGTTCCTCTGTTAGCAATAGACATAAAAGAATGCTTTTCCCATCCCCCTCCACCCCTGAGAGTGTAAACGCTTTGCATTCTTGGTACCCCCATTAAGAACTCTGGCCCAGCCTCATGATATTAATGGTCTGCTCTCCCGCAGGGAATGGCTAATAGTCCAATCATTTGTCAGGAGGCTGTAGTCACTGCATTAATATCCTATTTAGACTAAGGACTCAATATCTATCATTACATGGATGATATTTCAGTTTGGGGAGACTCTTCTACCTCGCCATCTGAACTTAAGGAGCAGCTAATAACCTCCCTATCTGCCCTAGTATTCAAAACAGCCCCTCACAAAACCCAACTTATTCCAACCATTGCATTTTTATGAACAGAGATTTCCCTTACTTCAATATGTCACCTCAAACCCACCATTTCCTTCTCTCAAAAATTAACTCTTGCCTCCCTCCATATCTTTCTGGGCAACCTCAGTTGGCCTTATCCCTAGCTCCCCCTTCCTATAAGCACCCTTCAACCCCTCTTTAACCTCCTGAAAGGAGAAAAAAGTCCGTTCTCCCTGAGAACACTGTCCCCCAAGACAGTCCGTGTTCTAAATTCAGTCAATGCAGCCCTAAAAGATAAGGAACTTCCTAGGTATTACCAAACAAAACCTATACCACTCCTCATCTTTAACTCCTCCCCTGACCCATCCAGCATTTCCAGTTATTCGAGGGTCTCGAGTGGACCTTCTCCTTAGAACCAAATGGGGGGAGTGAGAGATGAGAACTAAGTGCTATGAAGGACAAAGGAAAGCACTCTGATTAGCATCAAGGTCTCACTATATTCAACAAAGCTCAAGGCTTAAATGGAAAAGTAAAAGGGGAATTACTTCTCAGCAGGAGGAATGGGACAATGGAAATGAACAAGCAAAGGAGCAGGTAATTCTCAGTAGGAGGGATGGGCCAGCTGATTTTTTTTTTTTTTTTTTTTTTTTGTGGACTACACAGGAAGCAGGAACTTGGTGGTATCAGGGTACATCTTGTGGTCAGGACATCTGGCGCTGACTTAGGGCTGGAAAAATCTGTGGTTGTTCTCAGAGCTGTGCATCTGTGGCCTGCTTTTGATCCCCTTTTCTTCTCTGGGGCAGGGGAGGCCCAATTCAGAGATCAAGACAATATAGTTGTTAATAGCTCCCAACACTCCCCTATGCTTTTGGGGCACCTTTACCAACAAACATCAGGGGGTCCTGGAATGGCTCCACACCCTGATGGATGGCAAACCCCAAATTTTAAATGAGGTAGATGCCATCAGTAGAATAATTTTAAATTAGAGGGATGGAGCCCTGCAAACCCTACAAAAAGAACCCGACCTTGTCATCCCCTTCTCCCTCTCTGATATTCAGTGGCTAAACAAAAATCACTCCTGCTTGGCTATCAACTTAATAGGATTCCAAGGACAAATTGGAAACCATTATCCTGACGAGAAGTGGACCTCTGCCCTCCCTCTGTTGCAATGGCTACCCCCAAAATATTCTCAAAAGGGTCCATAGCAGGAGCCCCGTCAATATTTACTTATTAGGGAAAGAGGGAGGCTCCTCCGATTCAAAGAGCTACCCAGTCACTCCCCCCAATATAAAGAAATACATATCATCTATTTAGCCCTACAAGAAGTCGAGGTCCCCCTTCAGCTCTTTTCAGACAGTGTATATGCCGTCAATTTTCTCCCCTGGTTGTCAAGATCCTTCATGAAACTAGATGTGAGAACTATTCCTTCGTCTTAGCCTTTGTTCCAAGAGCTGTATGTAACACTTGGAAAGAGATCTTTTCTCCTGTAGAGCTACCTGAGGTCCCACTGCACGTCTCACTGGATTGTTGGATTTTCAGCCCAGCCTGATCCGACTCAGTTCAGAGAGGCTCTGAGTTACTGAGTTACATGGAAGGTGTGGCAGAGACTTTGTCTCCCTGCTTACACTCACTTCCCTTTGCTGGAAAATCTCTGAAAGCCAGGCCCACAGTGCCCAGCATCCACTTTATTTTATATAAATAAGGATCAGAGTGCCATCCTTACTATAGAAAAATAGGCCATTTGTCCTAAGTTTGAGACTTAACACATTTAATTTCTGAATACAAGGATGGATTCTTGGAAGTCAACTCTATGTTAAATGATGTTGACATTATCTTGCTGAATAGTTATAGGAGAGTTGTGTACTTTTCTAGCAGCCCAAAGTCAGTTTGAAGTCATGGCATTTCAAATAATCATTGTTCCTAAAGCCTGATCTCTGTTCAGATGAGTGCATACCTGCAGTCGAGGAGTGCAGTCCCATTTTTTAAGGTAACAAATTCCTAAGGAGAATATTATGGCAGGACAAGAGCATTCATTGATGGATCTCACAAACGCAGGAATTGCTTCTTTATAGAAATAATTTTAATATTAGTATTTAGTTCTTTTATTGTTCAGAATAGTTTTCACTATACTAGAATTTTTTGTTGCCCATGAAGTGGTGATGTTTTCTTTCAAAGTCTATAAAAAAATGCCTTAAAATTTTGATGAGGATTCCATTTTATCAGTAAATTGATTTTGGTAAGATGGATACTTTCACTATGATAATCCTATCAATACATGAGTATGGGAGATCCTTTCCTCTTTTGGTATGCTCCTTATAAGATTGCTTTCTTCAGTGACACAAAGTTGTTGTCAAATGGACCTTTTAACAGCTTGGATAAAGTTACAAGATATTTTATAATATTTGTGCCTATTTGTGAAGTGTATTGTTTTCCTACCTTCATTTTTGGCCTATTTATCAATTTGATAAAAGAAGGCTACTGATTTTGAGGTAATTTTTGTTTAGCCACTTCTCTGAAATAGCCAGCCATACGAGTGCAATGGTAGAATGTTGATGGTCATTTATGTATATTAACATATAATTCATGAATAAAGTTACCTTTAATTCTTCCTTGCCAATTTGAATCTCCTTCATCACTTTTTATCATGTAATTGCTCTAGCTAGAACAGCTAGTACTATCTTACATTGAGACAGAGAGAGGGGGCAGTGTTTTCTTGTCCCTGATTTTAGAGAGACTGTTTCAAGTTTCTGTCCATTAACATTATGTTGGCTCTTGGCTTACTCTATATTGCTTTCTTTATGTTTATATATGTGCCTTGAATTTCTGATTTAAGTCTTTAATGTGAAGGGGTATTGTGTTTTGACAAAGGCTTTTTCAGCATCCAAGAATGTCATATGTTTATTTACATGGACAATCCAATCCCCAACCACATGTGTCCTCTAAACTGCTTCAGTCTCTTGAGGTTATGAATCCACCTGTAAATGAATACAGACCTGGAAGTCCTATACAGTATGTGTGTTGGAGAACTCATATGAGATGGTATGTGCTGTCTATTTGGTGGTCCAGTGTCTGAGAGATCTCAGATGTCCAGATTAATTGAGACTGCTGATCCTCACAGGATCAACCTTCTCCTGAGCTTCTTTCAGCCTTCCCTAATTCAACAACAGGGGTCAGCTGCTTCTGTCCATTGATTGGGTGCAAATATCTGCATCTGACTCTTCCAGCTGCTTGTTAGGATTTTTGGAGGACAGTCACAATATGTCTCTTATTGTGAGTGCTCCATAGTCTCAGTAATAGTATCAGGCCTTTGGACACCCCCTTGAGCTGGAACTCACTTTGGGCCTATTGCTGGAACTTCTTTTCTTTAGGCCCCTATTCATTTCCATCACTGCAGTTCTTTCAGATAGGAACCATTATGGGTCAAATGTGGGAATGGGACAGCCACCCCATCCCTTACTTGATGTTCTGTCTTCCTTCTGGAGGTGGATTCTATAAGTTCCCTCTCTCTGCTGTCAGGCATTTCATCTAAGGTCCCTTACTTTGAGTCTTGGGGTTTTCTCACCTGCCAGGTCTCTGGTGCATTCTGTGAGGTTACCTCAACCTCCTATTTTCTGAGGTTGTCTGTTCATATTCTTTCTGCTGTCTCTCAGGTCTTCAGTCCTTTTCCCTCATCCAAATCCAGATAAGGTTTCCATTTCTCTCCAACTCCCTCCAACCCCATCCACTTTCCTTTGCAACTCTCTTCCTCCCTTCCAACTTGTGATTGCTTTCTTCTTTTTCCAAGTGGGAATGATTTGTCCTCACTTGGGCACTTCAGCTTCTTGACCTTTTCAGTTCTGTGGACAGTTTCGTCAGTATTCTGAATGTTTTGTTGTTGTTGTTGTTGTTTGTTTGTTTTCTGGCTAATATTCGTTTATTTGTGAGTACATACCATGCATGTCCTTTCGGGTCTGAGTTACCCCACTCAGGATATTTTCTAATTCCATTCATGTGCCTGCAAATCTCAGGATGTCCTCATTTTTAATAGCTGACTAGTATCCCATTGTGTAAATGAACCACATTTACTGTATGTATTCTTCTGTTACTGGACATCTAGGTTGTTTCCAGATTCTGTCTATAACAAAGAAGGACACTATAACTTAGTGGCACTCATACCCCTATGGAATGTTGGAGAATCTTTTTAGATATATTTCCAAGAGTGGTACAGCTGGGTCTACAGGTAGCTCTATTTCCAATTTTCTGATGAACCTGCAGACTGATTTCCAGAGTGTTTATACCAGTTTGCAATCCCACCAGCAATGGAGGAATGTTCCTATTTCTCCACATCCTCACCAGCATCTGCTGTCACCTGAAGTTTGATCTTAGCTATTCTGATTGGTGTATGGTGGAATCTTAGGGAAGTTTTGGTTTTTCATTTCTCTGATCACTAGGGACTTTGAACATTTCTTTAGGTGCTTCTCTGCCATACGAGATTCCTCTGTTGTGAATTCTGGTTTCAGTGCTATTCCCCATTTTTTATTGGACTATTGTATATTTTGTGGTTTGATTCTTGGGTTCTTTATATATTTTGAATATTAGCCCTCTATTGGATGTGGCGTTAGTGAAGATGTTTTACCAATCTATAAATTGCCGATTTGTCTTATTGAATATGCCCATTGCTTTGCAGAAGCTTTCCAGTTTCATGAGGTAACATTTTTTCAATTCTTGATCTTAGCTACTGAACCATTGGAGTTTTGTTTAGGAAATTCCCCCTGTGCCAATGAGGACAAGGCTTTTTCTCACTTTCTCTCCCATTAATTTCTTCTGTTATGTTGAGGTTCTTGATCCACTAGACTTGAGCTTAGTGCAAGGTGACAAATATGGGTCTATTTTAATACACTCAGCCAGTTAGTCCAGCGCCATATTGGAAGAAGCTTTCCTTTTTCCATTGTATATTTTTGGCTTCTTTGTTAAAGATCAAGTGTGCATGTATGGTTTTATTTATGGGTCATCAATTTTGTTCCATTGATCAATGTTTCTGTATCTTTACTAATACCATGCAATATTTTATCACTATTGCAGAAGTGCAGCTTGAGGTCAGGAATGCTGATTCTCCCATCTGATATTTTATTGTTTTTTATTAGATATTTTCTTCATTTAAATTCCAAATGATATTCTCTTTCCTGGTTCCCCCACCTCAAAAAACACCCCTTGCTTCCCCACTATCTCTGCTCACCAATTCACCTACTCCCACTTCCTGTTCTTGGCATTCTCCGTTTAGACCGAGGCATAGAGCCTTCACAGTACTAAGAGCATTTCCTCCCATTGATGACTGACTAGGCCATCTTCTGCTACATATGTATGTAGCTGGAGACCTGAGTTCCACCATGTGTACACTTTAGTTGGTGGTTTGGTGTCTAGATCTGCGGGTACTGGTTTGTTCATATTATTGTTCCTCCTATGGGGTTGCTAACCCCTTCATCTCCTTAGACCCGATGTCAAGCACCTTCATTGTGGAACCATGTACTCATTTAGAATGGTAGGACTTAGGATCCACCTCTGTTTTAGTCAGGCACTGACAGAGCCTCTCAGGGGCCAGCTATATCAGGCTCCTGTCAGCAAGCTCTTATTGGCATCCACAAAAGTGTGTGGATTTGGTGATTTTATATGGGATGGATTCTCTGGTGATGCAGTCTCTGGATGCTCATTCTTCCAGTCTCTGCTCCACACTTTGCCCTTTTAACTCTTTCAATTGGTATTTTGTTACCCCTTCTAAAGAGAATTGAAGTATCCTAAAGTTGGTATCCCTTCTTCTTGTGTTTCATGTGGTTTACAAATTATATCTTGGGTATTCTGAGGTTCTGGGCAAATATCCACTTATCGCTGAGTGTGCACAATGTGTGATATTTTGTGATTGGCTTACCTCACTCAGGATGATAGTATCTAGTTCCAAACGTTTCCCTAAAAATTTCATAAATTTTTGTTTTAATAGTTGATTAGTACTCCATTGTGTAAATAGACCAAATTTTCTGTATCCATTCCTTTACTGAGGGACATCTGGTTCTTTTTATTTTTTTCCAACTTCTGGATATTATAAATAAGGCTGCTATGAACATACTGGAACATGTGTCCTTATTACAAAGTGGAGCATATTCTGGTTATATGCCCAGGAGTGGTATTGCTGGATCTTCTTGTAGTACTATGTCCAGTTTTCTGAGGAAACACCAAAATGATTTCCGAAGAGGTTGTACAAGCTCACCATCCCACCAGCAATGGAGAAGTGTTCCTCTTTCTCCACATCCTTGCCAGCATCTGCTGTCACCTGAGTTTTTATCTTAGCCAATCTGAGTGGTGTGAGATAGAATCTCGTAATTGTTTTAATTGGCATTTCTCTGATGACTAAGGATATTGAACATTTTTTAGGTGATTCTTAGACATTTGATATTCTTCTGTGGAGAATTATTTGTTTAGCTCTACACTACTATTTAGTGGGGTTATTTTGTTCTTTGAAGTCTACCTTCCTCAGTTCTTTGTATATATTCGATATTAGCCCTCTGTGGGATGTAGAATTGGTAAAGATATTTTTTCCAATCTGTTGGTTGCCTATTTTACTTATTGACACTGTCCTTTTCCTTACAAAAGTGTTGCAATATTATGATGTCCCTTTTGACAATACTTTATGTTACAGCACAAGCCAGTTGTTCAGTTCAGGAATTTTCCACCTATGCCCATATTTTCCAGGTTCGTCCCACTTTCTCCTCTGTAAGTCTCACTGTATCTGGTTTTATGTGGATGTCCTTGATCCACTTGGACTTGAACTTTGTGGCAGGTGGTAAGAATTTGCATTCTTCAACTTCCTTACTGCCAGTTGAATCAGCACTATTTGTTGAAAATGCTGCCTTTATTCCACAGAATGGTTTATCTACTTTGTCAAAGAACCAGTGAACATACATGTTTGAGTTCATTTCTGGGTTTTCAATTCTATACCATTTATCTACCTGCCTTTCACTGTACCAGTACCATGCGGTTTTTCTCACAATTGCTCTGTAGTTCAGCTTGAGTCAGGGATTGCGATTCTACCCAAAGTTTATTATTGTAGAGAATAGTTTTCAATATCCTAAGATTTTTGTTATTCCAGATAATTTGCAAATTGCCCTTTCTAACTCTGTGAAGTATTGAATGGAATTTTTTTTTATGGGAATTGCATTGAATCTATAGATTGCTTTCAGCAAAATGGTCATTTTTACTATATTAGTCCCGCCAATCCATGAGCATGGGGCATCTTTCCATCTTCAGAGATATTCTTTGATTTATTTCTTCAGAGACTTTAAGATTTTATCATACAGAACTTTCAATTGCTTAAGTAGGGTCACACAAAAGTATATTATATTATTTGTGACTATTGTAAAGGGAGCTGTTTCCCTAATTTCTTTCTCAGCCTATTATCCTTTGTGTAGAGGAAGGCCACTGATTTGGTTGAGTTAATTTTATTTCCCCCTAATTTGATGAAGTTGTTTATCAGGTTTAGGAGTTCTCTAGTGGAATTTTTAGGGTTAATTAAGTATACTATTATAGCATCTGCAAATGGTAATAGTTTAAATTCTTCCTTTCCAACTTGTATCCCTTTGATCTCCTCTTGTTGTCTAGTTGCTCTGGATTGGACTACAAGTACCATATTGACTAGGTAGGGAGAGAGTGGACAACCTTGTCTATTCCCTGATATTAGTGGGATTGCTTCAAATTTCACTCCATTTAGTTTGATGTTAGCACCTGTTTTGCTGTATATTGCTTTTACTATGTTTAGATATGGGCCTTGAATTCCTGGTATTTACAAGAATTTTATCATGAGGGGGTGTTGGATTTTGTGAAATGCTTTCTCAGCATCTAATGTGATGATCATTAGGTTTGTCTTTAAGTTTGGTCATATAGTGTATTGCATTGATGGATTTCCATATATTGAACCATCCCTGAATCCCTGTGATGAATCCTACTTGATCATGTTGGATGACCTTTTTGATGTGTTCCTGGATTCAGTTTGGAATAATTTTATAATTTTTGCATCATTATTCATAAAGAAAATTGTTCTGAAATTCTCTTTGTTTTTTTGGGTCATTTTGTGATTTAGATGACAGAGTAAAGGTGGCTTCAAAGAAAGAATTGGGTAGAGTGTCTTCTGTTTCTATTTAGTGAAATAGTTTGATGAGTATTGGTATTATGTGTTCTTTGAGTGTCTAATAGAACTCTGCCCTAAACCCATCTAGTCCTGGGCTTTTTTGTTTTTGAAACGATTAATGACTATTTCTATTTCTTTAAGGAAAATGGGACTGATTAGTTTATTTATATGCTCTTGATTTAACTTTGGTACCTGGGATCTGTACAGAAATTTGTCCATTTCATCCAGGTTTTCTACTTTTGTTGATTATAGCCTTTTGTAGTGGGATGTGATGATATTTTGGATTTCCTCAGCTTCTCTTGTTATGTCCCCTGTTTCATTTCTGATTTTTAAAATTGGGATACTGTCCCTGTGCCCTCTAGTTAGTCAGGTTAAAAGGTTTATCTATCTTTTTTATTTTCTCAAAGAACCAGCTACTTGTTTGTGTGGTCTCCCTTGCCCCACCTGCTTGGATGTGGTCTCCCTTCCCGCACCTGCTTGAACCTGCTTGCTCAGGGGTGGAGTTTCCTGCTCATTCGTGCTGCCACGCCCACTGCTGGACCCTGTTGGCTTAGCAGCTTGGAGGCACACACGTGTTCGTCCTGCTACTGGATCCCGAGTTACTTGGTGGGAAATTGGGTTCCCTCCCCCTTCCTTTATAACTGAATGTTGGAATTAAAAAGGCGGGCTTTGAACATGAAATCGTCTTAGCCCCATTCTTTCTTCCGCCCCGTCTAGATTCCTCTCTTTTCAGCTCGAACTGCCATTCTCAGTTGAACCGTTCGTGTTGTGGACTGCGGGCAGGCCACAACAGTTGGCGACAGAACTGGGACCTGAAGAATGGCAGAGGGATGCTTAGAGAAACGGCTGCTGTGTGGAGCTCCACAAGAAAGGAAAGGATCTTCGTATTGGAGCATCGGAGCAACGGACAGGTACACATGCTAGCGCTAGCTTAAAATTTCAGTTTTGTAAAGTGTTGCTGAGGATGCGGTAGGATACGAATCAAGTTTGAATCAGTGCTAACCCAACACTGTTTCTGCTTGGGTCAGCAGCTTATTAATCGGAACTAGATACGGAAACAGGTGGTGTGCCACAGCTTTTTAGAAAGCTGCTTAGGTGGAAGAAGGAAGGGTTTAAAGTCATGGATCAGGCGGTTGTTTTTAGTTTTCAGGAGTTGTTTCAGGCCAGAGGAGTAAGGCTTGAAGTACAATTAGTAAGAAATTTTTTAGATAAGATAGATAGCTGTTGTCCATGGTTCAAGGAAGAAGAAATGATAGATTGTGGAACCTGGGAGAAAGTTGGTGAGGCCTTGAATATCGCTCAGACAGATAATTTTACCCTAGGCCTCTGGGCGCTTGTAAATGATGCTATAAAAGATGCAACTTCTCCAGGGCTAAATTGCCCTCAGGCGGAGCTTGTGGTTTTCTCAGGATGAGTGCCTATCAGAGAAGGCCTCCTCAGAAAAAGATCTTCTTAACTCAAAAATTGATAAATGTGGAAACTCTGATGATGGTCTGAATTTTAACAAAAATCACTCAGATAGAGGAATTGCCCATTACCTTAATGAGAATTGGTCCTCTTGCAAATCTCCCGCTTCACCTATAGTCACCACTTCGGGAGTTGCTACTCATAGGGACACAAGGCTAAGCGAGTTAGAGTTTGAGATTAAGCTTCAGAGGCTGACTAATGAGCTTCTGGAACTAAAAAAGATCTCAGAAGCGGAGAAGAGTAACTCTTCTGTAGTTCACCAGGTGCCGCTAGAAAGAGTTGTGAGTCAGGCTCGTGGGAAAGGACAGAATTCGTCTAATACGCTGGCCTTTCCTTTGGTCGAGGTAGTTGATCAGCAAGATACTAGGGCCAAACATTACCAGACCTTGGATTTCAAGTTGAAGTTAAAGGCAGCTGTTGTGCAATATGGTCCTTCAGCCCCATTCACTCAAGCATTACTGGACACAGTTGTGGAGTCGCACTTAACCCTCTCAGATTGGAAGACTCTTTCCAAGGCTACCCTGTCAGGAGGAGATTTTTTGCTTTGGGATTCTGAATGGCGAGACGGACGCCAGTAAGAAAACTGATGCTTTTAATGCTCAGGCTGGTAACTCAGACTGGGATAGCAACATGCTTTTAGGAGAGGGTCCATATGAGGGACAGACAAATCAAATTGATTTTCCCGTTGCAGTGTACGCGCAAATTGCGACAGCCGCACGCGTGCTTGGGGAAAGTTGCCAGTTAAAGGAGATATCGGTGGAAATTTAGCTAGCATTCGGCAGGGTTCTGATGAACCATATCAGGACTTTGTGAATAGGCTGTTGATTTTAGCTAGTAGAATCCTTGGAAGTCCAGACACGGGTAGTCCCTTCGTTATGCAACTGGCTTATGAGAATGCTAACGCAACTTGCCGAGCTGCAATTCAACAGCATAAGGGACAGACAGATTTGGCGGAATATGTCCGTCTTTGTGCAGACAAGGGCCTTCCTGCGAGTTCTCGCAGGGAACCCACGCGCAAGCAATGTTCTCGAGGAAACAAGGGAATAATGCTTTAGTTGTGGAAGTTTGGATCATTTTAGAAGTAATTGTCCTAAGAACAAGGGCACCAAGGGTAGACAAACAGGCCGTACCCCAGGAATATGTCCCCAGTGTGGGAAGGGCCGCCACTGCGCAAAAGATTGTAAGCATAAACCAAGGGTTTTGAGCCGCCGGGTGCCGGGAAACGAGGAAAGGGGTCAGCCCCAGGCCCCGAGTTACTCAAAGAAGACAGCTTATGGGGCTATAAATCTGCTGCCCAGCCAACAAGATCAGTTCTTGAGCTTGTCAGGTCAAACCCAGGAAATGCAAGACTGGACGTCTGTTCCACTGTCCACACAGTATTAACCCCAGAAGTGGGAGTCCAAACTCTGCCTACCGGAGTCTTTGGACCACTGCCCGTAGAAACCTGTGGCTTTCTCTTGGGACGAAGCAGTTCTATTGTAGAAGGCCTGCAGATTTATCCAGGTGTTATAAATAATGATTATGAGGGAGAACTTAAAATCTTAGCCGCTTGCTCTCGTGGTGTTATAACTATACCCGCTAATCAGAAAATTGCTCAACTTACTTTGATCCCTTTACGCCAGTCACTGTATAGATTCTTTGAAAATGAGGAAGGACAAAATAATTTTGACTCCTCAGGCGTAAGTTGGGTGAAATCTAAAACAAATCAGAGACCTAACCTTAAATTGACTCTTGATGGAAAAGGCTTTGAAGGATTAATAGATACCGGGGCCGATGTAATGATTATAAGAGGGGAGGACTGGCCCTCAAACTGGCCCTTGACTGTTTCCTTGACTCACCTTCAAGGAATTGGGTACGCCAGTAACCCAAAACGTAGTTCCAAATTGCTAACCTGGAGAGATGAGGAAGGGAAATCAGGAAAGATTCAGCCATATGTTATGTCAAATTTGCCTGTGACCCTGTGGGGAAGAGATCTGTTGTCACAGATGGGTGTTATTCTGTGCAGTTCTAAGGAGATGGTGACTGAGCAGACTTTCAGGCAGGGACCCCTGCCTGGTCGTGAACTAGTAAAGAAAGGACAGGGAATTAAGACCTTTGAGGATCTTAAACCCCACTCTAACATGAGAGGTTTAAAGTATTTTCAATAGCAACCACTATCTTGCCTGCATCCCATGTGGAAAAAATTCAATGGCGTAATGATATTCCAGTGTGGGTGGATCAGTGGTCTTTACCTAAAGAGAAAATAGAGGCCGCTTCTTTGCTAGTGCAGGAGCAGTTAGAAGCAGGACATTTGGTGGAGTCTCATTCTCCCTGGAATACACCCATTGTCATTATCAGGAAGAAATCTGGAAAATGGAGACTGTTACAAGATTTAAGAAAGGTTAATGAAACCATGGTACTTATGGGAACCTTACAACCGGGGCTCCCCTCCCCAGTAGCCATTCCTAAGGGATATTATAAGATTGTTATAGATTTGAAAGATTGTTTCTTTACTATCCCTTTGCATCCAAAGGATTGTGAGAGATTTGCTTTTAGTGTTCCTTCTGTAAATTTCAAGGAACCCATGAAAAGATATCAATGGACAGTCCTCCCGCAGGGGATGGCTAATAGTCCCACATTATGTCAAAGGTTTGTGGCGAAAGCAATTCAGCCTGTTAGACAACAATGGCCAAATATTTACATCGTTCATTTCACAGATGATGTCTTGATGGTGGGAAAGGACCCCCAAGAATTGCTTTTGTGTTATAAAGGTTTACTAAAATCCCTAGCTGATAAGGGATTGCAAATTGCTTCTGAAAAGGTACAAACTCAGGATCCTTATAATTATTTGGGTTTTAGACTCACTGATCAAGCTGTTTTTCCCCAGAAGATCGTTATTCGTAGAGATAACATAAGGACCTTAAATGATTTTCAAAAATTGTTAGGTGATATTAACTGGCTTCGCCCCTATTTAAAGCTTACTACAGGGGAGTTGAAACCTTTATTTGATATTCTTAAAGGGAGTTCTGATCCCACTTCCCCTAGATCCCTAACCTCAGAAGGATTGCTGGCCTTACAGCCAGTGGAAAAGTCTATTGAAGAGCAATTCGTTACCTATATAGATTACTCCTTGCCGCTGCACCTGTTAATTTTTAATACGACTCATGTGCCTACGGGACTGCTATGGCAAAAATTTCCTACAATGTGGATACATTGGAGGATTTCTCCCAAACGTAATATCTTGCCATAACACGAAGCAGTGGCTCAGATGATTATCACTGGAAGAAGGCAGGCATTGACTTATTTCGGAAAAGAGCCAGATATCATTGTTCAGCCTTACAGTGTAAGTCAAGACACTTGGCTGAAACAGCATAGTACAGATTGGTTGCTTGCACAAATAGGGTTTAATGGAACTATAGACAACCACTACCCTCAAGATAGGTTAGTAAAATTTTTAAATGTACATGATATGATATTTCCTAAGATGACTTCTTTACAGCGTTTAAATAATGCTCTATTGATTTTTACTGATGGCTCCTCTAAAGGGCAAGCCGGATATCTTATTAATGATCAACAGGTTATTGTAGAGACTCCTGGTCTCTCGGCTCAGCTAGCTGAATTAACAGCAGTACTAAAGGTCTTTCAGTCTGTACATGAGGCTTTTAATATCTTTACTGACAGTTTATATGTTGCTCAGTCAGTACCCTTATTGGAAACCTGTGGTATGTTTAAATTCAATACGCCATCAGGATCCTTATTTTCAGAATTGCAAAACATCATTCTTGCCCGGAAAAATCCGTTTTATATTGGCCATATAGGTCTCACTCTGGTCTTCCTGGGCCTCTGGCCGAGGGTAATGATCACATTGACAGAGCTCTAATAGGAGAAGCTTTAGTTTCGGATCCTGTTGCTCTGGCCCAACGTGATCATGAAAGGTTTCACCTCTCTAGCCATACCCTAAGGCTCCGACATAAGATCACTAAGGAGCAAGCAAGAATGATTGTAAAACAATGTCCTAAATGTATTACATTATCTCCAGTGCCACATCTAGGAGTCAATCCTAGAGGCCTTATGCCTAATCATATTTGGCAAATGGATATAACCCATTATGCAGAATTTGGAAAACTAAAATATATACATGTTTGCATTGATACCTGTTCAGGATTTCTCTTTGCTTCTCTGCATACAGGGGAGGCTTCAAAAAACGTAATTGATCATTGCCTACAAGCCTTTAATGCCATGGGGTTGCCTAAGCTTATTAAGACAGATAACGGGCCATCTTATTCTAGTAAAAACTTTATTGCATTCTGTAAAGAATTCGGTATCAAACATAAAACTGGAATTCCTTACAACCCCATGGGACAAGGAATAGTTGAACGTGCGCATAGCACCTTAAAGAATTGGCTTTTTAAAACAAAAGAGGGGCATCTATATCCCCCAAGGTCACCAAAGGCTCATCTTGCCTTCACCTTATTTATCCTAAACTTTTTGCAAACTGACATTAAAGGTCAGTCTGCAGCGGACCGCCACTGGCATCCAGTTACTTCTAATTCTTATGCATTGGTAAAATGGAAGGACGCCCTGACTAATGAATGGAAGGGTCCGGATCTGGTTCTAATCTGGGGAAGAGGCTCGGTTTGTGTTTTTTCACGAGATGAAGATGGAGCACGGTGGCTACCAGAGAAATTAATTCATCAGGTAAACACAGATTCTGTCTCTTCTCATAAGTATCACTCTAAAGACTAAAATTCCTCTTGTGCTTAGAATTCAGCTGGGAATGGAAGCTCCCAGAAACGCTGTTTTCCTCTGAGCCAAATCCCCTACAGGAAGCCGGAGACTAGCTTTAGTTTTACAATTTGCATCTGAATAAGTACCTGGGTTTCTCCAAAAAGAAAATTTGCATTGCTACTCTCTCATTGTCTAGATCTCTTTCTTTTCTCAAGCAGGTCAATCTACATTCTCCGGCCGGACCTACAGGCGTTCCTTCCCCTTTCCCAAGAGCAAACAGGTGGTACTGCTATTCTCCCTTCCAAGGACATTCCAGCACGTGGTTTTCAGTCTGAGATAGGATTTAGATTTACCAAGAGAGCTAGGGAACTAGAAATTTCATATATTTACAGAGATTAGTTCTTATTTTGATAGAGATGGGCTTAGTCCCTTAGCTGGCCTCTGGCTTTTCACCCTTGCTGTTACTGCAAGGTGTCCTTAGTTCCTCAGGCTAGGGAATAACAGGGATGAGGAGGAAGGACTTCCAGCTCCTATTTTAACCAGAATTCGTGGTGTTAATACTGACATAAATCTTGTCTAGGCCTTGCTAAATCTGAGGTTGACAAGTCTCCACTAGAGACCACACAGGACTCAGACCTGCGCTACTGATTCGTGATCAGACGAATACAGTATGGGTACCGCTTGGCGCAGGAGATTACTGCAGAGAGAAGGTCCAGCTTGACCGTTTCTGAGTTCCCTGTGCGACACACCTGATTTGAAAGAGGTTGGTATCTGATTCCAGCTAAAAACCAAAAATACCTAAGGCTCTGCCTCCCCTCCCCAAAAGATACCAAGAGCCACAGATGTGGGTTGTTATAACGCCCACGGCAGGAATAGGGTCAATGTACACCCAAGCCAAGGATAAAGGCCCACTCATCTACGGATGAGAAAATCATTTGATCACCTCAGTTAAGCGTTGCCTATTTAAACTTAATTAATAGGGGGGGATAGAGGTTGGAGACCTTACTGTCGAAAGGGCAAGCACTTCACTGCCTCCCACCCAAATAAAATAGCCAATTGCCCTTGTACTAGGAGCCTGCCAGTCTTGCCCCTTCTCCTTGTTTCCCTGCCTGTCATCCAAAATTGTGGAGGATTATCAACTCAGTGTTATTCTAAATTTGTTCGGTCAAACTTAGCCAGGGTTCCAACGCCCTACTTAAAATGCAACCTGGTAGTTACCTATTCAGCACTAATTAGCATTATAAAGTCAGAGCCTACAGCTCAGTGCTATTCCATTAGTGCTTTAAAGACAGTCTTAGCCAGATACAGTTTACTATTAGAAAAGATAGGGAATCCCTCAAAAACAGGTTTTTTTTCTTTAGCCCTAAGAACTCAGGCAGAACTATTTAGCATAGATAATTTTTCTGCCTCAGGCCAGCCCTTTCTTTTTTTTTTTTTTTTTTTTTGTTAACTAATGGGAGGAGATATGGTCTCCCTTCCCCCACCTGCTTGAACCTGCTTGCTCAAGGGTGGAGTTTCCTGTTCATTCGTGCTGCCACGCCCACTGCTGGACCCCTTTGGCTTAGCTGCTTGGAGGTACACACGTGTTCGTCCTGCTACTGGATCCCGAGTTACTTGGCGGGAAATTGGGTTCCCTCCCCCTTCCTTTATAACTGAATGTTGGAATTAAAAAGGCGGGCTTTGAACATGAAATCGTCTTAGCCCCATTCTTTCTTCCGCCCCGTCTAGATTCCTCTCTTTTCAGCTCGAACTGCCATTCTCAGTTGAACATTCTCAGTTGTGCTGTGGACTGCGGGCAGGCCGCAACAGGTTTGGATGATTCTTTGTATAGTTCTCTTTGATTCCATTTGGTTGATTTCAGCCCTGATTTTGATTATTACCTGTCATCTACTCCTCTTGGGTGAATTTGCTTCCTTTTGTCCTAGAGTGTATAGGTATACTATCAGGCTGGTAGTGTATGCTCTCTCTAGTTTCTTTTTGGAGGCACTCAGAGCTATGAGTTTTCCTCTTAGAAATGCTTTTATTGTGTCCCATAAGTTTGTTTATGTTGTGGCTTTATTTTCATTTAACTCTAAAATGTCGTTAATTTCTTTCTTTATTTCTTCCTTGACCAAGTTATGATTGGCTAGAGTGTTGTTCGATTTCCACGTGAAAGTTGGCTTTCTGTTATTTATGTTGTTATTGAATGTCACCCTTATTCTGTGGTGATCTGATAGGATGCATGAGCTAATTTCAATATTTTTATGCCTTTTCAGGCCTGTTTTATGACCAATTAAAGAAAAATGATTGTTGCTTCCTGTTATTTTGTTGTTGTTGTTGTTATAGTTGGGATTCTTTTCTTTAGGCTATCATATTTTTGGTTTGTTGAAGCATTACTTTCTTTCATTTTGTAAGTTGTAGTTTCAGTCCTTGTGTTGTGTTTTCCCTTTATTATCCTTTGAAGGGCTGGATTCATGGAAAGATATTGAGGGAATTTGGTTTTGACTTGAAATACTTTGGTTTCTCAATCTATGGTAATTGAGAGTTTTGCTGGATAAAGTAGTCTGGGCTGGCTTTTGTGTTCTCTTAGGGTCTGTATAACATCTGTCCATGATCTTCTGGCTTTCTTAGTCTCTGATGAGAAGTCTGGTGTAATTCTAATAGGTCTGCCTTTATATGTCACTTGACCTTTTTCCCTTAATACTTTTAAAATTCTATCTTTATTTAGTGGATTTGTTGTTCTCATTATTATGTGCTGGGAGGAAATTCTTTTCTGGTCCAGTCTATTTAGAGATTTGTAGGATTCTTGTATGATCATGGACATCTCTTTCTTTAGGTTTGAGAAGTTTTTGTTTTTGTTTCTGATTTTGTTTGGTTGTTTGGTTGGTTGGTTTTCTTCTATAATTTTATTGAAGATATTTGCTGGCCCATTAATTTGAAACTCTTCATTCTCATCTACTCCTAGTATCTGTACTTTTGGTCTTCTCATTATGTCCTGGATTTCCTGGATTTCTTGGGTTAGGATCTTTTTGCATTTTGCATTTTCTTTGATTGTTGTGTCCATGATTTCTATGGAATCTTCTGCTTCTGATATTCTCTCCTCCATCTCTTATATTCTGTTGCTAACTCTCATATCTATGGCTCCAAATTTCCTTTGTAGGTTTTCAACCTCCGAAGTTGTCTCCCTTTGACTTTTCTTTATTATTTCTACTTTCCTTTTTAGGTCTTGGATGTTTTTGTTCAATTCCATCACCTGTTTGGTTGTGTCTTCCTGTAATTCTTTACAGGATTTCTGTGTTTCTTTTTTAAGGGCTTCTACTTGTATAGCAGAGTTTTCCTGTAATTCTTTAAAAGATTTTTGGTTTCCTCTTTATGGGCTTCTACCTGTTTAACTATGTTTTTCTGTATTTCTTTAAGTGTGTTATTAAATTCCTTCTTAAAATCCTCTTCCAGCACCTTGTAATATGATTTTAAAAATGAATCATGTTTTTCGGGTGTGTTGGCGTATCCAGGACTCGCTGTGGTGGGAGAGCTGGTTTTTGATGATGGTGAGTGGTCTTGGTTTCTTTTAGTAAGATTCTTACACTTGCCTTTTGCCATCTGGTATACTCTGGTGTTAGTTGTTATAGCTATCTCTGGCCGGAGTTTGTTTCTACTGTGATTATGTTAGCCTCTGTCAGCAGTCCTGGGAGTCTAACTCTCTCCTGAGTTCCAGTGTTCAGAATATTCTCTGCATGCCACCTCCACTCTTGCAGGGAAGGTGCACAGAGATCTGGAGCTCACCTTTACCTCCTGGCTGAAAATGCAGGCCTGAAAGGGGCCCTTTCCCAAAAGCAATTTTGCTTCTGCAGCCTGTGAGCCCTCCCTGAAGACCACATCTCCTCTGACGGGAAAAGTGTGCAGATGTCTGGAGCTCAGTTCTGCTTCCTGGCTGAAGATTCAGGCCCAAAAGATGCTCTGTTCTAGAAGCTTTGCTGCTTTTGCAGCAAGTGCAATCTCCTGCCCAGACTTTTCTCTCATGGACCTGGGACACAAGATGGCTCTCTCACCTACTCAGGTACTTAGAGCCCTCCCCGGATGCCACCTCTCCTCTGGTGTAATAAGTCTCTGTGCTTCTCCTTTAAAGTGCTTCTATCTGTTTCCTTTGCTCCCCTGTTTTTCTCTAAGGGAGTTATTTATATCCTCCATAAAATCCTCTGTAAGCTTCATGACACATGATTTTAACTCTACATCTTGCTTTTCTGGTGTGTTGGGGATCCAAGGACTTGCTGTGTTGAGGGAACTGGCTTATGATGTTGCCAAATAATCTTGTTTTCTGTTGGTAAGATTCTTACATTTGCCTTTTGCCATCTGGTTATCTCTGGTGTTAGATGTGCTTGCTGTCTCTGGCTGGAGCTTGTTCCTCCTGTAGGTGTGTAATCCTCTGTCTCCACTCCTGGAAGACTAGCTCTCTCTGGCAGAACTTGTGCACTAAGGACTCTTGGACAGCCCAAGCTGTGGTTGCAGATTTTGGACAGGAAGAATCCTGTCCCAGCTGCTCCACTGATCTTGTTCTCCTTGTCACCCCTCTCCACAAAGTTATTGGAGAGAAAGTGGCTGTCTAAACTCATTTCCCAGGAGCAAAAACACTCCTGGAAGAAGAGGTCCTTCCTGGTGGGAACCATGCTCAGCAGGCTGTGGAACAGCCTCAGCTAGTGGGTACAGATCCAGAAGTGATTTGTTAATGAACCAATATTATCGCTGTTATATATGTGCTTCAAATTCGATGTGTTTGTTACAGTTATGTGCATCCAATAAGTGAGTCTGCATCCAATTTCATTCCAATAGAGAAAATGACTTTACAATATTAGTTGAACATAGTTGGTTATTATATTCAACGATGTAATATATAAATTAGTTGTGAAGAAAAGTCTATATTCAATTTAATATATCAAGTGAATAAAAATGATGCAAAATGCCATTGAGATCAATTTTGTTAGCCATCTCAAGCTTAGAATGTAGTAGGGAACCATTTTTTTTTTTCTTTAGTTCATTTGTTTGTTTGTTTTTAATTTCATGTTACTCTTCTTTGTTTTTCCCAAACAGGTTTTTGTATATTATGGTTCTGTATTTTGATTATATTTTAATTGGAGTTTATTACTTCCTTTTTTTCAGGTTCACAAAAGGCTTACTATTTTTAGAAGAAATGTGAAGTCTTCGTGATTTCAATGTCAAGTAAAATATGGAAACACTAACAGCTTAGGAGAAAAGGCCAAATTCTCCAAACCAGTTTTTCTAGATCATATTCAAGGGAATATGGCAAAACAAATACAAATCTGTAATTAAAATAAATACAGAAAAGGAAGATAAATTCTGTTCTTAAAGGATCCCAAATTCTTTCAATTCTGGAAAAATGATGTATAAAACTTTCTTCATAAATTATATTTTAAAATTTAAATTATCTATTCTGGTTTTTAAAAAATGAACTTTATTTTTTTTTTATTCTCTAGCAAATATGGCAAAATTTTACTTACTTCCCTACATATAATTGCTGTTATCTTCTCTCTCTCTCTCTCTCTCTCTCTCTCTCTCTCTCTCTCTCTCTCTCTCTCTCTCTCTCTCTCTCTCTGTCTCTCTGTCTCCCCACACAACAACAAAAACACAAAACCAAAAACTGAAAAGAAATGAAAAGTAAATCTTGGAGTACATTAAACACAAACTTTTATGTATCCCATTTACTGCTTCTTATGGTATTGCTTGGGATTCATGAATGTGTTATCCTTAAGAGATCATGCCAATAGCTTCTATTGTATCATGAGGTTCATTCCTATATCAGTCTTTGAGGGTAAAAAAGACAGAGAGTGTAAGGAATTTTTAATTATGTTTGTATTCCAGATATGGTAGGTTTTGGAGTATGGGTGTACAAAGTGTCAAGGCACAGGATAAATGGTCTTTCAAATGATTTTGAAATTATAAAATTATTAAACTCAATATGGATATTTTAAAACAGTAAGATCTTAAACTGAGTGATTGTATATACAATCAACTGGAACTTATTTTTCTTTAAACAACAACAAAAAAGTTCCTTCTTTGGTATATGTGTAGTATTCTATTGTTTACCAAGTAAATTAGAAAAATATGCTTTTTCACACCGTTTACATGAGACCACAAAATCTATATGAAATGTTTCACATGAACACTGTGCAAATCAACCTACATTTTCAGGGTTGAGTCAAGCACTGAATTGTTATGTGTTCATTAGGTACTGATATGGACATTTAGGAAGTATGTCATATTCTAATTTCTTTCCAATGAAGAAAATAACTTCTGAGTATAAGTTATGCCTCAGTATCAAATTTTTATGTACAAATTAGTGGTAAAGGAGTGTCTATATATGGTTTAATATATCAACTCAATATGAGAGATGAAAAACGCTACTGAGTTAACGGTTTGTGATGGCTATCTACTGCTCTGGGTGTTTTGCTCCTTGCTCCAAATTACTGGTTTTGGTTTCTACCAAAGAGGTATTTTTGTGGATTACATTTCTGTATTTTAATCTTTTTGTAAGATGAGTTCTGAGTCTGTATGTTTCTCATGTATATTTTCATCAGATTCTGCTTGTTCCTTTTCTTTGTTCTATTCTGCTTTTTTTTTATTTTTGTTTATGTCATTTTATATTATATTTTAAATATTAATTTTTGTTTTAATAAGAGAAAATATTTGGGGCTGAGATGGGAAGTATAAAGGATGAGACATGCTTGGTGGCACATGCCTTTAATCCCAGCACTTGGGAGGCAGAGGCAGGCAAATTTCTTAGCTCAAGGCCAGCCTGGTCTACAGAGAGAGTTCCAGAACAGCCAGGGATATTCAGAAAAACTCTATCTCAAAAAAAAAATATTTTAAATAACAGTACATATGGAAAAAAGTCAAATTCTAATTTTAAAATTGAAATAAAAGCTAGAAAGATTTCTTTACCTCACTTTAAAGACCTGTTTTCCTATGACATGCCCAAGCCTCATTTTCATGTGTGCCTGAACTCAATTGTTGTTAATATCTATTTACTCATCAAAAAGATTAACAATTTCAATCAGGCACCACATTTCTTTGAGTACATGTACTCTAAGATGTATAAAAACATATTTAGCAATCTTAACGTTTGAAATATCTAATAGGAAAATAAGGTAGTAAATGAATTGTGGTAACTTATAATCCTTCCTGTGTTGACTTTGCATAACATCACCAAAAATCTTAATATTCATACTTTATTAACTGAAATGGTGAATTTAAGTTCTCTGATATATACTCACATTAAATTTTTTGGCCACAAACTTTAATTAAAATTGAAGACATTTATACAAGTTCCAAGATTTCTAATGAGACCAATCCATGTTAAAACCAATAGAAGATAAATACATAGTATTTCAATACTGAGATGAAAGTCATGTCATATTTTGCATGTTGTGGATATTTTAATTGAAAAAGTAGCCTAGAAAGAACACTTATTCAAATCCTGGAATGAAAAGAATTTATCAATGAATGACATAATTGTGCAGCATTTAGGTTTTAGTGTTAAAACATAGGATATGAAATATGTAAAAGCAGTACTTCATGACAATGTGTAAAATATTATTGCGAGCAAATAGCACCATGAGTAATTCTGCAAGCCAGGAAGAAAACACAGTTATATGGGTAGAATGAAACAATGTTGTTGGCATGGTGTCATCCATATTATTTCTGCTTTGGGGGATAATATAAGTGGGAAAGAAAGTAGAAAAGAAAATTCTCAGAAGATTATGCTAGGGGTGAAAACACTGAATGCAATGAAGAAAGGCATACCCTGATACAGCATAGATTAGGTAGTGTCTCAAAACCTGGAGAGAATTTGAATACATTGTATAACTGAATATTTGTCCTTTAACACATATGAATTAAGAAAGACTTTTTAAATTATTGTAATAGAGTGTCATAGGTTAATAGAGTATGGCCAGGGGCAGGAGGCAGGTCTTTCCTGAACATTAGAAAAGCAAAAATTTTGTACATGTACCTTCATTGACTCACTGGGATAAAATTTGCAGGCTCAGGTAAAAAACAATCTGAGTCTGTCCATTAACAGTTAAGACTCATAACCTAATCATAGGAATGAAAAACAGACCCACATTCATAATTATCAGAGACTCTTATACCTAATGTGAACTCAGATAAATTAGGATGTAAACTTCACAGTACTGCAAAAGAAAAAAAAATCAGTTAATACCATGCTTTGAAATTGTTAAACTGTGCTTTCAAGTCAAGGAAGAAAAATGTTAATTCAAAAGTGACACTAAGACTCACCTGGCTTATTTCTGCCTTTGTGGAGTCTTCACAATTTTAAGAAGGAAAGAGAGACCCTTAGAGCTCAGTAGCTTTTTTTTTTTTTTCTTTTTCTTTCTTTTTTTTCTTTTTTGGACGGGCATGTAAAATACCAATTCAATCATGATATAGGTGGAAATGCCAAAGTCTACAAACCAGTTTCTGTAGGTCACACAATAGGAAAAATTCAAGATAATTATCAATCTGTACATAAAATTAAAAAATAGAAAGAAGACATATTTAATGGTTAACTCTCCTGAAAATTTCTCAAATCAGCCAAAATTTTTTTTTGAAAAATCTGTTCTGTAATTTACATATAAACTTTAAATTGTTTAGTATTCCTAATTTTCAAACAGTATATTTTAATGTAATATTCATCTTCTATCAAATATGTTCATGTTCTCCTCTGTTACCAACACACATTTTTTTCTTCATTATCTCTCTTAGGGTAAAACACAAAAACATAAACCATAAAACTGACAAAAAAAAAAGGAAGGAAAGAAAGAAGGTAAAAGTAAATCATGTAGTTCATGAAACACAAACTTCTATTATCTGCTGAACTACTAATTTTGGTTAAGCTTGGGGTGGGTTATTTTGTTATCCTTAAAAGATCATGCCCATAGCTTCAAAAACTGTATCATGTTAATTATTTCTGTGCCAGTCTTTAAAGGTAACAAACGTATTGAGTGTAAAGAATTTTAAAACTTGCAAGTGTTTCAGATGTGTTGACATTTTTACATGGGTAATGAGAGTCATGGGATATGATAAATTGTTATCTCAAAGGCTTTTGGAATTCTATTTTATTTCATAATTTTGGAGTTATGAAATGAAATATAGATACTTTCATCTAGTAATTTTAAAAACAATAGAATTGATTTGTAACCAACTTGCACATGTTCTTTAATTCTTGTTTGGTATATGCTGTAGCCTTGTTTTATTACCAAAGATATTAGAAAGATCTGGTTTTTTGACATTGTTTACATGAGAGGTTAAAATCCATGAGATGTTTCCCAGGATAGCTCTGTAAATCAACCTATATTTTAGGTGTTGTGTAAGGGATTGAACTGCTATATGTCCATAATTTATTTTTATTCAGTAAGGGTGTCTTGGCCTACAAAATGAGTTCTAGGACATCCAGGGCTTTACAGAGAAACCCAGTCTCAAAAATCCAATACACACACACACACACACACACACACACACACACACACACACACACACATTTCCAATAAAGGAAATAACTTCTAATAGTAAGCTTGATCTCAATACCAAAGTATAATGTCCTAGTTAAGAAGAATCCATATTTAATTTAATATAACAAGTCAATAGGACAGATGAAAAGTGCAATGAAGTTCATATTTTTTGTTGGCCCTCTACTGCAGGGAATCTTGCGGACCTTTTTTTTTTTTTCTATTTGTCTTGGATTCAAATTTTATGTTAATGTTTTGTTTTTGTTTTTAACCAAACAAGTTTTTTTGTATATTAGAGCTTTACATTTTGATTTTATTTTAATCTGAGTTCCATGTCTCTTTAATTTTCTTGTGTGTTCCCATCTCCTTGTATTTGTCTGTTTATTATGCTCCTCTCTTGTTTGGTTTTTTATTTTTGTTAAAGTCATTGGACATTAAATTTTTTATGTATTTGTCTTTCAATGCAATAAAATATTGAGGATTATATAGGAAGTATAAAAGATATAATAGGGGAAGCTATCATAATACCTATCCCTGTGAGAAAAAATATCTAATCTAATTTTAAATATGAAAATAAGCTGGCAATATTTTTCTTTACCTCTCTCTAAGTATGTTTTCTTACACAATGCCCAAGAATCATTCTTACATCTGCATAAACTTAAATGTTTTTTTTAATATCTTTTCATCAAGAAGCTTACATTGGCAGTTACACACATATTAACAATGAAAAAGAGAAAACCGTGATACAGCATAGATTTATTTAGCATATTACCACAAGATGAGATTTTGAATATTGGTGTTTGCCATGTATGAATTTTGGAAGATATTTTAAAAACATTGTATGAGAGTCTCATAGGCTAACAATTAGAATGTCCAAAGTGGGTGAAGGCAGGTTTTTCTTGAACATATGGAAAAGGTCAAACTTAGTAAGGAAACCTTCCTTTACTTACTGAGATAAGTTTGACATCATAAAGAGCAAAACAGTAGGAGTCTATCCATAGTGACTTAATATACATAAGATTCACAAATGACATGTTTTTTTTTTACATATAAGAGATGTCCTTAACTATGATTGTCTCAAAAATATTGTAAAACACAAACCTTTCTCTGCTGTGAGTAAAATAACAAACATCAATTATTACCATGTACTGCAAGAGTTAAACTGAATGTACTGGAATGTGAAGAAAATTATTAAATCAAATATTTCTATCAAAATTCACACGATTTGTTAGTTCCTTTTTACAGTCCACAATTTGTGCACAATTTTAATAGATAAAGATGGGCCCTGGCAGTGTTTGGACTGCCAAGTAAAATCCTATATCAATCACATATTGGATAGCAGGCCAAATACTACAATCCAGTTTCTCTAGGTCACTCAACAGGAAATGTGGCAAGATAAATATCAATCTGTACTTATAAAAAAGACACAGATAGGAGAAAATTCAACATTCATAAGATCCTGAAAATTTCTAGAAAATTCTGTAAAAAGTTCTTATTTCTGTTAAGTAAAGTATTTTCTTTAAAAATTTAGATTGATTATTTTTTCTGGTTTTCTGACAATATACTTTAATTGTATTCTTTATCACTTAGATGTGTTGTACATTCCTACATACATTTGCTGTACATGTTCTCTCTTAGCACATAAACAAATACAAATCCCACAAATATGAAAAATAAATCATAGAGTTCATTATACAATAAAATGTGTTGTTTGGGGGAAAATTCTTGAATAGAACAGCAATGGCTGTAAGATCGAGAATTGACAAGTTGGACTTCATGAAACTGCAAAGCTTCTGCAAGGCTAAAGACACCATCAATAAGACAAAAAAACCACCAACAGATTGGGAAAGGATGTTCACCTATGCTAAATTAGATAAGGGACTAATATCTAATATATAAGGAACTCAAGAAGGTAGACTCCAGAAAGTCAAATAACCCCATTAAAAAATGGGGCTCAGAACTGAACAAATAATTCTTACCTGAAGAATACCGAATGGCAGAGAAGCACCTGAAAAAATGTTCAACATCCTTAATCATCAGGGAAATGCAAATCAAAACAACCCTGAGATTCCACCTCACACCAGTCAGAATGGCTAAGATCAAAAATTCAGGTGACAGCAGATGCTGGCGAACATGTGTAGAAAGAGGAACACTCATCCATTGTTGGTGGGATTGCAAGCTTGTACAACCACTCTGGAAATCAGTCTGGCGGTTCCTCAGAAAATTGGACATAGTACTACCGGAGGATCCAGCAATACCTCTCCTAGGCATATATCCAGAAGATATCCTAACCGGTAAGAAGGACACATGCTCCACTATGTTCATAGCAACCCTATTTATAATAGCCAGAAGCTGGAAAGAACCCCGATGCCCCTCAACAGAGGAATGGATACAGAGAATGTGATACATTTACACAATGGAGTACTAATCAGCTATTAAAAAGAATGAATTTATGAAATTCCTAGCCAAATGGATGGACCTGGAGGGCATCATCTTGAGTGAGGTAACACAATCACAAAGGAACTCACACAATATGTATTCACTGATAAGTGGATATTAGTCCAAAACTTAGGCTACCCACGATATAAGATACAATTTGCTAAACGCATGAAAGTCAAGAAGAACGAAGACCAAAATGTGGACACTGTGCCCCTTCTTAGATTTGGGAACAAAACACCCATGGAAGGAGTTACAGAGACAAAGTTTGGAGCTGTGATGAAAGGATGGACCATCTAGAGACTGTCGTATCCAGGGATCCATCCCATAATCAGCCTCTAAACGCGGTCACCATTGCATACACTAGCAAGATTTTGCTGAAAGGATCCAAATATAGCTGTCTCTTGTGAGACTATGCAGGGGCCTAGCAAACACAGGAGTGGATGCTCACAGTCAGCTATTGGATGTATCACAGGGCTCCCAATGGAGAAGCTAGAGAAAGTACCCAAGGAGCTAAAAGGATCTGCAACCCTATAGTTGGAACAACATGATGAACTAACCAGTACCCCAGAGCTCTTGTCTCTAGCTGCATATGTATCGAAAGATGGCCTAGTCGGCCATCACTGGAAAGAGAGGCCCATTGGACTTGCAAACTTTATATGCCCCAATATAGGGAATGCCAGGGCCAAAAGAATGGGAATGGGTGGGTAGGGAAGTGGGGGGCGCTATGGGGGACTATTGGGATAGCATTGGAAATGTAATTGAGGAGACTATGTAATAAAAAATATTAAAAATTAAAAAAAATGTGTTGTTTCCCAAGTTCTCAACATTGAATTGCTTATTGTAGGATCATCTTTCTTTTCGTTTTTTTGTTTTTGTTTTTGTTTTTTGTTTTTTGTTTTTTGTTTTGTTTTTTTTTTTTTTTTTTTTTTGCATTATTTTTTCATTGTTTTTTTCAATCCAGATTCTATTCCCTTCTGACCCACCCTCTGACTGTTACATGCCACATGTCTCCTCCCAGGCCCCATCTCCATGAGGATGCCCAATCCTCCAGGCCACCCAACCGGATTTCTTCACTTCCTGGAACCTCCAGCATCTTGAGTTTTAGGTGCATCTTATCTGACTGAGTGCAGACCTGGCAGTCTTCTGCTCTACTGGGGCCTCATATCAGCTGATGTATGCTGCTCCATTGGTGACCCAGTGCCTATGAGATCAAGGAGAGTTGAGACTATTGGTCTTCCTACAGTGTTACACTCCTTCTCAACCTCTTCCATCTTTTCTCTAATTTAACCATGAGGGTTGGCAATTTCTATAAATTGTTTAGATATTAATATCTGCATCTGACTCCCTCAGGTGCTTGTTGGATCTTTCAGTGGGCAGTCATACTAGGATCATTTTTGTAAGAACACCATAACCTAAGCTATAGGGTAAGGCCATAGAACATCCCCTTGAACTGGATCCCACTTTGGTCCTGTCACTGAACCTCCTTTTCTTCATGTCTTTCTTCATTATTGTCCCTGCAGTTCTTTCAGATAGGAACAATTCTGTGTCAGAGTTTTTAACTGTGGGATGGCAACCCCATTTAGTGACATTTAATGTGTCTGCAAAAATTGCATTACCATGTTAAATTCAATGTCAATATTTGAGAGTTACAAACACTAATAGAGTAAATATTAAAAATATTCCAGCATAGCAAATGGAGTAAGAATTATATATGGGATTACACAGATACAGCAAACTGTTATGTGTCCTTCTAGCCGGTGGTAACACGAAAGAAATGGACAACAAGTCGGGTACACACAGTAACTTTACTTTGGGCAACTTTACAGCTCTCTTCCCCAGCAGCTTCTTCTTGTGGCAAGGGCTAAACTTCTCCTATTACGACAGCTTCTCTTACTCTACTTCTACTCATGGCAAGGGCTAAACCAACTCATATTACAACAGCTTATCTTCTACTTCTACTCACAGCAGGGGCTAAAACTACTCTCTTCACTACTTGTGCTGACTCACCTCCTTCTAGCTCCACCCCACCTCATCCAATCAGAATTCACACATGCTCCAGGCATGAGCTCAGGTCATTAACAGATAGGCTGACAGGTCCCAATCATGAGGAACATTCCAGCCTGGCAGGCAGAACACACGTGTAGCCTCACTGAGCAGCTCGGGCAAGGCAGTAAACAAGTGGGTTTCATGGGGCCTGCAGCCATACTGCTTCCCACAGCAAACAGGCAAATGTGTCACTCCAAAAGCTTTTTAAACTCTAAGATGAAAAAATCAGTGGAGAGGCTGAATTGATGGCTCAGTGACTGTTCTTCCAAAGGTCTTGAGTGCAATTCCCAAAAAACACATGGTGGCTCTCAGCCATGTCTAATATGATCTGACTGTGACACAATGATCATATGCATACAAAAAATCATTTATAAAAGTAAAATCAAAAGCAATACATGTAAATAATAAATTCGATAAACAGTATTCATGGATATGCATAGAAATGTCATTTGTTGAGGGGTTATTTGGAAAGACATCCTGTTTGAAAGCACACTGCTAAGCTTCAAAAATATGCTCCCATGTTGCTTGTTTGATTAATTGAAGTTGTCAAAACATAGTCTTTATGAGAACAAGAATGCTTGGAATTGGTTGCCGAAGGGATCTGCAATCCTATAGGTGGAACAACAATATGAACTAACAAATACACCCACCCCCCAAACTCCCCGGAGCTTGTTTCTCTAGCTGCATTTGTATCAGAAGATCGCCTAGTTGGCCATCAGTAGAAAGAGAGACCCAGTGTTTGTGAATACATTGTGCCTCAGTACAGGGGAATGCCAGGGCCAAGAAGTGGGAGTGGGTGGGTGGGGGAGTGTGTGTGTGTGTGTGTGTGTGTGATTTTTGGGATAGCATTGGAAATGTAAATGAAATAAATACCCAATTAAAAAATTTTAAAAAGATCTATTTTCAGTTGAAAGTTCTAACACTGACACTATTAATTATGCCATGTTGTTCTTTCATACAGTAGCCTTTCATTGCTATCTTCTGAAAGGCCCTACAAGCAGCTGACTGAGACAGATGCAGATAGTTACAGCCAACCATTAGATTGAGGTAAGAGACAACTATGGAAGAATTAACAGAAAAACTGAAGGAGTTGAATGGTGTGACACCCCATTGGAAGAACAACAGTGTCAATAATGTGGAAGCCCTCAGAGGTCCCAGAGCCTAAACAGCCACCCAAAGTACATATATGAGCTAGTCCATAGCCATGGTGTATATGTAGCTGAGGACTGCCTTGTCTGACCTCATGAGTGAGGATGAATTTAAATCAGTAGAATATGTTCCCCCAGAGATGATGGCAGTGAGGTTAGGATGGATGGGGGAGCACACTCTCAGAAACAAAGGGGAAAGGGAAGGGGAAAATCACAGTAAGGGGAATCTGGGAGCTGCAGTAACATTTGGAATATAAATGATTAATATTATTTAATAAAAAAGTTTTAAAAAGATGAATTTGAATAGACATAAACACCTAGATAAATGCTCTACCTATTTTCAAGTTTATTATTTTTATTGCTTTTGCTTCTGAATTCCTTTGAGTTTTGATTTCTATCCTGCATTTTATATAAAGAGGATTTCTCAATTATGCCTCCTGTATTTAAAATTTCCCTGAAATAGAAGTTGATAACTTTAGAGCCCTGAAACAACATGCCAAACATTTTCTCTGAGAAGGTTATCTCTTGAGCTCATATTAGAAAATATTTCCCATGTATTTTTTTCCTCTTGAAGGGGGTCTGGAAGTTTTATTACACACACCTACACACACACACACACACACACACACACACACACACACACAAAGAGAGAGAGCGAGAGAGCGAGAGAGCGAGCGAGAGAGAGAGAGAGAGATGATATATAAATGTACAAATACAAACGTAAATATATTGCATTTCTGATAAGTCCCTAGTCAAATTAACTAAAGGACCCAGAGGCAGCATTCCAGTTAACAAGATTAAAAATGTTTTTCTCTTTTAATTATTTTAAAAAATATTTCTCTTTTTTTTCAGTCCACATTTTATCCCCATCCTGGTCTGACCCACCAACTTTTTCTCATCCCATTGCTCATCTCCCTGACACAAAGAGTATGTCCCTACTCTCCCATCCCTCCCAACATCCACCCACCATACCAGAACTGCTCACTTTTTGAACCTAAACTCTGTGGAGAGTTAGCTATGTCATCTCTCCCTAAGCCTAGACCAGGCAGCGCTATGCTTTACATGAGTTGGGGGCTCATTCTAGATGGTGTATGCAGCCTTTTTAGTGGCTCAGTGTCTGAGAGATCTCAAGGGTCCAGGTTAGTTCAGAATGTTGATCTTCATATGTAGTTGCTCAAATTCTTTCAGCCTTTCCCTATTTATGCCATACGGGTCCCCGATTTCAGTGCATTGGTTAGGTGTATGGATCTGTTCCTGTTTCAGTCATCTGCTTATTAGACTTCTTGAAAAAAGAGCTATGCTAGGCTTCTGTCTGAAAGTAGACCATAAGATCAATAATACTGTCAGGCCTTGGAGCCCCCTCTTGAGCTGGATTCCAAGTTGGGTCTGTCACTGGACCTCTTTTCCCTCAGTCTCTTCTGAATTTTTGTCCCTGCAGTCCTTTTAGATAAGAAAAATTCTGTGACAAGCCCATCTCTCCACTTAGTACACTGCCTTTCTTCCGGAGGTGGACTCTTAGTTTTCTATTTTTTAGTAATCAACCATCAGGATTATATGATAGTCATATTTCCTTCTGTCAATTCATGTCCTCTTTTCATCCATCACAACATCCATATACTCATCTCTCTACAAATCTAGTATAAGCATTATCTGATTTATCCACTGTATCATATTTTATTCCCCAATGTATTTGTCTAAAACAAATGTAAATGTGCATGTAAAGAAACAGGTACAGGGGCTGGAGAGATGGCTCAGTGGTTAAGAGCACCAACTGCTCTTCCGAAGGTCCTGAGTTCCAATCCCAGCAACCACGTGGTGGCTCAAAACCATGCATAATGAGATCGAATGCCCTCTTCTGGTGCATCTGAACACAGCTACACTCAGGTATAATAATAAATAAATCTTAAAAAAAAAGAAAAGAAAAGAAACAGGTACAGTATTCATGGCTGTCAGGTTTATGACTATTGCAGTCACTATAGAAGTTAGTGTAGAGTGTTTTCCAAAAGCTAGAAATCAATCTACTGCAGGATCCAAAGAGGCTACATTCTTTATCCATTTAAATGTTAGTGAAAAGGAAAAATGCATTCTCTGTAGATTGAATTCTATGAGTATATATATAATCAGTTGGATGGGATGTTGATCATTCTCAGTGCAATATATGACTATGTCAGTTTTATATGTCACTCAAGGTTGTTCTCGCATATGCATATCTCCAGATATTTGTTGCAAACAGATGATCTTCGCAACTACAAATAAATATCTGGGAATTTTCATTTTATAAGAAGTAGGTACTATGTCAGATTTTTATTAAATCAATTCAGTCTTGTAGGTTAGTATGTGTATATCACAAACAAGCTTCTATTTAAGCCATGCTATGTAACCTCCTCCCTCCATCAGGCTGAAACCTGTTTGCTCAGGTTTCACTATTTAGGTCTGTGAGGAGCCTGCAACTCTATTGTTCTGCCACACCCATTGCCACCTTGCTCTTCTGGAGCCATACATATGGTCACTCTGCATATGTTATATGGAAAATCATAGAAGGAAACTTTATTGAACATAGCCACATTGGAAAGAAGAACATAGTCCAATAATATCCAAATATACCATCTGATCAATTTGATTTTCTAGGCAAATGATTATATTTAAGTAGATGTTTAGAGATATACACAACTATGCAGTCTTATTATAAGTGTGGCCCCACCTAATTTTGACTCACCTTAATCTTGGTTTCAAGGTAGACCAGTTGTCAAAACTAATGAAACCACATTCAAAGAGGAAGAATGTACCGCTAGTTGGTCTAGATATTCAGGTTTTACTTCTCTCATCTTGGTTTTCCTAGCAGAATTCCATTGTGGCATTGCTTGGAAGCCAAAGGAAGGTAAATGGACAATGTTTCCATACTTGGCTAGTTATAGAGTGATGTCAGAAAAAGTCCACTCATCAATCCTTCAGGAGCTCATCAGCTTTTGTACGGGGACATTTTAAATAAATAATATATGGTCTTTTAAGATTTTGTTTTATTATTAAAACGTGTGTGTGTGTGTGTGTGTGTGTGTGTGTGTGTGTGTGTTTGTGTGAGTGTGTGTGTAGAGGTATGTGCACATGAGTAACTTTCTGATCTCCCTGAAGGGTGTTCTGAGCCACCTGATGTGAATGTTTGAATCTGAACATTGAGCACCAGGAAGGGCAGTGTGTACCCTTATATTCTGAGAAATCTCTACAGACCAGTAAAGCATTTTCTTAAGATTTTACTTTTAAAAGTTTCAATTACCGAAGTTAAAATACCATTAATCATATGGAACTAGAAAATGATTTATGTGTTTATGTTTTGTGGACACTAGTGATCATGGATTGTCTTCTATGAGGTGACTTGTTGGACCTTTTTGATATAATCACTATGATTAAAGCAATGCTTCACTCATGTGTGTGTAATATTCAGAGTTGAGATACGATATTAATTTTATAAAGATTTACTCTTTTTTTTTTTTTAGTGATGTATAAAGGAAATCCTTTATGCCTAGCTTCAAGTTAGTGTACAGTGAAGACTTTATATCTGTTTTTAAGTGATTGATATTGAAGTGTTTCTGTGTAGATTTGAGTAAAATGTATGAATAAAGGCTTTTCTGTGTTTGGGTCAATAATTAGAGGGTGGAAAATTGTTTTGAGACTGTTTGAACCTTGAAAAAATGTTGCCTCTGTGGTAGATCTGAGATGATATATGAGAACTTACAAAGGCACTAGTCCTGGTGCTAAGACACTACTGGCAAACCTTTAATTCTTATTTTTGATTATGTTTAGCCATGGACAAACAGGACAGGATAGAATTGAAGACCCAGAAATGAACCCACACAACTATCCTCACTTAAACTGTGGCAGTGAGTACAAAACCATCTAGTGACAAGAAGACAGCATTTTCAACAAATGGTACTGCTTCCACTGGTTTTCGGCATGTAGAAGAATGCAAAATGATCCATTCCTATCTTATTGTACAAAGTTCAAATCCAAGTTGATAAAGGATATCCACATAAAACCCAATATGTAGAATGTCTCTTAGTACGTTCTATCTTGCCATTCTTCCTTATGTCAGAAACTTGAAGATTTAGGTTTTGCATTGATAGTTGAACTGATTGATGAAATAAAAAGTGGGAAATTCTGGGTTAGTTCTTTTACCATAAACATAGGAAACATTATGTATCAAATATCACTTATACATGTATTTTCAAAACTTATAAAAATGAAATCTTTCAAAAAATTCTGAAAAGAAATATCTAGGAAACATTAAAATTGCCTAAATGTTCGTGGACAAGGAAGCAGTGTGTCCTGGATTGGTGGTAAATATACATTAATCTAAGCACTCATGACACAGAGGCAACAATTTTCACACTGTTGCCTTAACCAAATATATTTAAAATACTAAAAAAGAAACAATTTTCTCATTATAATGTTTAATTATAATGTTTAATTATTATATTATGAATATATATGTATGTATACAATGAAAGATGAAAACTTATTGTACTGACATTCCAATGTTGAATTCTTACATTCTTTTATTCAAAACTTAAAAATCTAAAAAATCTTTTACAAACCTAAAAGTCTCTAAAACCCTAAAACAAAAACAACCCTAAATCCCTAAGGAAAATATCTGAAGGCCCCAAAAAACCTAAGACACTAAAAATCACCTAAAGCACTCCAAAACCCTAAAATCATAAAAAAAACTAAAAGCATAAAAACCCTAAAGTCTTAAAACAAACAAACAAACAACAACAACAAAAAATAAACCAAAATACTAAAAAAAAAATGAAAATACTTAATAAATAAATAAATAAATAAATAAATAAATAAATAAATAAATCGCTATATCCCTAAAATCATTTAAAAAACAAAAAGAAACACAAAAGCAAAATAAAATAAAACAAAAAACTAGAACCATGAAACACTAAAACCCTAGAAAACACTGACCTCTTGACCAGGTGAGGGCAACATCTTGTATTCTGGTTCCCTCAGAGACCAGGAGAGCTGCTCAGGAGAGCACATTGGCTGCACAAGTAACATAGGTTCTGGGACAGGATGCCATTGGGGCATTCATCTTCAGAAATGAGGCAGAGCTGGGCTCCAGACCTCTGTGCACCTTCCCTGCAAGAGGAGAGCTTGCCTGCAGGGAGTACTCTGACCACTGAGGCTCAAGAGAAAGTTGGACTCCCAGGAGTGCTGACAGACGCTAGCAGAATCACAACAGGAACAAACTACAGCCAGAGACATCTATAACAACTAACAACAGAGATTACAAGATGGCAAAAGGCAAATATAAGAATCTTACTAATAGAAACCAAGACGACTCACCATCACCAGAAGCCAGGACTCCCACCAGAGCAAGTTCTGGATACCTCAACACACCTGAAAACCAAGATTCAGATTTAAAATCTTATCTCATGGTGCTGGTAGAGGATTTTAAGAAGAAAATTAATAACTCAATAAAGAGATACAGGAGAACGTGGCTAAAAAGGTAGAAGGCCTTAAAGAGGAAGCAAAAAAAAAAAAATACCTAAAAGATTTACAGGAAAACACTGCTGAACAAGTAAAAGCCCTTAAAGAAGAAACGCAAAAACTCCTTAAGGAATTCCAGGAAAACACAACCAAACAGATGATGGAATTGAACAAAACTATCCAAGATCTAAAAACAGAAGTAGAAACAATAAAGAAAACCCAAAGGGAGACAATGCTGGAGATAGAAACCCTAGGAAAGAAATTAGGAACCATAGATGCAAGCATCAGCAACAGAATACAAGAGATGGAAGAGAGAATCTCAGAAGCAAAAGATTCCATAGAGAAACTGGAAACAACAATAAAGAAAATGCAAAATGCAAAAAGATCCTAACTTAAAACATCCAGGAAAGCCATGGTGGAACACACCTTTAATCCCAGCACTCAGGAGGTAGAGACAGGCAGATTTCTGAGTTCAAGGCCAGCCTGGTCTACAGAGTGAGTTCCAGGACAGCCAGGGCTACACAGAGAAACCCTGTCTCAAAATAAACAAAAACAAAAACAAACAATCAAACAAAAACACCATCCAGGAATTCCAGGATACAATGAGAAGACCAAACATACAGATAATAGGAGTAGATGAGAATGAAGATTTTTCAAATTAAAGGGCCAGCAAATATCTTCAACAAAATTATAGAAGAAAATTCCACAAACCTAACGAAATAGATGCCCATGAACATACAAGAAGCCTACAGAAGCCCAAATAGAATGGTCCAGAAATGAAATTCCACCTGACACATAATAATCAGAATAAATGCAGTAAATAAAGATAGAATATTAAAAGCAATAAGGGAAAAATGTCAAAAACATATAAAGGCAGGCCTATTAGAATAACACCAGAGTTCTCACCAGAGATTAGGAAAACCAGAAGATCCTAGATAGATGTTATACAGACCCAAAGAGAACACAAATGCCAGCCCAGAATACTATACACAGCAAAACTCTCAATTACCTTAGATGAAGAAACCAAAATATTCCATGATAAAACAAATTTCACAATGTATCTTTCAATGAATCCAATCCTTCAGCGGATAATAAAAGGAAAACACCAACACAAGGATGGAAACTTCAACCTAGAAAAAGCAAGAAAGTAATCCTTCAACAAACCTAACACACCTTCAGGAACAGAATCCTAACTTTAACAACAAAAATATCAGGAAGCAACAATTACTTTTTTTTAATTTCTCTTAACATCAATGGACTCAATTCTCCAATAAAAAATACATAGACTAATAGACTGGCTACACCAACAGGACCCAACATATTGCTGCTTACAGGAAACCCAATTCAAGGAAAAGACATACACTACCTCAGAGTGAAAGGTTCAAAAACAATTTTCCAAGCAAATGTTCCCAAGAAACAAGCTGGAATAGCAATTCTAATATCGAATATATCTGACTTCGAACCCAAAGTTATCAAAAAAGACAAGGAGGGGTGCTTCATACTCATCAAAATTAAAATCTACCAAGATGAACATTCAATTCTGATTGTCTATGCTCCAAATACAAGGGCAGCTGCATTCATTAAAGAAACTTTAGTAAAGCTCAAAACACACATTGCAACTCACACAATAATACTGGGAGACTTCAACACACACTCTCACCAATGGACAGATCCTGGAAATAGAAACGAAATAGAGACACATAGACACTAACAGAAATTATGAAACAAATGGATTTAATAGATATCTACAAAACATTTTATCTAAAAAAAAAAAAAAAACTAAAAAAAAAAATTCTTAGAAAAACCATAAACGAACCCTAAATTACTAAAACACCCTAAAATCCTTTTTAAAAACCTAAAAAAAATGCCCTAAAACACTAAAAAAAAATCAACCTTGAAAATATCAAGAACTCTAAAAAGATTGTGCCAGAATTCCTAAAACTATAAAAATCCTAAATTTAAAAAAAAAAAAGAAACCTTAAAAATATATCAAAACCCTGAAACTCTAGAAAAACCCTAAATTCCTATAAAAAAAAATCCTACAAAACTTTAAGCTTCTAAATGAAATCTTGAAACCCTAAAAAGAATCCTAAATCCCTAAAAAAAAACCTTAAAAGTATTGTTATGAAAAAAACCTCAAAGACCCTTAAAACCCTAAAACTCTAAAACGAAAATTGGACCTGAAACAATTAAAAAGAACCAAACAAACAAACAAACAAACAAAAACCTAAAACCTTAAAAAAAAATTAAAAAATCCTTTGAAAAAAAAACTAAAAAGACATTAAAAACATTAAAAGCATACAAAGAAAACCTTGAAGCTTTAAGAAATTAAAATAAAAAAGTATAATATTCTAAAAAAAATAAAAATAGGACCTAAAATAACATAAAATACTTAAAAAAAAGAAAAATATTGCAAGAATTATAAAACAAAACAAAACAAAAAATAAAACAGCCCCCCTCCACAAAACAACAACAACAACAATCAAAATTCTGGAACCTTAAAAGACTCAGAAAACACTAAACTACCCCCAAAAAGCAAGACCTACAGCATTAAAAAAATAATAAAATAAAACCTAAAAAATTATTCCTAAAGTCCTTTAAAAAGATCTTGTTTAAAAGAATCTTTAGAATCCTTGTTTAAAGATTCTAAGTTTTTTTAGAGTTTTCTTTTTTTAAGGTTTTTGATTTCTTTTAGAGTGTGTGTTTGTGTGCGTGAGACCCTAAAACCCTAAAAGACCTTAAAATCTAGAAGAAATCAAGAAACTAAAGAAACGTTTAAAAACCCTAAAACTAAACATCAAAAACCGCTGACTCTAAAACTCACACACACACACACACACACACACACACACACACAAAAACAAATTTTTTTTTTAATATCATAAAAAACTCATAACCTTACATAAAATCCCTAAGGCCCTCAACCCCTGTCAAACCCTAAGAATTCTAAAAAACTAAAAGAAAAAACAAACAAACAAAAAAAAACCTCTAAAATTGAAATATATAAAATATGTATAAATTTATACATATATACATACTTTATATATGAGCTTAGTACCTGTCATTTCAGTGGCCTGTGCATATGAATGATGTCATGTATACATTATATATTATGTGATGTATACATTATATACGGTATAATATAAACACTATTTACATATAGGTATATCTGTATATTTAAGTATGTATATAATAATAATAATAATATTAATATTCATCATCATCTTTATTATTATTTATAGTTTTAGTGTTTTTGTTAAGGCTTTTGTAGGGATTTAAAAACTGTTTTTTTTTTTTTTTGGTTTCGAGTATTTTAGTGCATTTTTAGTGTTTGTTCTTTTTTTTTTAATGATTTTAGGGTTTTTTTTTTCATTTGGGGTGTTTTATTAAGTACTTTTTTAAGGTTATATTTTTTTCAGGGTTTTCTTGTTTGTTTATTTGTGTTTTTGAGTTTTCTTTTATTTTCTGTTCTTTTCTTTCCTTTTCTTTTCTTTTCTTTTCTTTTCTTTTCTTTCTTTTTTCTTTAATTTTAAGTGTTAATTCGGGAGTTTAAGAGTTTCAGGGTTGCCAGGCAGTGGTGGTTCATGCCTTAAATCCCAGCACTTGAGAGGAAGAAGTATTGGATTTCTTAGTTCATGGCCAGCATGGTTTACAGAGACATGTCCATTTTTGGCACGGATACAAAGAAAAATCCATTGTCTAAAAACTCAAAAAAAAAAAAAGAAAGAAAGAAAGAAAGAAAGAAAGAAAGAAAGAAAGAAAGAAAGAAAGAAAGAAAGAAAGAAAGAATGTCCCAAGCTATTGTTCTCTCCAGGAAGAACACACTCTGACAACACGATTCTTCTGCTGCAAAAAGCTTTATTACTTCTTCAGGAGGTAAGACCCCAATTCCGTTGCTTATATAGCCCTCAGCCATGGCCTTTCATCACCTGATGTGGCCTGTCACCTCCTGATTCGTTGCTTTCCCATAAACCCATTATTATGCCCCGAGATAGGCAGTGACTAGGCATGAGTTCACTCTTGCACTTGCGCACAAGGCTTGTTTACTAATTAGGCAGAGGCTAGCACCATCTTATAATGGAGATTGCTAGCCGCACAGCTCTCCACATCTCCCCCTCATTTTATTTTATTAAAATGAGGCTGGAATAGGTCTTTGTAATTTTGCCCATCCGCTGTGGCTCCTGTCTTAGGTCGTTCCTCTAATATCACAGCCTTTCCCTTCATAGGGTAACCTTATTGCAACTGGGCCCCGTGTCTTAGGTTGATCTGTGCATGAGGAAAGTTGCCCGTCCCTGGATACCACAGTGCTATGTGACACTAACTACTAAATGACCTAGGGCAAACTCTACAAAAGAGGTCAGCCACCAGTGTCAACTAATTCTTGAGCATAGATAGCCAGATTTCGGGGGAGGCCCCTTGCTCAATGGCAGCAAGTGCTTGAGCTATCACAACCTTGTCATTTGTTTATTGGGTTCTAAGCTTGCAAACCAACCAGAGCATGAACCCAAGTCCACAGCAGGTGGCAACACCAAAATAAGCCTACCCCTAAACATTCCTTAAAATAAGAAAATGCAGATGAAATCCCGGAGGAGAGGCCCTCTGTCAATGACAGGTCCACTCGCATTGAGTTGATCTTTAAAACTGCGACCCTCAGGGCCTCAAGACTCTCATCAAATCCCTCAGGACAATTTCCTGCAAGACACAAGGAAAGCTGTCAAGACAGATTACCTGCATGAGTAAAATTTTCATATTGGATACTGGTAATACACAGAGCACCCAACTTTCGTTCACAACCCAACTGGACCATCTGGTATAGGACGCCTATCTGTTCCTATGCCAAGTCAAGGCACTGATTCAAATTTATCAGCCCTCCCTTTAACTTAGTACTAGCAGAAGTTAGGACTGTGATGGCATCAGTCAGATCTGCTGAAAGCTGATTTAATTTTGTGCCTGACTGAACCATACTAGCCATAATGTACCCTGCAGCTGTAGCAGCAGCTGCACTAGCTGAAATTGCTATAATTATGGCAGTAGTAATGGCAAAATCTCTTTTTTTTCGAAACAGGGATATGGTGGAGGGTGTTTCCTCTGGAACAGGGATCCAACAAGGTATGCATGCCACCATGGCATGGGTGTCCTTTGTTACATCCCAACATTGAGAAATCCTACAAGAATCATTGAAACCGACTTCAAATGAATCATTTGAAAGAATAAACAAGAAAGTGGGGTAAACACAGACTGGCATAGGTGGGTAATTAATCTGGTTTGCAAAGTTTTATTGAACCCAGTGATCTCTACGCTGGTATTAGTTTATCCATAAGAGTCCAGTGAGTCAATGTATTCTCCAATACTGAGCAAATCTGGAGATGCCAGTAAAAGAAACCTTTCCAACTGCTCCTCCCTGGATAAAGATCAAAGGATTGAGTTCTCTACAACTGTCATTGACTCCACAAAGCACCCACTATGAAAGGGATGCATTGTAAAGTCCTGTATGAAAAGTCCCTTTTTCATAATAAATTCATTCTCTGGGTCAGCCATCATGTTGGGAGATTAGGAAAAGGTTTTACTCTGATCTGCCCTACGAGTGATGGAGGATTGACAATCAGACCAAGGCAAGATCAGCCCTTCATCTTCCAATCTATAATGTAGGGCTATTTTTGGTTGTGGAGGACATACTTTGTCTGAAAATTTAAGTGGTGGAAATGTACCATTGACCCAAATTGCCTCCTGCCGTAAGGTCCGATATGTAATGGTTATATCTGCTTTGGAATTATCTTGGATTGTGCTCACCCAGCCTCCTCGGTGAACATTAAACATCCCCAAGGCTCGGACTGTGAGGTTTATACATTTTCCTGGTCTATTAATTTGATGACATAAAGAACCCTGTTCTAATAAAGAGTGATTTTCTCCTAATGATGCTTGGGTGGGATCATAGGGTAGATATGGTAAATCTAATATTTTATTAGTAGTAAAGAATTTTGGAAAAACTATAGCATCATGGCGAATTGGCATTGGTTTAGGGAAAGTCAAGAGAATGGCCCATCTCTGTTTGCCCATCATACTAGGAACCTGAGACAAGTTCAGCATTGTCAGAATCAGGAGCAGTCCTCGGGAGGTCAGCATCTTCCATACCATCCTTGATTACTATCTTGCGGGTGAGTCGTTCTGGAAGCCAAAATGGGTTGTCTTCACACTGTGGAAAAACACAAACAGCTCCCCTGGATCTTAACAAAGTAGGATCTGGGCCTTTCTCCAGACCAGATAACACTTGCTTCCATTTCACCATTTTCTTTGGTCTATCAGGGTCTGAGCTGTGTCGATAGCCTGCAGAGGGACCTTGCTAGTCAAGATTCAAAAAATTAATTGTAATGAGTGCCATGGAGACAGCTACTCTTGGCAGTGAGAGCAGAGTCTCATCAACTCCCCCTTTTGTTTTATAAAATAAGACTTGAGATTACGGTGTGTATGTTCCACCATGCCTTGTCCTTGAGGGTTATAATGAAGGCCATTCAGTTGAGTGATATTCATTTGATGACAAAATTGCTGAAATTTAGCAGAGGTATATCCTGTCAGATTATCATTTTTAAGGATTGTGGGCTTGCACCAAGCACTCCATGCTTCTAAACAGTGCTGTATATCATGAGAGGCTTTCTCACCTGTTAAAGCTGTAGCAAACATAACAGCAGAGCAGGTGTCAATGGAAACATGCAAATATTGATTTCTTCCAAAGGAGGAAATACAAGTGACATCCCTTTGCCAGACCTGTAATGGCCTGATGCCTCGGTGGTTTACTCCTACATGAGGAGTAGGCAGAAATTAACAGTTTTGACATTGGGTGACAATGTCATTTGCTTCCTTCCTGGTTAAAGTGAAATGGCAGCATAATGTTTCAACCATCACGTGGAATCGTTTATGAAATCCTGTGAGGACAGAGCAGCAGCCACGATTCTAGTGGCTTTGTCTGCCAAGTCATTTCCATGAGACATAGGGCTAGGAAGGCCAGAATAAGCCCTAACATGAGTAATACACACAAAATGAATTCTATGTAACAGGGCTGACTGAATTTGCTGAAAAATATGAGCAAGCTTGCTAGAGGGTCTAAATAAGCCATCAACTTCAAGCGTATTAACTGCATTAACCACATATAAGGAATCAGATACAATATTGGGTGGTCCAGGAAAAGTGTCAAGGACCACTAGAACCACCAAACACTCTAAAACCTCGGGTGATGTCTCATTATACTGTTTAGATGTTACTTGGTCATTTACTACATATGCACCTCTGCCAGATTTGGATCCATCTGTATACACTACTACCCTATCTGGAAGTGGGTATTTGGCTGTTACTACTGGAAACACTATGACTTGGCTTAAGGCAAACTGTAAAAGTGGAAGTTTTGGATAATGAATATTAATTTGTCCTGAACAGGAGGCAACCAATTCTGCCCAATCATTAGTTGTTGTGCCAGGATGTGAACTTGAGCAGAGGTATAAGGCACAATTAGAATAGGAGGTTCTTTCCCAAAATGAGTAATGGCTTCTTTTATCCCCCGAAGTCCAAGTTGAGGCAACTGCATTAGGATACCACTCAATAATATATATATATTTAGAATTTTAGATTTTTTTTTTTTTACGGTTTTTATTGGGGTTTTAGAACAACGTTTTTAGAACTTTGGCTTTAAGGTTTTTAGTATATTTTTTTTCTTTGTTTATTAAAAATTTTAAGATTTTTTCTTTATTTTCGGTTCTTATTAGGGTTTAGTTCATTTTTTTAATGTTTTACTGTTTTATTTGACTCTTTGCATGTGTGTGTGTGTGTGTGTGTGTGTGTGTGTGTGTGTATGTCTGTGTGTGTGTGTGTGTGTTTGTGTGTGTGTGTGTTCTTGATTATTTTTTAAAAATTAAAGTTTTATATTTTTGGGGTTTAAGAGGTATAGTGTTGTCAGGCAGTGGTGATCCATGCCTTAAATCTCAGACTTGGTAGGCAGAGGCAGGTGTATTTCTGAGTCTTAGGCCATCCTGGTCTAAGTAGTGATTTCCGGGACTACCAGGGTATACACATAGAATCCCAGTCTCCAAAAACACACACAAAGAAAGGAAGAAAGGAAGAAAGAAAGAAAGGAAGAAAGAAAGAAAGAAAGAAAGAAAGAAAGAAAGAAAGAAAGAAAGAAAGAAAAAGAAAGAGAGAAAGAAAGGAAGGAAGGAAGAAAAGATGATGACTCTTTGGACATATCAGGCTTTCTATGTATTTTTTTTCTTTTTATTATTTTTTATTTTTTAGAATTTAAGGGTTTTTAAAAGGGTATTTAGGCCTTTTTGATTATTGTTTTAGAGGGTTTTTTTTTGGATTTCAGGGTTTTAGTGTATGTTTATGGTTTTAGTTTTGGAGTGTTTTAGATTTTTACTTTTGGTTTTCAGTACTTTAGTGTATTTTTAGTGTTTTTTTTTTTTTTTTTTTTTTTAGAATTTTATGGTGTTTAGGATTTTGGGGATTTTTTTCAAAAATTTTTTATGGTTTATCTTTATTTGTATTTATTTATTTATTTATTTATTTATTTATTTATTTATTTATTTTTAGAGTTTTTCACTATTATTATTTTTTGAAATTTTTAGGTTTTATTTTTAGATTTAAGAGTTATAGGATTGCCAGGCATTGGTTTCCCATGCATTAAATCCCAGAATTTGGGAGGCAGAGTTAGGTGGATTTTTGATTTTGAGGCCAGCATGGTCTACAGATTGTGGTCCAGGACAGCCAGAGATACACAGAAAAACCCAGTCTCCAAAAACAAAACAAAACAAAACAAAACAAAACAAAACAAAACAAAACAAAAATCAAAAAACAAAAAAAACAAAATAAAACCAATAGACTTATAAGTTCATATTGTGTCTTTGTTTATTATTATTATTATTATTATTATTATTATTATTATTATTACTATTACTATTATTATTGTTATTATTACTACTATTATTTTTTATTTATTTATAATTTTAGTGTTTTTAATAAGGTTTTGTAGGGTTTTTATAAGACTTTTGTTTTTGTTTTTGTTTTTGTTTTTTTCAGTATTTCAGTGCACTTTTAGTGTTTGTTCTTTTTTTTAAAATGATTTTAGGATATTTTTGGATTGGGGGTGTTTTATTAAGTGTTTTTTAAGGTTTTATATTTGTTTTTCAGGGTATTTTTGTGTGAGTTTATGAGTTTTCTTATGTTTTCTTTTCTTTTCTTTTTAAAATTTAAAGTGTTATTTGGTGAGTTTAAGAGTTTCAGGTTTGCAGGGCATGGTGGTACACGCCTTTAATCCCACCACTAGGGAGGCACAAGCAGGAGGATTTCTGAGTTCGAGGCCAGCCTGGTCTACAAAGTGAGTTCCAGGACAGCCTAGGCTACAAAGAGAAACCTTGTCTCAAATAAAAACAAAACAAAACAAAACAAAACAAAACAAAACAAAACAAAACAAAACAAAACAAAACAAAACAAAAAATCCAACCAAACAAAAATAAATAAATAAATAAAAGAGTTTCAGTATTACCAGGCAGTGGGGACCAATGCCTTATATCTCAGCATTTGAGAGGAATAAGTGTTGGATTTCTTAGTTCGAGGCCAGCATGCTCTAGAGAGGCATGCCCAGTATTGGCAGGGATACAAAGAGAAACCCATTATGCAAAAAACTCAAAAAAAAAAAAAAAAGAAAGGAAAAAATGCCCCGAATTGCAAGTTGAGCAACTGCATTAGGATACCACTCAATGATTTTTGCAGGGGAAGCATTGGTTGGACCCACAATAAGGGTTCATTTTGCCAATAGACTGCTGTTGGTAACTGTGCAGTTTTTGTTTGTTTGTTTGTTTGTTTTGTTTTGTTTTGTTTTTTGAGACAGGGTTTCTCTGTATAGTCCTAGCTGATCCTGGAACTCACTCTGTAGACCAGGCTGGCCTCGAACTCAGAAATCCAACTGCCTCTGCCTCCTGAGTGCTGGGATTAAAGGCGTGCGCCACCACGCCTGGCAAAGGTGCAGTTTTTAACATACACAATTCAAATGACTTGGGAAAAAAAAAAAAGACTAAAAAAAAAAAAAAAAACCTCAGGTCATTCTTGGATTCTTGAATATGTATATATATATTTAGATTTTTAGAGTATTTTTTTAAAGGCTTTTGTTGGTGTTTTAGAACAACGTTTTTGAGAACTTTGGCTTTAAGGATTTTAGTATATGTTTAGTGATTTTTTTTTCTTTGTTTATTAAGAATTTTAGGATTTTTTTCTTGATTTTCGGTTCTGATTAGGGTTTAGTTCATTTTTTTAATGATTTACTGTTTTATTTGACTGTGTGTGTGTGTGTGTGTGTTTGTGTGTGATCTTGAGTATTTTTTAAAAATTAGAGGGTTATATTTTTGGGGTTTAAGACTTTTAGTGTTGCGAGGCAGTGGTGATCCATGCCTTAAATCAAAGACTTGGTAGGCAGAGGCATGTGTATTCCTGAGTTGTAGGCCATCCTGTTCTACAGAGTGATTTCCGGGACTACCACTGTATACACATAGAATCCCAGTCTCCAAAAACACAAACAAAGAAAGGAAGAAAAGAAAGAAAGAAAGAAAGAAAGAAAGAAAGAAAGAAAGAAAGAAAGAAAGAAAGAAAGAAAAGATGATGACTATTTGGACATATCAGGCTTTCTATGTATTGTTTTTTCTTTTTATTAATTTTTATTTTTTAGAATTTAACGTTTTTTTAAAGGGTATTTAGGCCTTTTTGATAATTGTTTTAGAGTTTTTTTGGATTTCAGGGTTTTAGTGTATGTTTATGGTTTTAGTTTTGGAGTGTTTTAGATTTTTATTTTTGGTTTTCAGTACTTTACTGTATTTTTAGTGTGTTTTTTTTTGTTTTGTTTTTTTTAGAATTTTATGATGTTTTAGGATTTTGGGGATTTTTATCAAAAATTTTTTAAGGTTTATCTTTTATTTGGATTTATTTATTTATTTATTTTTCGAGTATTTCACTATTATTATTTTTTGAAATGTTTAGGTTTTATTTTTATAGTTATAGTTATAGGATTGCCAGGCATTGGTTTCCCATGCATTAAATCCCAGCACTTGGGAGGCAGAGTTAGGAGGATTTTTGATTTCGAGGCCAGCATGGTCTACAGATGGCAGTCCAGGACATCCAGAGACACACAGAGAAACCCAATCTCCAAAAACAAAGCAAAACAAAACAAAACAAAACAAAACAAAACAAACAAACAAAAAACAAAAAAAACCAAAATAAAACAAAAAGACTTATAAGTTCATACTGTATCCTTGTTTTATTATTATTATTATTATTATTATTATTATTATTATTTATAATTTTAGTGTTTTTGTTACAGCTTTTGTAGGGATTTTATAAGACGGTTTTGTTTTGTTTTGTTTTCTTTTGTTTTGTTTTGTTTTGTTTTGTTTTTTTGTTTTGGTTTTCAGTATTTTAGTGCACTTTTAGTGTTTGTTCTTTTTTTTTAATGATATTAGGGTATTTTTGGATTTGGGGTGTTTTATTAAGTGTTTTTTAAGTTTTTATCTTTGTTTTTCAGGGTTTTTTCTGTGAGTTTTTGAGTTTTCTTATCTTTTCTTTTCTTTTTAAATTTTTAAGTTTTATTTGGTCAGTATAAGAGTTTCAGGGTTGCAGGGCATGGTGCCACATGCCTTTAATCCCACCACTAGGGAGGCACAAGCAGGAGGATTTCTGAGTTCGATGCCACCCGGGTCTACAAAGTGAGTTCCAGGACAGCCAATGCTACACAGAGAAACCCTGTCTCGAAACAAAATAAAACAAACAAAAAAACCAACCAAACAAACAACCAAAAAAAAGAGTTTCAGGAATGCCAGGCTGTGGGGGCCCATGCCTTATATCCCAGAATTTGAGAAGAATAAGTGTTGGATTTCTTAGTTCGAGGCCAGCATGCTCTAGAGAGGCATGCCCAGTATTGGCAGGGATACAAAGAGCAACCCATTGTGCAAAAAAGTCAAAAGGAAAGAAAGAAAGAAAGAAAGAAAGAAAGAAAGAAAGAAAGAAAGAAAGAAAGAAAGAAAGAAAGAAAGAAAGAAAGAAAGGAAAGAAAGGAAAGAAGGAAAGAAGGAAAGAATACAGGAAGTGAAAGAGGAAAAACTGAACTCTTCATGAACTCTTCAGAGTCCTCTTACCCCTCCCATCTGGGGATAGTTCCCGGAACACTCCTGAACTCTTCACCCCAGAATACATTCTTGAACTCTTCAACTCAGAGTTCGATCCCCTCCCAACTGAGGACTGTTCCAGGAGCATTTTTGAGATAAGGGTTTCCTGGAACAGCCTCAAGAAATCAAGTACATTGCCAAAATATAGGACACGACCCCTTGGTTACGAAAAGCCCCTTGGAAAGTCCCTGGGAATAACCCTTGGCAGAACCCCTTAGTGACGCACATTTGTACTTTCTCCACCCTGCCTTTCTCTTATAAAAGCTTGTGAAAAATTTGGGCCGGGCGTCGATTCTCCTCTGCACCTTGCTTGGTGTATGAGTTTCGACCCGAGAGCTCTGGTTCATGTATTTGCTTGCTGTTGCTTTATAAAATCTTACTCTCTACATCTTGAGTTCGGTCTCAGTGTCTTCTTGGGTGCGCGGCTGTCCCGAGGCTTGAGTGAGTGTCTCCCTTGGGGAGTCGTGGGGTCTTTCATTTGGTGCATTGGCCGGGAATCAGCGCGACCACCCAGAAGTCGTGAACCCACTCAGAGGTAAGATTTTCTATTCTGTTTTGGTCTGGTGTCTGTGTTCTGTTTGTTTCTGGAGGCCAGGTAGGCCATTCTGTATCTGGTGCGATCGCAGTTTTGGTTTTGCGTGACGCTCTGTGCTCATTACGAGCACCAGAGACCGCGCTCCGGGAGGGAGCGCGGGGTGGATAAGGACAGACGTGCCCAGGTGTCCACCGTCTGATCTGCCCCTGGGAGACGTCCCAGGTGGAATAGGGGAGGATCAGGGACGCCTGATGAACCCCTCTGAAGGCCAAGAGACCATCGCTTTAGTGGAAGGTCTAAATCGGCCGGCCTTGGAGAGGCCATCTGAATCTGTAAGTAGCTTGTGGGCGACGCGAAGTCGCCACCGTTTTTGGTTTCTTTTTTGTCTCAGTCTCGTGTCTGCTCTTGTTGTGTCTGCTATTATTCTAGAAATGGGACAATCTGCCTCCTCTCCCCTGTCTCTAACTCTGGAGCATTGGGGAGAGGTGAGGGTCAGAGCTCACAACCAGTCTGTGGAGGTTAGAAAGGGTCCTTGGCAGACCTTCTGCACCTCCGAGTGGCCGACGTTTGGAGTGGGCTGGCCACCGGAGGGTGCTTTTGACTTGTCACTAATCAGGCAAATTGTTTTCCAGGAAGAAGGAGGTCACCCTGATCAGATCCCCTACATTGTGACTTGGCAAAATCTTGTTCAGTTCCCACCTCCGTGGGTCAAGCCGTGGGTCCCAAATCCTTCGAAACTGACGGTCGCAGTTGTCCAGTCTGATGCAGCTGAAAAATCCAGTCCTTCAGCACCTCCCAAGATTTATCCAGAGGTTGACGACCTCCTCTGGATGGACTTCCAACCTCCCCCTTACCCCCCACCCCAGCAGCCGCCTGCGGCTGCCCCGCCACAGGGACCAATAGCGAGAGGGGCACAGGGACCGGCAGGGGGGACTAGGAGCCGTAGAGGCCGAAGCCCTGGAGAGGAAGGGGGGCCAGATTCAACAGTTGCCTTGCCACTTAGAGCACATGTGGGGGGGCCGGCGCCAGGACCTAATGATCTCATCCCTTTGCAGTACTGGCCTTTTTCCTCTTCTGATTTATATAATTGGAAAACTAACCACTCTCCTTTCTCAGAAAACCCCTCTGGGCTTATTGGGCTCCTTGAATCGCTTATGTTCTCCCATCAACCCACTTGGGATGATTGCCAGCAACTTTTGCAGGTCCTCTTCACTACGGAGGAAAGAGAAAGAATTCTGCTGGAAGCCAGGAAGAATGTCCTGGGACAAGATGGGACCCCCACTAATCTCCCCAATCTCATAGATGAATCCTTCCCCTTGACTCGCCCTAATTGGGACTACAACACCGCGGAAGGTAGGGAGCGTCTCACAGTCTACCGTAGCGGGGCTCAAAGGGGCCGCACGGCGACCTACTAATTTGGCCAAGGTAAGAGAGGTCCTTCAGGGGCCAGTGGAGCCGCCCTCTGTTTTCTTAGAACGACTAATGGAGGCTTACAGGAGGTATACACCATTTGACCCCTCTTCAGAGAGTCTAAAAGCAGCCGTGGCTATGGCTTTCATTGGTCAGTCCGCCTCTGATATTAAGAAAAGGTTGCAGAGACTAGAGGGGCTCCAAGATTATACTTTATAGGATTTGGTGAGAGAAGCTGAGAGAGTGTATCACAAGAGGGAGATGGAGGACGAAAAAAAAGAGAGGGAAAAGAAAGAGATGGAAGAGAGAGAAAATCGGCGTGATCACCGCCAGGAGAGAAATTTAACCAGAATTTTGGCCATAGTAGTAGGTGCAAAAAAGGCAGAAAAAGAACAGTCAGGGTACCTGGGCAACAGGGCAAGAAGACCTCCAAGAGAACAGAAACTTCCACTTGAAAGAGACCAGTGTGCATTCTGTAAAGAAAAAGGACATTGGGCCAAAGATTGCCCCAAAAAGAAGCCAAGAGAACCCAAGGTGTTGGCTATGAAAGAAGACTAGGGAAGTCGGGGCTCGGACCCCCTCCCTGAGCCTAGGGTAACACTTTCTGTGGAGGGGACTCCTGTTAATTTTTTAATAGACACAGGAGCAGAACATTCAGTTTTGACTAAACCGTTAGGACAATTAGGAAGTAAAAAGACTATGGTAATAGGAGCTACTGGCAGTAAATTTTACCCCTGGACTACTAAGAGAGTTTTGGAAGTAGGAAAAAATCAAGTAACTCACTCTTTTCTTGTGATTCCTGAATGCCCTGCGCCCCTTCTGGGATGAGACTTGTTGACCAAACTTAAAGCTCAAGTCCAGTTCACCTCAAAGGGACCAGAAATCACCTGGGGAGAGACCCCTATAGCATGTTTGGTTTTAAATTTAGAGGAAGAGTATCGCCTACATGAGCAGGGTCCCAAACAATTGCCAGACCCTGAATGGCTATCTGCTTTTTCTGGAGTATGGGCTGAGCAGGCAGGGATGGGATTAGCTAAACAAGTGCCTCCGGTCGTGGTAGAATTAAAAGCCGATGCCTCCCCAGTCTCGGTCAGACAGTACCCTATGAGTAAGGAAGCTAAAGAAGGCATCCGGCCACATATTCAGAGACTGATAGAGCAAGGAATTCTAGTGCCTTGCCAATCCCCTTGGAACACTCCTCTACTGCCAGTATGGAAGCCTGGGACTAATGATTATCGACCAGTGCAAGATTTAAGAGAAGTTAACAAGAGGGTGCAGGACATTCATCCTACTGTTCCAAATCCTTACAACCTACTAAGTTCCCTCCCGCCAGAGCGGACTTGGTACACTGTTTTAGACTTAAAAGATGCTTTTTTCTGCCTTCGATTGCACCCTAATAGCCAGCCACTGTTCGCTTTTGAGTGGAGGGACCCAGAAGGAGGATATACGGGCCAGCTAACCTGGACAAGATTGCCCCAAGGATTCAAGAACTCTCCTACTCTTTTTGATGAAGCACTCCACCGTGACCTTGCACCTTTTAGGGCGCAGAACCCTCAGATTTCTCTCTTACAGTATGTAGATGACTTGCTGGTTGCAGCCTCAACTCAGGAACTGTGCCTTGAAGGAACCAAGAGGCTCCTGAATGAACTGGGTGAGTTGGGGTTCCGGGTATCGGCTAAGAAAGCCCAGCTATGTCGCACCGAGGTGACCTACTTAGGGTACACCCTCCGGGAAGGAAAGCGGTGGCTCAACGAGGCCAGAAAACAGACTGTAATGCTGATCCCAACCCCTACCACCCCGCCCCAAGTACGTGAGTTTCTGGGGATGGCGGGCTTTTGCAGACTCTGGATACCAGGGTTCGCAACATTGGCGGCCCCTCTATATCCACTTACTAAGGAAAAAGTCCCATTCACCTGGACTGAGGAACACCAAAAAGCCTTTGACAGCATAAAGGCGGCCTTGCTTGCAGCCCCCGCCCTGGCCTTGCCAGATTTGACTAAGCCTTTTACCCTATATGTTGATGAGCGGGCTGGAATAGCCCGTGGGGTCTTGACTCAGACTCTGGGGCCCTGGAAGCGGCCAGTGGCCTACCTATCTAAAAAGCTCGACCCAGTTGCCAGCGGCTGGCCCTCCTGCCTGAAAGCCATTGCTGCAGTAGCCCTGCTTGTTAAAGACGCTGACAAGCTTACTCTGGGTCAGCATGTGACTGTAATCGCCCCCCATGCTCTAGAGAGTATTGTACATCAGCCCCCTGACCGGTGGATGACTAATGCCCGGATGACCCACTACCAGAGTTTGTTGCTAAATGATCGAGTAACTTTTGCTCCACCTGCCATCCTCAATCCTGCTACCCTCCACCCCTTGGCGGACGACTCCACTCCTGTACATCAATGTGCTGATGTCCTGGCTGAGGAAACAGGAACGAGGAGAGATCTAACTGATCAGCCTTGGCCGGGTGTGCCTGCCTGGTACACAGATGGCAGCAGCTTTGTGGTGGAGGGAAAAAGGAGAGCAGGAGCAGCGGTAGTAGATGGAAAACAGGTAATTTGGGCGAGTGGTCTTCCAGAAGGAACTTCGGCTCAGAAGGCTGAACTTATGGCACTAACCCAAGCCCTGCGGTTGGCTGAAGGTAAGGCGATTAACATTTACACTGACAGCCGTTATGCTTTCGCTACAGCCCATATCCATGGGGCCATCTACCAACAGAGGGGGCTACTTACCTCGGCAGGTAGAGACATTAAAAACAAAGAAGAAATTTTAGCCCTCCTAGAAGCTATACATATGCCAAAGAAAGTGGCTATTATTCATTGTCCGGGCCACCAAAAAGGTCAGGATCCTATGGCCCAAGGAAATCAGATGGCTGATATAGCAGCAAAGCAGGCAGCCCAGGGGGTGATGGCTTTGGCAGAAAAAAGTGGGCCCTCATCAGGACCCTCACAAGTGACTCATCCTAATTGTATATTCTGCCAGAAGCAAGCTGCTCTAGAAACAGCAGTCTTGGTGGGGGGAGGCGAGCCCACGTCAGGACCTCATCAAGTAGCACGCCAGGACCAGAAAGAAGAATATGATATCAGGGAGCTCATCTGGACTGCGGACCGGCTTTCCTATTTTTCCCAAGAGCATATCAAGCTACCTGCCAAAGAGGGAAGAGAGTTTGTCCAGAAACTGCATCAATTCACCCATCTAGGGGTTGACAAAATCTTGAAACTTATTAAAAATTCCAGATATCAGATCCAAGGATTAAATACAGTGGTACAACAGGTAGTGGAGTCCTGTCGGGCTTGTGCGCTCACTAACGCTGCCCGACCTTATAAAGAACAAGGAAAGAGACAACGAGGGGATCGCCCCAGAGTTTACTGGGAAGTGGATTTCACTGAAATTAAACCAGGAATGTATGGTAACAAGTACCTGCTGGTATTTATAGACACTTTTTCAGGGTGGGTAGAGGCCTTTCCCACTAAGTCTGAAACTGCTCAGGTAGTAACCAAGAAGATCCTTGAAGAAATCCTACCCTGGTTTGGGATCCCTAAGGTAATTGGCTCAGACAACGGGCCCGCATTTGTTGCCCAGGTAAGTCAGGGATTGGCCACACAATTGGGGACTGATTGGAAATTACACTGTGCTTATAGACCCCAAAGCTCAGGACAGGTAGAAAGAATGAATAGGACTCTAAAAGAGACCCTAACTAAATTAGCTATTGAGACCGGCGGTAAAGACTGGGTGACCCTCCTTCCCTTTGCGCTCCTTAGAGTCCGAAACACACCTGGACGTTTCGGTCTCACCCCTTATGAAATCCTGCATGGGGGACCGCCCCCCTTGACTGAGTCTGGCGGGATATTGGATCCCTGTGTTGACTCTTCCTCACCCTCTGCTCTGTTTACCCATTTAAAGGCCTTAGAAGTTGTCAGAACACAGATCTGGGACCAGATCAAAGAAGCTTATGCACCGGGGACCACGGCAGTGCCCCACGGGTTCCAGGTTGGAGATTCGGTCCTCGTCAGACGACATCGCACCGGCACTCTTGAGCCTCGGTGGAAAGGACCATATCTGGTACTGTTAACAACTCCAACGGCAGTAAAAGTAGACGGAATCGCCGCCTGGATCCACGCCTCCCACGTCAAGAAGGCTCCTAGCCAGGGTAGAGACAACCATGAAGACAACTGGACGGTGGCAACTACTGACAATCCTCTTAAACTTCGCTTGTGTCGCGGGCGCCACCCTAAGCCTAGGGAACCACAACCCTCATGCCCCAATTCAGCAGTCTTGGGAAGTGCTTAATGAAAAGGGAAACATTGTGTGGGCAATCACTGCAGTCCTTCCCCTTTGGACTTGGTGGCCTGATCTCACACCTGACATCTGTAGATTAGCAGCAGGATCTCCCAATTGGGACCTCCCCGATCATACTGATCTTGTTAAACCACCCCCTGAACAGCAGTGCGTTCCGAGTGGGATAGGGAGCAACTATGGATGTTCAGGGCAGTTCTACCGAGCTAATCTTAGAGCTGCACATTTTTATGTTTGCCCTGGTCAGGGTCGGAGCGGAAGGCTTCAACAAGAATGTGGAGGTGCATCAGATTATTTTTGTGGTAAATGGACATGTGAAACGACAGGGGAAGCCTACTGGAAACCTTCCTCTGACTGGGACCTAATCACGGTGAAACGAGGTAGTGGTTATGATAGGCCAGACCAAGGAGAAAGGAACTCCTATAAATATCCAGAGAGTGGGTGCGCTCTTAAAAACAGCCCCCCAGGACCATGCAAGGGTAAATATTGCAACCCCTTACTTATAAAATTCACCGAAAAAGGGAAACAAAATCGTTTGAGTTGGTTTAAAGGAAATAGGTGGGGTTTGCGCATATACATCCACCAAGAGACCCTGGGTTCATTTTCACGATCAGATTAACAGTGAGAGACCTAGCGGTAACCCCCATAGGGCCCAAAAAAGTCCTTACAGAATAGGGCCCCCCAATAGTACCAGCTCCCCCACAAGTCCCGGCTGTACCAGCTCCACCAACTCCACAGCCCAACACAGCAAGACCTTCCCTAGGGACTAATACTTCCCTCATGATGACGACCTTAGTTTCCCCATCGCCCCTAGACACAGAGAGCCGTCTGGTCAGTCTAGTCCAAGGAGCTTTTTTGGTGTTGAATAGGACTAATCCTAATATGACTCAATCATGTTGGTTATGCTATGCCTTTAGGCCCCCTTATTATGAAGGAATTGCTCAGATCAGGACTTATAATACTACTTCAGATCATTCTCAATGCCTTTGGGGGGAAAACAGAAAGCTGACTCTGGCAGCAGTTTCAGGAAGTGGGCTCTGTTTACGCCAGGGGCCTCAGGATAAATGGCACCTTTGTAATCAGACCCAGAACACCCAGCCTAGCAAAAGTGGTCAGTATCTGGTGCCACCCATAGATACAGTATGGGCTTGCAATACCGGTCTCACTCCTTGTGTATCTATATCTGTTTTTAATAGTTCCAAAGATTTCTGCATTTTAGTTCAACTTATTCCTAGACTCCTGTATCATGATGATAGCTCCTTTTTAGACAAGTTTGATCATCGAGTCCGCTGGAAAAGAGAACCCATTACCCTAACTCTGGCAGTACTTTTAGGATTGGGAGTAGCAGCGGGAGTAGGTACAGGGACCGCTGCCTTAATTCAGACCCCCCAATACTATGAAGAATTACGTACAGCTATGGATATTGATCTTAGAACTATAGAACAGTCTATAACTAAATTAGAAGAATCTTTAACTTCCCTGTCTGAAGTTGTGCTGCAAAATAGGAGGGGATTAGATTTATTATTCCTTAAAAAAGGAGGACTTTGTGCTGCCCTAAAAGAAGAATGTTGTTTTTATGTTGATCATTCAGGAGTAATCAAAGACTCTATGGCCAGACTTAGAGAACGCCTAGATATGCGTAAAAGAGAAAGAGAAAGCCAACAAGGATGGTTCGAAAGCTGGTTTAATAAGTCCCCTTGGCTCACCACTCTCCTCTCCTCCATAGCAGGACCCTTAATTACACTTATGCTTTTGCTTACTTTAGGCCCTTGCATACTCAATAAGTTGGTAGCTTTTATTAGAGAAAGAATAAATGCAGTGCAAGTTATGGTGCTAAGGCAACAATATCGGGTCCTCCAGGAGGCCGAAACCCCGCTCTAGGATTAGAGCTTTTCACTAGAAGAAGGGGGGAATGAAAGAGGAAAAACTGAACTCTCCATGAACTCTTCAGAGTCCTCTTACCCCTCCCATCTGGGGATAGTTCCCGGAACACTCCTGAACTCTTCACCCCAGAATACATTCTTGAACTCTTCAACTCAGAGTTCGATCCCCTCCCAACTGAGGACTGTTCCAAGAGCATTTTTGAGATAAGAGTTTCCTGGAACAGCCTCAAGAAATCAAGTACATTGCCAAAATATAGGACACGACCCCTTGGTTACGAAAAGCCCCTTGGAAAGTCCCTGGGAATAACCCTTGGCAGAACTCCTTAGTGACGCACATTTGTACTTTCTCCACCCTGCCTTTCTCCTATAAAAGCTTGTGAAAAATTTGGGCCGGGCGTCGATTCTCCTCTGCACCTTGCTTGGTGTATGAGTTTCGACCCCAGAGCTCTGGTTCATGTATTTGCTTGCTGTTGCTTTATAAAATCTTACTCTCTACATCTTGAGTTCGGTCTCAGTGTCTTCTTGGGTGCTCGGCTGTCCCGAGGCTTGAGTGAGTGTCTCCCTTGGGGAGTCGTGGGGTCTTTCAGAAGGAAGGAAGGATGAAGTAAAGGAAGGAAGGAGGAAACAAATTACTTTATGCATATATTGGGCTTCCTTATATTTTTTCCTTTTTTTTTTCTTTTTTTTTTTTTCGTTTAAAGGGTTTTGTGTATGGTTAGTTTTTTAAAAAACATTTTAGGAAGACTTTTTTTTTTTGCTTTAGGTTTATATTTTATGGTTTTAATATTTGTGTGTGTATGTATCTATGTTTGTGTCTGTGTGTGTTTCTGTGTGTGTCTGTGTGTGTGTGTGTCTGTGTGTTCCTGAATAGTTTTCAAAAAATTTAAAGGTCTTATTTTGTGGATTGAGAATTTCAGGGTTGCCTACTGTCTGGAGTCATCCATGCCTTTTATCTCAACTTTTTAGTGAAAGAGTCTTGGATTTCTGAGTTGATGGTCGGGCTTAAAGAAAGAAAGAAAGATGGAAAGAAAGTTGGAAAGAAAGAAAGAATGAAATACTGTATGTAGGAAATTTACTGTATGAAAATGTTTGTTTCTTTTTTTTTTTAATGAATACTAGGGTTTTTAAAGAGTTTTTAGAAGAGAGTTGTATAGGTTTTTTTTGGAGGTTAATATTTTAAAATATTTTTGGATTATTTTTTTGGCTTTACTTTTATTTATTAGGGTTTTATTACTTGTGTGTGTGTGTTCTTGAATATTTTTCAAAAAAAGTAAAATTTATTTTGTAAAAAACTCAAAAAAGCTCTAAAAATCTAAGAGAGAGAGAAAGAGAGAGAGATAGATAGAGAGAGACAGAGAAAGTTAGAAAGAAAGAAAGAAAGAAAGAAAGAAAAAATTACAGAAAAGAAAAAAAGAGAGAAATAAAAGAATGGAAGGAAGAAAAAAGAAAGAAAGAGACAAAGTAAGAAAAAAATTAAAAAGAGAAAGGAAGAAGGGAAGGAAGGAAAGAAGGAAGGAAGGAAAGAAAGAAAGAAAGAAAGAAAGAAAGAAAGAAAGAAAGAAAGAAAGAAAGGAAGGAAGAAAAAAGAAAAAAGAAATAATGAGAAAAAATTATGGAAGGAAGAAAAAGAGAAAGGAAGGAAAGAAGGAAGGAAGGAAAGAAAGAAAGAAAGAAAGAAAGAAAGAAAGAAAGAAAGAAAGAAAGAAAGAAAGAAAGAGAAGAAGAAAGGGAAGGAAGAAAGAAAGGTAAGAAAAAAAGGGAAGAAAGAAAGAAAGAAAGAAAGAAAGAAAGAAAGAAAGAAAGAAAGAAAGAAAGGTAAGAAAGTAAGGGAAGGAAGAAAAATAGAAAGGAAGGAAGAAAGAAAGAAAGAAAAAAAGAAAGAAAGAAAGAAAGAAAGAAAGAAAGAAAGAAAGAAAGAAAGAAAGGGAAGGAAGAAAGATAGAAAGGAAGGAAGAAAGGAAGGAAGGAAGAAGCAAGAAAGGAATAAAGACTGTAAGTAAGAAACTTAATTTATGGAAAATTTTGCGTTCTTTTGTACTATTTTTTTAAAGTGGTTTTATAAGAGCGTTGTATAATTATTAGGGTTTTTTTTTTATTTTAGTGTATGTTTAGTGTTTTGTAAACATTTTAGAGAGTTTTTTTGGAGGCCTTTATGTTTATATTTTAGGTTTTTACTATTTGTGTGTGTGTGTGTGTATGTTCTTGAATTTTTTTTTTTTTTTAATTTTAGGTTTTTTTGGTGGTTTAAGGATTTTAGGATTGCTGTCAGTGATGACCCATGAGTTTTATTCCAGCACATTAGAGACAGAGGTCTTGGATTTCCAAGTTCATGGTCAGTCCAAAGAGTGAGTTCCAGACAGCCAAGGATACACAGAGAAACCGTGTCTCCAAAAACTAAAAAAATAATTAAGAAAGAAAGAAAGAAAAAAAAAAAAACTCAGGGGGAGCGGGGAGGGAAGACATTCAGGGTCATTCTTGGATTCTTGAATGTGTATATATGTATATATATA
>NW_028227277.1:17429633-17447133 GCF_978045245.1 Mus caroli
GGGATGGAGGGAGGGAGAGAGGGAAGGAAGGAAGAAAGAAAGAAAGAAAGAAAGAAAGAAAGAAAGAAAGAAAGAAAGAAAGAAAGAAAGAAAGAAACAAAGAAACAAAGAAACAAAGGAACGAAGAAACAAAGAAACAAAGAAAGAAATAGATTAAGTAAGAAATTTACTGTATGGAATTCTTTTGGGTTCTTTCGTATTTTTTTATGAATATTAGAATTTTTTGAAAACGTTTTTAGAGATCTTAGATGACTGTTTTATAGTTTTTATTTTTTGGATTTATTTTAGTTTATATTTAGTGTCTTTTAATAGGTTTTAGAGTGTTTTTTTTTTTACGGTTATATTTTAAGGTTTTACTATTTTGTATGAGTGTATATGTGTGTGTTTGTGTGTGTGTGTCTGTCTGTCTGTCTGTCTGATTGACTGTCTGTGTGCCTGTCTGTCTGTTTGTCAGTTCTTGAGTATTTTTCAAAAATTTATGGTTTTATTTTGTAGTATAAAAATTTATTTTTGCCAGTGTGTGGTGACCCATCCGTTTTATCCCAGAACTTTATAGGCAGAGGTCTTGGATTTCTGAGTTAATGGTCAGACTAGTCTGCATGGTGAGTTTCAGGATAGACAGGAATACAAAGAGAATTTTTTAAGGGGGGGGTTTAGAATCATTTTTAGATTCTTGAATATATAAATATGAATATAAACATAAACATAACATAAACCTAAATAAATAATATATATAATTTTAGTTTTTTTATGAGTTTTGTAGTTTTTTTTTTTTTCGCGTTTTAGAGATTTTTGGCGTTAAGAATTTTAGTGTATGTATACTAATTTTTTTCTTTGTTTATTAAGAATTTAGGATTTTTTTCTTCATTTTCATTCTTATTGGGCTTTAGTTCATTTTCTTAACGTTTTACTATTTTGTGTGTTTGTGTTCTTGAATGTTTTTACAAAATATTTATGTTTATATTTTTTGGGTTTAAATGTTTTAATTTTGCCAGGCAGTGGTGATCCATGCCTTCAATCCCACACTTGGTTAGGCAGATGCAGGTAGATTTCTGATTTCTAGGGCAGCCTGGACTACAGAGTGATTTCCATGTTGCCAGGGTATACACATATTTTTTTTTAAATGATTTTAGTGTATTTACCGATTTGGGATTTCATTTAGGCTTTATTTTACTTTATTTTGTTACCATTTTAATGTATTTCTTTGGGTTTGGTCCTTGTCTTTGTTCAGGCTTCTAGTGTATTTTTAGTGTTTTTTCTTTTTCTTTTTAATGATTTTAGTGTATTTTTGGGTTTGGGGTTTAATTTAGGTTTGATTTTACTTGACTTTTGTAGCATTTTACTGTATTGCTTAGGGTTTTGTTTTTGGTGGTGTTTTTTGTACTTGATTTTTTTCTAAAACATTTAGGGGGTTATATTTGAGATTTCCTAGTTTTGGGTTTGCCAGGCGATGTTGACCCATTTCTTTAATCTCAGTAATTGGGAGACAGAGTTAGGTTTTTGTTTTGTTTTGTTTTGTTTTGTTTTGTTTTGTTTTGTTTTGTTTTGTTTTGTTTTGTTTTGTTTTGTTTTGTTTGTTTTGTTTTTTAATTAGCGTTCTTTGAGGCCTCCACATGGAGCTGGAAGTCAACCAGAGATACACAAATAAACTGAAGAGAGAGAGAGAGAGAGAGAGAGAGAGACAGAGACAGAGACAGAGACAGAGACAGAGACAGAGACAGAGACAGAGACAGAGACAGAGAGACAGAGACAGAGAGAGACAGAGAGACAGACACAGAGACAGTGAGAGAGAAATTTAGGAAGAAACAAAAAAACAAAGACAAAGAGAAAGAAGAAAGAAAAAAGAAAGAAAATAAAGAAAGAAACAAAGAAACAAACAAACAAACAAACTAACAAACTAACAAACAAATAAACAAACAAAGAGAAAGAAAAAAAGAAAAAAGAAAAAAAATGAAAGAAATACTGTACATAAGGAAGTTACTCTATGGAAATTTTTGGAATTTTGAAAGCGTTTTAAGGGTTTTTAGAAGGGTCTTTTATTTATTTATTTTTTTGTATGAATAGTGTCTTTTAAGATTATGGAGGGTTTTTTTTTGGATTTACTGTTATATTTTAGTGTTTTAGTACGTGTTTGTCTATGTGTTTGTGTGTTCATAAGTATTTTTAAAAATTTCAAGGTTTTATTTTCTAGATTAAAAATTTTAGGGTTTCCAGTTTGAGGTATCCCATGCCTTTTATTCAAGAACTTTAGAGGCAGAGGTCTTGGATTTCTGAGTTCATTGTCAGGCTAGTCTCGTGTAAGTTCCAGGACAGCCAGGAATACATAGAGAAACCCTGTCTACATAAAATCAAAGAAAAAAATATAAGGAAAAAATAAGGAATATTTTGCATTCTTAAATATATATATATATTTATACTTTTAAGAATTTTAGAGTTTTTTTATGGGTTTTGAAAGATTTTTAGAATAGTGTTTTAGAGATTTTTGGTGTTAAGTGTTTTAGTATATTTTTATAGTTTTTTTTCTTTGTTTATTATGAATTTTAACATTTTTTCTTGAATTTCGGTTCTTATTAGGGTTTAGTTAATTTTTTTTAATGTTTTACTGGTTTATTTGATTGTGTGTGTGTTGTGTGTGTGATTTTAAATATTTGCTTAAAAATTTTTAGGGTTATTATTTGGGGATTTAAGAGTTTTAGTGTTGCCAGGCAGTGATGATCCATGCCTTCAATCCCACATTTGGTAGGCAGAGGAAGGTGGATTTCCTAATTGAAGGCCAGCCTCATGTAAAGAGTGATTTCTAGGCCCTCCAGGGTATACATAGGGAATCCCAATCTCCAAAATCCAAGCAAGAAAGAGAGATAGAAAGAAAGAAAGAGAGAAAGAAAGAAAGAAAGAAAGAAAGAAAGAAAGAAAGAAAGAAAGAAAGAAAGAAAGAAAGTAAGAAGGAAAAAAGGAAGGAAGGAAGGAAGGAAAGAAAGAAAGAAAGAAAGAAAGAAAGAAAGAAAGAAAGAAAGAAAGAAAGAAAGAAAGGGAGAAAGAGAGAAAGAGACAGAGATAAAAACATCAGGAAAAAGACAGCATTTATAAAATATACAAAATTAATTAAAAAAATGAAAAAAAATAAACAAATGTTTTAGGGATATTTCAGCTTCATGTGTATTCTTTTTAGACTTCTATGGTATTTTAAATCAATTTGTAGAGTTTTTAGAATAGTGATTTAGAGTTTCTTGTTTTTCAGGCTTCTAATGTATTTTTAGTGTTTTTTTTTTTTTTAATGATTTTAGTGCATTTAAATATTTGGGTTTCAATTTAAGCTTTAATTGACTTCAGCCTTTTCCTGGGTGATCAAATAAAATGCATGGGAGTATTTCGAAATATTTATATCTGTTGAGAAATTGAGAGAAAGTAATACAAAAAGAAACAAAGAAATAAAAAAAAAGAAAAAAGACGGAGAGAGTGAGAGAGATAGGAAGGAAGGAAGGAAGGAAGGAGGAAGGAAGTGGAAGAAAGGAAGGAAGAGGAAGAAAGGGAGAGTGAGGAAAAGATGGAAAAATAGAAAACAAAACAAATAAAGAAAAGAAAGAAAGAAAGAAAGAAAGAAAGAAAGAAAGAAAGGAAGAAAGGAAGAAAGAAAGACAGAATTTATAAAATAAATATGTAATTATTCATACATAAGTAGATATATAAATAAATGTATAAATAAATAAATAAATAAATAAATAAATAAATAAAATATCTTAGGCAAATTTCGGCTTCTTGAGTATTCTTTTCAGATTTCTAGGGTATTTCAAAAGTTTTGTACAGACTTTAGTATAGTGATTTAGAGTTTCTTGGTTTTAGGGCTTCTAATGTATTTTTTTGTTGTTCTACTTTGTTTTGATTGTTATTTTTTAAGATGTTAGTGTATTTTAGGGTTTCAGTTTTAATTTATGCCTTAACTGACTTCATTTTTGAAGGATTTTATGGTATTATTATGGTTTTGTTGTTCTTGTTTTAATTTTTGTTGTTCTCTTTTTTCCAAAAAAAAATTTAGGGTTTTATATTTGGGGTTTAATTGTTTTGGTTTTGCCAGGCAGTGTTGACCATGCCTTTAATTCCTACTATTGAGAGGTAGATGTAAATGATTTTTTTTTTTACTTAGAGTTCAGCATGGTCTCTACAGTAAGCTGGAGAACAGTAAGAGATACACAGAAAAACTCAATCAAAAAAATAAAAAAAAAACCTAGGGAGAGAGGGAGAGAGAGACAGAGAGAGAGAGACATACAGATCAAGAGAGAGAGAGAGAGAGAGAGAGAGAGAGAGAGAGAGAGAGAGAGAGAGAGAGTTAGAAAGAAAAACAAACAAGAAAGAAAAAAAGAAAGACAGGGAGTTAGAGAGGAAGGAAAGAAGGAAAAAAGGAAGGAAGAAAGGAAGGAAGGAAGGAAGGAAAGAAGGAAGGAGAGAAGGAAGGAAGTAAGGACGGATGGAATGAAGGGAGGGAGGGAGGGAGGAAGAATAAAGTTAGGACGGAAAGGGGAGACAAAGGAAGAAAGAAAGAAAGGAAGAAAGAAAGGAAGAAAGGAAGGAAGAAAGGAAGAAAGAAAGAAACAAACAAAGAAACAAAGAAACAAAGACACAAAGAAAGAAGAAAAGAAAGAAAAAGAAATAAATAAAGAAAGAAAGAAAGAAAGAGAGGAAGAAAAAAAGAGATGAAGAGAGAAAGAGAGGAAGAAAAAAGAGAGAAAGAGACATAGATTAAAAACATAGCTAAAAAGACAGAATTTATAAAATATACAAAATTAATTAAAATATATGAACAAAAAAATAAATGTTTTAGCGATATTTCGGCTTCATGTGTATTCTTTTTAGACTTCTATGGTATTTTAAATCAATTTGTAGAGTTTTTAGAATAGTGATTTAGAGTTTCTTGTTTTTCAGGCTTCTAATGTATTTTTAGTGTTTTTTTTTTTTTAATGATTTTAGTGAATTTAAATATTTGGGTTTGAATTTAAGCTTTAATTGACTTCAGCCTTTTCCTGGGTGATCAAATAAAATGCATCGGAGTATTTCGAAATATTTATATCTGTTGAGAAATTGAGAGAAAGTAATACAAAAAGAAACAAAGAAATAAAAAAAAAGAAAAAAAGACGGAGAGAGTGAGAGAGATAGGAAGGAAGGAAGGAAGGAAGAGGAAGAAAGGAAGGAAGAGGAAGAAAGGGACAGTGAGGAAAAGATGGAAAAATAGAAAAAAAAAACAAATAAAGAAAAGAAAGAAAGAAAGAAAGAAAGAAAGAAAGAGAGAGATAAAGAAAGGAAGAAAGAAAGAATTTATAAAATAAATATGTAATTATTCATACATAAATAGATATATAAATAAATGTATAAATAAATAAATAAATAAATAAATAAATAAATAAATAAATAAATAAATAAAATATCTTAGGCATATTTCGGCTTCTTGAGTATTCTTTTCAGATTTCTAGGGTATTTCAAAAGTTTTGTACAGACTTTAGTATAGTGATTTAGAGTTTCTTGGTTTTAGGGCTTCTAATGTATATTTTTGTTGTTCTATTTTGTTTTGATTGTTATTTTTTAAGATGTTAGTGTATTTTAGGGTTTCAGTTTTAATTTATGCTTTAACTGACTTCATTTTTTGAAGGATTTTATGGTATTATTATGGTTTTGTTGTTGTTGTTTTAATTTTTGTTGTACTCTTTTTTCAAAAAAAAAAATTAGTCTTTTATATTTGGGGTTTAATTGTTTTGGTTTTGCCAGGCATTGTTGACCATGCCTTTAATTCCTACTATTGAGAGGTAGATGTAAGTGATTTTTTTTTTTTTTTTTTTTTTTTTTTTTTTTACTTAGAGTTCAACATGGTCTCTACAGTAAGCTGGAGGACAGTAAGACATACACAGAAAAACTCAATCAAAAAAAAAAAACTTAGGAAGAGAGGGAGAGAGAGACAGAGAGAGAGAGAGAGACATACAGATCAAGAGAGAGAGAGAGAGAGAGAGAGAGAGAGAGAGAGAGAGAGAGAGAAAGTTAGAAAGAAAAAACAAACAAACAAGAAAGAAAAAAAAAGAAAGACAGAGAGTTAGATTGGAAGGAAGGAAGGAAGGAAGGAAGGAAGGAAGGAAGGAAGGAAGGAAGGGAGGGAGGGAGGGAGGGAGGGAGGGAGAGAGGGAGGAAGAATAAAGTTAGGACGGAAAGGGGAGACAAAGAAAGAAAGAAAGAAAGAAAGAAAGAAAGAAAGAAAGAAAGAAAGAAAGGAAAAAGAAAGAAAGAAAGAAAGAAAAAAAGAAAGAAAGAAAGAAACAAAGAAAGGAACAAAGAAACAAAGAAAGAAGGTAAGAAAGAAAGAAAAGGAAATAAATAAAGAAAGAATGAGGAAGAAAAAAAGAGGAAGAGAGAAAGAGAGGAAGAAAGAAAGAGAAAAAGACATAGATTAAAACCATAGCTAAAAAGACAGAATTTATAAAATATACAAAATTAATTAAAAATGAACAAAAACACAAACGAACGTTTTAGCGATATTTCGGCTTCATGTGTATTTTTTTTTAGATTTCTATGGTATTTTAAAAGGTTTTGTAGGTTTTGTAGAGTTTTTAGAAAAGTGATTTAGAGTTTCTTTTTTTTTCAGGCTTCTATTGTATTTTTAGTGTTTTTTTTTATGATTTTAGTGCATTTAAATGTTTGGGTTTTAATTTAAGCTTTAATTGACTTCAGCCTTTTCCTGGGTGATCAGATAAAATGCATGGGATTATTTCGAAGGAAGAAAGGAAGAAAGGAAGAAAGGAAGGAAGGAAGGAAGGAAGGAAGGAAGGAAGGAAGGAAGGAACAAAGGAAGGAAGGAAAGAAGGAAGGATGAAGGAAGGAAGGAAAGAAGGAAGAGAGGAAGGAAGGGAGAGTGAGGAAAAGATAGAAAAATAAAAAAAACAAATAATGACAAGAAATAAAGAAAGAGGGAGACAAAGAGATAAAGTAAGAAAGGAAGGAGGAAAGCAAAGAAAGAAAGAAAAAAGCAAGAAAGATAGAATTTATAAAATAAATATGTAATTATTCATAAATAAATAGATAAATAAATAAATAAATAATTATCTTAGGCATATTTCGGCTTCTTGTGTATTCTTTTCAGATTTCTAGGGTATTTCCAAAGTTTTGTAGAGACTTTAGTATAGTGATTTAGATTTTCTTGGTTTTTGGGCTTCTAATATATTTCTTTGTTGTTTTTCTATTTTGTTTTGTTTGTTTTTTTTTTTAAATGCTGTTAGAATATTTTAGGGTTTCAGTTTTAATTTATGCTTTAACTGACTTCATTTTTTGAAGGATTTTACGCTATTCCTTATGGTTTTGTTGTTGTAATTTTCGTATACTCTTTTTTCCAAAAAAAAAAAAAAATTAGGATGTTATATTTGGGGTTTAATTGTTTTGGTTTTGCTAGGCAGTGTTGACCATGACTTTAATTCCAAATATTGAGAGGCAGATGTAATTGATTTTTTTTTTCCTTAGAGTTCAGCATAGACTGTACAGTTAGTTGGAGAACAGTAAGAGATACTCAGAAAACCCCAGTTTAAAAAACTCAAGAAAAAAAAACAAAACGAGGGAGACAGGGAGAGAGACACAGAGAGAGAGACACACATACAGATCGAAAGAGAGAGAGAGAAAGAGAGAGAAAGAAAATACAAACAATGAAAGAAAAAGAAAAAAGAAAGAGAGGAAGATAGAGAGGAAGGAAGGAAGGAAGACAGGAAGGAAAGAAGGAAGGAAGGAAGGAAAAAAGGAAGGAAGGAAGGAAGGAAGGAAGGGAAAAAGAAAAAGAGACAGATAAAAACATAGTTAAAAAGACAGAATTCATAAAATATACAAAATTAATTATAAATCAATGAACAAACAAACAAAAATGTTTTAGGGATATTTTGTCTTCATGTGTATTCTTTTTAGATTTCTATGGTATTTAAAAAAAAATTTGTTGCGTTTTTAGAAAAGCGATTTAGAGTTTCTTTTTTTTTCAGGCTTCTATTGTATTTTTAATTTTTTTTTCTTTTTATTGCGTTTAGTGTATTTAAATGTTTGGGTTTTAATTTAAGCTTTAATTGACTTCAGCCTTTTACAGGGTGATCAGATGAAATGCATTGGATTATTTCAAAATATTTATATCTGTTGAGAAATTGAGAGAAAGTAATAAAAAAGGAACAAACAAACAAAGAAAAAGAAAAAAAGACGGAGAGAGTGAGAGAGTGTGATAGGAAGGAAGGAAGGAAGGAAGGAAGAAAGGAAGGAAGGAAGGAAGGAAGAAAGAAAGAGAGAAAGAAAGAAAAAACAAAGAAAGGAAGGAAGATAGAAAAAAGGAAGAAAGATAGAAAGACAGAATGTATAAAATAAATAAGTAATTATAAATAAATAAATAAATAAATAAATAAATAAATAAATAAATAAATAAATAAATAAATATTTCGGATTCTTGTGTATTCTTTTCTGATTTCTAGGGTATTTCAAAGTTTTGTCGAGTCTTTAGTGATTTAGAGTTTCGGGATTTCAAGCTTGTAGTGTACTTTTATTGTCTTTTATTATTTTTTAATGTTGTTAGTGTATTTTAGTGTTTCAGTTTAAATGAATAACTTTTTTACCATTTTAGTATATTTATTATTGTTTTGTTGTTGTTCTAATTCTTGTTGTAATTTTTGTTGTTTCTTTTTTTCCAAAAATATTAGGGTTTTATAATTATGTTTTCATTGTTTTGGTTTTGCCAGTCTGTGTTGACCATGCCTTTAATTCCAGCTATTGAGAGGCAGATGGAAGTGATTTTTTTTTTTTTTTATTTAGAGTTCAGCATGATATCTACAGGAATCTGGAGGACAGTAAGAGATACACATAAAATCTAATCTAAAAAACTCAAAAAAAATAAACAGAGAAAGTGAGAGAAAGGAGAGAGACACAGAGAGAGAGAGAGAAAAAGTAATACACACACATACTCTCTCTCTCTCACACACAGAGAAACAAAAAAAAAACAAGGAATGAAAAAGAAAAAAGAGAGGGAGAGAGAAAAGAAGGCAGGATGGTAGGAAGGAAGGAAGGAAGGAAGGAAGGAAGGAAGGAAGGAAGGAAGGAAGGAAGGAAGGAACAAAGGAAGGAAGAAAGAATGGAAGAGAGAGAGAAAGAAAGAAAGAAAAAAGAAAGAGAGAAAAAGAGAGAGAGATAGGAAGGGATAAAGATAGTAAGATTCAGAAATAGAAACTTAGGGAGAAAGAGATAATTTAAAAAATATACAAAATTTATTTAAAATAAATAAATGAAAGAATGAATGAATAAACAAACAAACAAATAAATAAACAAACAAACAAATAAGTAAATAAATACGCAAGCAATCATTTTAGGGATATTTCGGATTCATGTGTATTCATTTTCGATTCCTATGGTATTTTAAAAGAATTTGTAGAATTTTTAGAAAAGTGATTTAGAGTTTCTTCTTTTTCAAGCTTCTATTGCATTTTTAGTGTTTTCTATATTTTTTTTAAATGATTTTATTGTATTTAAGTGGTTGATATTTAATTTAAGCTTTAATTGACTTCAGCCTTGTCCTGGTGATCAGATAGGATGCATGGGATCATTTAGAAATATTTATATCTGTTGAGAGATTTAGAGAAAGTAATACAGATAGAAACAAAGAAATAAAGAAAGGAATGAAAGAGGAAGAGAGTGAGAGAGAGTGAGAGGAAGGAAGGATAGAAGGAAGGAAAGAAGGATTGAAGCAATGATGAAGGAAGAAAGAAAGAAGGAAGGAATGAGAGGAGAGTGAGAAAATGATAGAAAAAAAGAAAAAACAAAGACAAAAAATAAAGAGAGACAGAGAGATAATTTTAGGAAGGAAGGAGGAAAGGGAAAAAAGAAATAAAGAAAGAAAGATAGAAAGAAAGAAAGAAAGAAAGAAAGAAAGAAAGAAAGAAAGAAAGAAAGAAAGAAAGAAAGAGGAAAGAAAAGAAGGAAGAAAGATAGAAAGAAAAGAAGAAAGATAGAAAGACAGAATGTATAAAATAAATAAGTAATTATAAATAAATAAATAGATAGATAGATAGATAGATAGATAGATAGATAGATAGATAGATAGATAAATAAATAAATATTTTAGGCATATTTCGGATACTTGTGTACTCTTTTTTGATTTCTAGGGTATTTCAAAATCTTGTAGAGTCTTTAGTGATTTAGAGTTTCTTGGATTTCAAGCTTGTTGTGTACTTTTATTGTTTTTCATTATTATTTTTTAATGATGTTAGTGTATTTTAGTGTTTCAGTTTTAATGAATACTTTAATTAATTTTTTTTACCATTTTAGTATATTTATTATGGTTTTGTTGTTCTAATTCTTGTTTTAATTTTTGTTGTTTCTTTTTTTCCAAAAATATTAGGGTTTTATATTTGTGTTTTCATTGTTTTGGTTTTGCCAGTCAGTGTTGACCATGCCTTTAATTCCAGCTATTTAGAGGCAGATGTAAGTGATTTTTTTTTTTTTTTTTTTTTTTGTTATTTAGAGTTCAGCATGATCTCTACAGGAATCTGGAGGACAGTACGAGATACACAGAAAATCCCAATCTAAAAACTCAAAAAAAATAAAAATAAATAAACAGAGGAAGTGAGAGAGAGGAGAAATTTTTTAGTTGGCAGCTAGCTTGGTCTTCCGAATAAATTTCAGAACAGTGAGGGATACACAGAGAAACCCACTCTCCAAGAAATTACAAATAGATCAATGAAAGAAATAGAGGAAGAGAGAGAAAGAGAGAGAGAGAGACAGACAGAGAGAAAGACAGACTGCCAGCCAGACAGCCAGACAGACAGACACAGAGACAGAGAGAGAGAGAGAGATAGACAGAGAGAGATAAAGGGGGAGAGGAATAAGAAAGAAAAAGAGAGAGAGAGCGAGGAAGAGAGAGAAGGAGGGATGAAGGGGTGAGGGATGAAGGAAGGATCAAAGGAACTAAGGAATGAAGGAAAGAAAAAAGAATAAAGGAAGAAAAAAATAATTGTGATACAGGGTCATTTTTGGTCTCATGTGCACTTTTTTTATTTTTAGAGGTTTTATTTAAGATTTTGAAGTGTTTTTAAAGGATGTTTCAGAGAGGTTTTTTGTTTTCAGATCTAGTGTATTTTTCATATTTTTTCTGTTTTTTTTTTTAATTTTTAGTGTTTTTTAATTTTCAGGTTTCATTTAGACTTCAAGGATTTATTCATTTTAATATTTCATTGTTTTCTTTATGTTCTGTTTTTGTGGGTGTATTCTTGAATATTTATTTAAAAATTGAGGGTTTTTATTTTGGTGGTGCATAATTTTAGAGTTGGCAGGCAATGGCTGCCCCTTTCATAAAAATGCTAGCCCTAAGGTGAACTGGTAGGGGATCTTTTATTTGGAGGCTATCCTGGTCTTGAGACTGATCTCCCAGAGAGCCAGGGATAAACAGAGAAACCCAGTTTATAAAAATTAAAAAATATAAAAAATGAAAGGGAGAGAGAGAGAGACAGAGAGAGAGAGACAGAGAGAGAGAGAGACAGAGAGAGAGAGACAGAGAAACAGAGAGACAGAGAGACAGAGACAGAGAGAAAAGATAAATAGATAGATACATAGAAAGACAGAGTGAGAAAGAGAGAATGAAAAGGAAAAAAGAGGGAAGGAAGGAAGGAAGGAAGGAAGGAAGGAAGGAAGGAAGGAAGGAAGAAAAAGAAAGAAAGAAAGAAAGAAAGAAAGAAAGAAAGAAAGAAAGATAAAGAAAGGATAGTTCTTTAAGTTCTTTAACTTCATTTGATTTCCCGGATTTTTAGAAGAGTGCTTTTGAGGGTTTTTTGTTTTCAGATGTCCAGTGTATTTTTTTTCTAGTTTTTTAAACAATATTACTGTGTTTTAAGATTTGGGGGTATTATTTTCCCTTCAGCAATTTATTTTTTATTTATTTATTTATTTTATTTTAATTCACATTGGGATTGTGTGTGTGTGTGTTCTTGAATATTTATTTAAAATTTGTGGGATATAACTGGTTTTTCATGGTTTTAACGTTGCCAGGCAAAGAGGGCCATTGCCTATAAAACCTAGCCCTAGAGACTAACAACTAAGGGATTTTTAAGATGGAGGCTAGTTTATTGCATGGAGTGACACCAAGGATGGCCAGAAAAGACAGAGAAAGTCATTCTCCAAAATTCAAAAAGAAAGAAAAAGATAGAGAGAGAGAGAGAGAGAGAGAGAGAGAGAGAGAGAGAGAGAGAGGAGGAAGGAAGGAAGGAAGGAAGAAGGAGGAAAGAAAGAAGGTAGGAAGAAAGGAAGAAATAAAGAAAGGAAGAAAGCAAGAAAGGAAGAAAGGAAGAAAAGAAAAAAGAAAGAAAGAGAGAGAGAGAAAAAGAAAGAAAAAACGAATTAATAAACAAATAAACAAATAACTTTTTGGACATTTTGGTCTAACTGTGTTTTTTTGTTTTTGTTTTGCTTGTTTGTTTGTTAGTTTTTACAATATTATTTTTTCATAAGGGTTTTGTAGGATTGGTTGAAGAGGCTTTTAGAGTTTTTGTTTGTTTGTTTGTTTGTTTGTTTGTTTGTTTGTTTGTTTGTTTTTTGGGTTTTTTGTTTTTGTTTTCAAGATTTTAGTGTATTTTTAATTTGTTTGTTTGTTTGTTTATTTATTTATTTATCTATTTATATTATTTATTTAATATTGTAGGGTGTTTTAGTGTTTGGGGGTTTTTAAAGATTTTTTTTTTTACAGATTTATCTTTCCTTTTTTTTTTAGGTTTATTTGTTTGTGTGTGTGTGTGTGTGTGTGTATCTGTATGTCTGTGTGTGTGTTTTAGAGTATATATATTTTTTTCTTTTTCTTTTCCTTTTTAAATTTTTAGGTTTAATTTTTGAAGTTGAAGTACTTTAAGAATACAAGGAAGTAGTGGCCCTGCCTTTAATCACACTAAATGGGAGTCAGAGGTAGTGATTTCTGAGTTCGAGGCTAGCATTTTCTACACAGTGTGCTCCATGACAGACAGAGAAACCGGAAACCCAATCCCCCAAAACTCAAAAAACCAAAAACAAGCAAACAGACAAACAAACAAACAAAAACAAACAAACAGTTTTTGGGTCAGTTTTGGGATCTTGTATATTTATAAGTTTTTAGAATTATAGTGTTTTTCTTAAGGGTTTTGTAGAGTTTTAAGAAGAGTGTTCTAGAGGATTTTTTGGTTTTCGGTATTGAATGTATTTTTAGTGTTTTTCTGTATTTTTCATATTTTTTTTTCAATTTTTAGTGTGTTTTGGACTTTTCAGGTTTCATTTAGACTTCAAGGATTTATTTATTTTAATATTTCATTGCTTTCTTTATGTTCTTTTTTTGTGGGTGTATTCTTGGATATTTATTTAAAAGTTGAGGTTTTTAATTTTGGTGGTGCATAATTTTAGAGTTGGCAGGCAATGGCTGCCCCTTTCATATAAATGATAGCCCTAAGGTGAACTGGTAGGGGATCTTTTAGTTGGAGGCAAGCCTGGTCTTGAGATTGATCTCCCAGAGAGCCAGGAATAAACAGAGAAACCCAGTTTTAAAATTAAAAAGTATAGAAAATGAAAAGGAGAGAGAGAGAGAGAGAGCGAGAGCGAGAGAGAGAGAGAGAGAGAGAGAGAGAGAGAGAGAGAGAGAGAGAGAGAAAGATAAATAGATAAATACATAGAGAGACTTAGAGAGAGAGAAGGAAAAGGAAAAAAGAGAGAAGGAAGGAAGGAAATAAGGAAGGAAGGAAGGAAGAAAGAAAAAGAAAGAAAGAAAGAAAGAAACAAAGAATGAAAGAAAGAAAAAGAAAGAAAGAAAGAAAGAAAGAAAGAAAGAAAGAAAGAAAGAAAGAAAGAAAGAAAGAAAGAAAGAAAGAAAGAAAGAAACAAAGAAACAAAGAAACAAAGAAAGAAAGAAACAAAGAAAGAAAGAAACAAAGAAAGAAAGAAATTACTTTATGGACATTTTGGACTAACTGGTTTTTTTTTGTTTGTTTGTTTTGTTTTGTTTTGTTATTTTTTTTTTACAATGTTATTGTTTTTTATAAAGCTTTTGTAGGGTTTGTTGAAGCAGCTTTTAGAGGGTTTGTTTTTTTTTTTTGGTTTTCAATATTTTAGTTATTATTTTTTTTTTTGAATTTTTTTTTAAGATTCTTGGTTGTTTTAATGTTTTATGGTTTTTTATTTATTTATTTTTTTTAGAGTTTTATATTTCACTTTTTTAGGTTTATTTGTTTGTGTTTGTGTGTGTGTGTCGATGTCTGTGTGTGTGTATTTTAGAGGCTTTTTTCTTTTAAATTTAAGATTTTATTTTCAAAGTTTCAGTATTTTAGGAATGGCAGGAAGGGGTGGCCCTTGCCTTTAATCTCAGTAATTGTGAGTCAGAGGAATTAGGTTTCTGAGTTCCAGGCTAGTATTTTCTATAGATTGGGTTCCAGTACAGAGAGAGAAACACAGAGAAAAACAATCTCCAAAAAGTCAAAAACCAAAAACCAAGAAAAACCAACTAACCAAACAAACAAACCAAAAAAAAAAAAAAAAAATCAATTTTTGAGTCAGTTTTGAGTTCTTGTATATTTTTGAGGTTTTTAGAATTTTAGTGTTTTTCTTAAGGGTTTTAAGAAGAGTGTTTTAGTGGTTTCGTTTTCAGTATTTTTGTGTATTGAAGTGTTCTTTTCTGTTTTTCCTTTTTGGGTTTTGTTGTTGCTGTTGTTTTTTTGTTGTTTTTTTTTTGTTTGTTTGTTTCTTTGTTTATTTTAAGGATACTCGGGTTTTTTTTAAGGTTTTAGATTTCCTTTTTTTTTTCATTGTGTGTTAGGATTTTTGTTTTTTTAGGTTATTTTTTTACGTTTTATGTGTTTGTGTGTGTTTGTGTGTGTGTGTGTGTGTTTGTGTGTGTATTTGTGTGTGTTTCGACACAGAGTATCCCTATATAAACCTGGCTGTCCTGGAATACACTCTGTAGACCAGGCTGGCCTCGAACTCAGAAACCAGCCTGCCTCTGCCTCCCAAGTGCTGGGATCAAAGGCGTGTGCCAACAAACCCTGCATTTATGTGTCTTCATATGTATGTATGTGTGTGTTTGTGCGTGATGTGTATTTGATGTTTTTTTTTAAATAAATATTAAGGTTTTATAATTGGAGTTTATGAGTTTCACGGTTGCCAGGAAGTGGTGGCCCTTGCCTTAAATCTCAGTAATTGTGAGGAGGAGGTAGTCAGTTTTTGAGTTCGAGGCCAGCCTAGTCTACAGAAGGAGATCCAGGACAGAAAGGGATACACAGAGAAACCAATCTCCAAAAAAATCAAAAAAAAAAAAAAAGAAAGAAAGAAAGAAAGAAAGAAAGAAAGAAAGAAAGAAAGAAAGAAAGAAAAGAGAGAGAGAGAAAGAGAGAGAGAAAGGAAATAAGGAAGGAAGGAGGAAAGAAACTAAGGAAGGAAGAAAGGTAGGAAGAAATTAAGAAAGGAAGAATGCAAGAAAGAAAGAAAGAAAGGAAGAAAGAAGAAGAAAGAAAGAAAGAAAGAAAGAAAGAAAGAAAGAAAGAAAGAAAGAAAGAAAGAAAGAAAGAAAGAAAGAAAGAAAGAAAGAAAGAAAGAAAGGTATTAGGAACATTTTGCCTTGTGTATTTTTTTTTAGTTGACTATAGGTTTTTGTAAGGTTTTGTAGAGTTTTTTGAAGAGTGTTTTAGAGGCTTTGTTTTGTTTTGTTTTGTTTTGTTTTGTTTTGTTTTGTTTTGTTTTGGTTTGGTTTGGTTTGGTTTGGTTTGGTTTGGTTTGGTTTGGTTTGGTTTGGTTTATAGGCTTCCTGTGTATTCTTAGTGTTTTTTTCTTGTTTTTGTTTTTTGTTTGTTTGTCTGTTGTTGTTGTTGTTTTTATAAGGGTCTTAGTGTATTTTATGGTTCAGTGCTTTAATTTAGGCTATATTTTCCTTTTTAGTTTTTAGTGTATTTCTTAATATTTTTGTTGTTGTTCTTGTTGTTGATCTTGATTTAAAAAAATAGCATTTTATGTTTGAGGTTTAATTGTTTTAGGGTTGCCAGACTGTGGTGGTCCTTGCCTTGAATCCAAGAACTTGGGATGCAGAGGCAGGTAGATTTTTTATTTCAAGGTCAGCCTGGTTTACAGATTGATCTCAACAAAAGCCAGGGATATACTGAGAAATCCATTCCTCAAACCCCCTCCCACAAAACAAAGAAAAAAAAAGAAGAAAAAGGAAGAAAGAAAGAAAGAAAGAAAGAAAGAAAGAAAGAAAGAAAGAAAGAAAGAAAGAAAGAAAGAAAGAAAGAAAGAAAGGGAGAGAGAGAGAGAGAGACGGATAGACAGACAGACAGACAGACAGACAGAGGAACTGTCTATTGTAGAAGAGGATTGGAATGCAAGTGGCCAGTCAGCTGAGCCTTCCTTAGCTAAAATTGCTGGGAGAGGTTTCCTGCTCTTGCTATCCTATAAGGAAGAACTGAGCCCAGTTACTAATCTCACCCAGCCCAAGGGCAGGGCTTCAAAGCATGAATTACATGAATCTCTTGATTCTTAAGCAAACGGATACATCTCGAGGATATCATCCTGAGTGAGGTAACCCAATCACAAAACAAGTCACTTGATATCCACTCACTGATAAATGGATATTAGCCCAGAAACCTAGAATACCCAAGATACAATTTGCAGAAGAATGTTTTTAAGAAGAAAGGATAGTGAATTATCCTCTCAGAGCTTTCTGCTTGAGACAGATCTTGGGGCAAGAACTCTGTCCTTCAGATGATCTTTAGAATCCTCCCCTAGTACTCTCTTCCTACCTTCATCTTTTCTGTATTTTCTCAAAATAAAAGACTGTGGATATAGAATACTGATTCTAACCTAGAGATTTACCTTTAAATGAAAGCTGGAGTTTATTTTGTTATACAGGAATGAATGGAGCTGTTATTGAACCTGGAGGCCTTTTTATTGTCTGAAAGTGAGTGGAAAATCATAAGGCTTGTGCAAGATTTCATCTAAGAGGAGAAAAAGAGCAGACTCCCACAAAATGGGCTTGGCTAGGCCCAGAGAACACAGTTTTCCTAATCCGATCTTGCTCATTGAACATGCGAACTACTTAACTACCTTTCATGTCGCAAATCCTTGTTGGCTCACATATTGTGCAGTTGGTTCTGTTCTTCTTCTATCCAGCATTCTACAGAAATGCTATGCATAATTTTGATCTTGTGGTACAATTGCTTATATTGTCTATTATCGTAATAATTTATATTATGCTCATTATGCCATTTCCAAAGGCTGAACTGATCTTTAAAGACTTGTAAACCTCAGTTTGCTATTCTTTTGCTTCGCTTGCTCTGTAGTCTTATTAAAAAATTGCTTATTCAAATCTGAGGCATTTTTTTCTATAAGGTAGTGATTATGAAAATGTGGTCTTTCTTGCTTTCTTACAACAAAGCATTGCTAGTCTTCTCATTCAAAGCTGCAAGCACAAATCTCTGCCCTTTAGCCAAAGAAAGCTCATGGGCTTTAGACACTCTTTTGATATTTT
>NW_028227277.1:17457130-17459630 GCF_978045245.1 Mus caroli
AAAGAAAGAAAGAAAGAAAGAAAGAAAAGAGAGAGAAAGAAAGAAAGACAGACAGACAGATATGTAAATAGGTGAAAGATGATAGATAGATAGATAGATAGATAGATAGATAGATAGATAGATAGATAGAAAGAAGGAAGGAAAAAGAAGGAAAGATGGAATGAAGGAAAGAAGGAATGTAGAAAGAAAGAAAGAAAGAAAGAAAATAAGAAAGAAAGAAAGAAAGGAAGAAAGAGAAGAAAGATAGATAGAAAGAAAGAAAGAAAGAAAGAAAGAAAGAAAGAAAGAAAGAAAGAAAGAAAGACAGACAGACAGATATATAAATAGGTGAAAGATGATAGATAGATAGATAGATAGATAGATAGATAGATAGATAGATAGATAGATAGATAGATAGATAGATAGAAAGAATGAAGGAAAAGGAAGGAATATAGGAAGGAAGGAAGGAAGGAAGGAAGGAAGGAAGGAAGGAAGGAAGGAAGGAAGGAAAGAAGGAAGGTAGGTAAGGAACGAGGGAAGGAAAGAAAGAAAGAAAAGAAAGAAAGGAAGAAAGTAAGCAAGCAAGCAAGCAAGCAAGAAACAAACAAACAAACAAACAAAGGAGAGAGTTTTAAGTTCATTTGTATTCCTGTATTTTTAGAAGAGTGCTTTTGAGAGGTTTTTTTTTTTTTCAGTTGTCTAGTGTATTTTTTTTTTTCTAGTAAATTAACCAATTTTTACTGTGTTTCAAATTTTTAGGGTTTTATTTACGCTTCAGAAATATATTTTTAATTAATTATTACTTTTTTTTGTATTTTAATGTACATTGTGATATGTGTGTGTGTGTGTATGTGTGTGTTCTTGAATAATTATTTAAAATTTGTGAGGTTCAATTTTGGTGTTTATTGGTTTTAGTGTTGCCAGGAAATGAGGGCCATTGCCTATAAAACCTAGTCATAGGATAAACAAGTAAGGGATTTTTAAGATGGAGGCTAATTTGGTCTATGGAGTGACACACAGAATGGCCAGAGAAAGACAGTGAAAGCCATTCTCCAAAATTCAAAAAAGAAAGAGAGAGATAGAGAGAGAGAGAGAAAGAGAGAGAGAGGAAGGGAGGGAGGGAGAGTGAGGAGGGTGGGAGGGAGGGAGGGTGGGAGGGAGGGAGGGAGGAAGAAAGGAATAAGGAAGGAAGGAAGAAAAAGAAAGAAAGAAAAGAAAGAAAGAAAGAAAGAAAGAGAGAGGAGAGAGAGAGAGAGAGAGAGAGAGAGAAGGAAGGAAGGAAGGAAGGAAGGAAGGAAGGAAGGAAGGAAGGAAGGAAGGAAAGAAAGTAGGAAAGAAAGAAAGAAAGAAAGAAAGAAAGAAAGAAAGAAAGAAAGAAAAAGAAGGAAGGAAGGAAGGAAGGAAAGGAAGGAAGGAAGGAAAGAAGAAAGAAAGAAAGAAAGAAAGAAAGAAAGAAAGAAGAAAGAAAGAAAGAAAGAAAGAAAGAAAGAAAGAAAGAAAGAAAGAGGGAGAGAAAGAAAGAAAGACAGACAGACAGACCAGATATGTAAATAGGTGAAAGATGATAGATAGATAGATAGATAGATAGATAGATAGATAGATAGATAGATAGAAAGAAGGAATGAAAAGGAAGGAAAGATGGAAAGGAGGAAAGAAGGAAGGTAGAAAGAAAGAAAGAAAAGAAAGAAAGAAAGAAAGAAAGAAAGAAAGAAAGAAAGAAAGAAAGAAAGAAGAAAGAAAGAAAGGACAGGAAAGAAGTAAGAAAGGAAGACAGAGAATGAAAATTTAAAGGAAGGAATTAGGAAGGAATGAAGGAAGGAAGAAGGAAGGAAGGAAGAAGGAAGGAAGGTAAGGAACGAGGGAAGGAAAGAAAGAAAGAAAGAAAGGAAGAAAGGAAGCAAGCAAGCAAGCAAGCAAGAAACAAACAAACAAACAAACAAAGGAGAGAGTTTTAAGTTCATTTGGATTCCTGTATTTTAGAAGAGTGCTTTTGAGAGGTTTTTTTTTTTTTTTCAGTTGTCTAGTGTATTTTTTTTTTTTCTAGTAAATTAACCAATTTTACTGTGTTTCAATTTTTAGGGTTTTTATTTACGCTTCAGAAATATATTTTTAATTAATTATTACTATTTTTGTATTTAATGCACATTGTGATATTGTGTGTGTGTCTGTATGTGTGTGTTCTTGAATAATTATTTAAAAATTTGTGAGGTTCAATTTTGGTGTTTATTGGTTTTAGTGTTGCCAGGAAATGAGGGCCATTGCCTATAAAACCTAGTCATAGGGATAAACAAGTAAGGGATTTTTTAAGATGGAGGCTAATTTGGTCTATGGAGTGACACACAGAATGGCCAGAGAAAGACAGCGAAAGCCATTCTCCAAAATTCAAAAAAGAAAGAGAGAGATAGAGAGAGAGAGAGAAAGAGAGAGAGAGGAAGGGAGGGAGGGGAGAGTGGGAGGGTGGGAGGGAGGGAGGGTGGGAGGGAGGGAGGGAGGAAGGAAGGAATAAGGAAGGAAGGAAGAA
>NW_028227277.1:17464630-17474630 GCF_978045245.1 Mus caroli
AAAAAGGGGAGAAATTATACCCCCATACACATTATTTATACCCCAATACACATTATTTAAATCATACTTTTATTTTTAAGAATTTTAAAATTCAGATGTCTAAGAACTTAATAAATGCCTCATATTATCTTAAAACTAGACATAATCATGTCTAGGTAAGATGATAAGAATCCACTCATTGACACCTGGCATAAGCCTGAACAGAAGGTTATTATGGGGGAAAGAGGGCGGTGTTTCTGTTTTATCCACAGAATACTGCAGAAACATGCTAGCTTCCAGAATGATTCCTGTAACAAACTGACCTGTGAGTTCATGAGTGCCCTGGCAGTGATGACAAGAAAGCTGTGTTAAGTGCACAAAAAAAGAGGAATCAGAGAGAAACAAGAATATTGGTATAAAAATTGGTTTTCTACTTCTCCCTGGGTCACTACCTTGCTTCCCACACTTTTGGGACCTTTCTTGGGTATTTTGCTGCTTTTGTCTTTTGGCCCCTGGGCCTTTAAAAAACTAACCAGTTTTGTTAAGTCACAGATTGAAGCTGCTCTAAGTAAGCAAGTTGCAGTCCACTACCATCAGCTGGATATCCAGGACTCAGACGAAGAAGATCCTCCTCCCACCGAGACAGAAACTGCGACACGTCTCCAATTTTCCACCCTTGCTGCTAATGCAGAGTCCCCTTGGTTCCTTAAGTTTTGGAGACAATAAGGACGAAGAAGGGTGACCTCCAGCTCCTATTATAGCTTAAGAGCCACAAATTGTGGTGTTACAATTGACATAATTCTTGTAGAGGCCTTACTGAGTCTGAGGTTGATAATTCTCCTATGAGAACTGCACAAAATTCAGAATTCTGCATGCTGGTTCATTAAAAATGCGAATCTGGTATGGGCCCAGCATGGGTGCAAACTAAGTATTGCAGGGGAAGGTCCATATAGACCATTTCTGAGTTCCCTGAGAGACAAACCCGGTTTGGAAAGAGGTTGGTATCTGATTTCAGTTACAATTAAAAATTTTTCTAAGGCTCTGCCTCACCTCCCCAAAAGATACCAAGAGCCACAAGTGTGGGTCTGTGACAGCACCCACGGGAAGAATCGGGTCAATGTCCCCCCAGCCATGGTAATGCCCGCTCATCTAAAGATGAAGAGATTATTTGATCACCTCAGTTAAGTGTGGCCTTATTAAATTTAATTCAAAAGGGGGAGATGTCAGAGACCATCCCGTGAGAAAGTGATCCCCTCTCAAATCTCTTTAACAAATCAAATGGCCTTGTGCTAAGAGCTGGTTGCCACCCCCTTTCCTCCCTATTCCCTTCCTAACACCTAAGGCTGTAAAGTTGAATAATGGTCCCCTCTTCCTTATCTCTTCCTGTGTTCCCATGACATCCAAGGACATGAGTTACGCCTGAGCCCAGCCTGACACCCAAGGCTGTCAAGGAGGATCTATGTTCCAGAGATAAGATGCAGAGTGCCCGCAAGTTTGGCGCCTGACCTCAGCCCCCATGTCAGCAGATGCCCACTTCTTTGTTCTTTGTATAATTCCCCCTCGACCCCTCCCATATTCTCTGCGATGTATGCTTTAAAAAGAAGGCACCTCAGCTTAATAAACGAGACCTTGATAGGTACAATTCTACTTGGTCTCCGCCTCTCTTTCTTTTCCTCCCATTTCTTTCCAGGTTCTCGGTCCCCCTCGCACCCACGAATAACTGAATCCCGCGGGACGGGATAGTGTATAGAACAGATTTTAATGTAGTAAATAGCCATAAAATATTGCTATCCTTATTAATTCTGGATCACAAAAAATATATATCACGAGAATATATTATTGTTCAATAATACTGAAAATATTTGAATTTTAAAAAATATTGCTTACAATTTTAATATAAAATATTTGCTACTAGGTCAATACACAGAAAATAAAGTAATAAAAATAAGAACAACCAAAATTTTAGTAAATTTTTTAAATGCTAATGCTTTAAAATTAGGATTCAATCTAGTAAAGAATATATAATTTTTCTCTAAATAATACTCAAAATAAAAATTATGAACAGTAATAGTGATTTTCTATTTTCACATATTTTTCATGCTTTCTTGGTAAATATATTAATCTTTAATAAAAGTGTTCAAAGAATGTGCAAATAGAATGTATTCATGAGAACATAATTAAAACAATTTTTATTTTTTAAATAAGATTATTTATTTTATATTAAAATAAAATAACTATTTCTAAAAATGACATTAAAGAATACATGGCATATTAATATTAACACATTCATATTATATTAAAATGAAGTAAAGTATTTTATTAAATAAGCAATGTTAGGGCTGATGTATACAGCCTTAGTACAATAAATGTGTGTGTATGAATTCCAAAAATAAACCTGTGTTGTCACTTACTCATGTATAGCAAAACAAGTGACAAAAAGGTGTTACAAAACGTCACAGACTACTAAAGCTTTTGATATAAAGCATGATGTTGAATGTTGCTAAAAGTTCTTTAGGAATAATATATTTAATGTCAGTGAATGTGGTGTCACAACTGACAGGTCATCCTACACTGGGACAGCTGCAGAGAGACCTGTGCTCATCAGGCTCTTTACTGAAAACAACTGGAAATGAGGACCCTAAAGATTAAGAGTGGAGGTAAGGCCACCCTTGAGGAATTCCTTCTGCAACATCCCGGTGGCTCAGTTTTAAACTCACATTTCTTAATTACCAAAAACCAGAATAAATTAGAACTGAGAATATTAATACCAAACACGACCTAGTGCATACAAGCATTATTTTAGGGATCCTAAAATATCCTAAATCCTTGAGATGACTCTGTGAACAATGACAGAAATGTAACAACAACAACAACAACAACAACAACAAAAATATCAAAAGAGTGTCTAAAGCCCATGAGCTATCTTTGGCTAAAGGGCAGAGATTTGTGCTGGCAGCTTTGAATGAGAAGACTAGCAATGCTTTGTTGTAAGAAAGCAAGAAAGACCACATTTTCATAATCACTACCTTATAGAAAAAAATGCCTCAGATTTGAATAAGCAATTGTTTAATAAGACTACAGAGCAAGCGAAGCAAAAGAATAGCAAACTGAGGTTTATAAGTCTTTAAAGATGAGTTCAGCCTTTGGAAATGGCATAATGAGCATAATATAAAATATTAAGATAATAGACAATATAAGCAATTGTACCACAAGATCAAAATTACACATAGCATTTCTGTAGAATGCTGGATTGAAGAAGGACAGAACCAACTGCACAATATGTGAGCCAACGAGGATTTGCGACATGAAAGGTAGTTAAGTAGTTCGCATGTTCAATAAGCAAGATCGGATTAGGAAAACTGTGTTCTCTGGGCCTAGCCAAGCCCATTTTGTGGGAGTCTGCTCTTTTTCTCCTCTTAGATGAAATCTTGCACAAGCCTTATGATTTTCCACTCACTTTCAGACAATAAAAAGGCCTCCAGGTTCAATAACAGCTCCATTCATTCCTGTATAACAAAATGAACTCCAGCTTTCATTTAAAGGTAAGTCTCCAGGTTAGAATCAATATTCTGTATCCACAGTCTTTTATTTTGAGAAAATACAGAAAAGATGAAGGTAGGAAGAGAGTACTAGGGGAGGATTCTAAAGATCATCTGAAGGACAGAGTTCTTGCCCCAAGATCTGTTTCAAGCAGAAAGCTCTGAGAGGATAATTGACTATCCTTTCTTCTTAAAAACTTTCTTCTGCAAATTGTATCTTGGGTATTCTAGGTTTCTGGGCTAATATCCATTTATCAGTGAGTGGATATCAAGTGACTTGTTTTGTGATTGGGTTACCTCACTCAGGATGATATCCTCGAGATATATCCGTTTGCTTAAGAATCAAGAGATTCATGTAATTCATGCTTTGCAGTTCTGCCCTTGGGCTGGATGAGATTAGTAACTGGGCTCTGTTCTTCCTTATAGGATAGCAAGGGCAGGAAACCTTTCCCAGCAATTTTAGCTAAGGAAGGCTCAGCTGACTGGCCACTTGCATTCCAATCCTCTTCTACAATAGACAGTTTCTCTGTCTGTCTGTCTGTCTGTCTGTCTGTCTATCCGTCTCTCTCTCTCTCTCTCTCTCTTTCTTTCTTTCTTTCTTTCTTTCTTTCTTTCTTTCTTTCTTTCTTTCTTTCTTTCTTTCTTCCTTTTTCTTCTTTTTTTTTCTTTGTTTTGTGGGAGGGGGTTTGAGGAATGGATTTCTCAGTATAACCCTGGCTTTTGTTGAGATCAATCTGTACACCAGGCTGACCTTGAAATAAAAAATCTACCTGCCTCTGCATCCCAAGTTCTGGGATTCAAGGCAAGGACCACCACAGTCTGGCAACCCTAAAACAATTAAACCTCAAACATAAAATGCTATTTTTTTTAAATCAAGATCAACAACAAGAACAACAACAAAAATATTAAGAAATACACTAAAAAGCTAACAAGGAAAATAAAGCCTAAATTAAACCACTGAACCATAAAATACACTAAGACCCTTATAAAAACAACAACAACAACAGACAAACAAACAAAAAACAAAAACAAGAAAAAAACACTAAAAATACACAGGAAGCCTATAAACCAAACCAAACCAAACCAAACCAAACCAAACCAAACCAAACCAAACCAAACCAAACCAAACCCAACCAAAACAAAACAAAACAAAACAAAACAAAACAAAACAAAACAAAACAAAACAAAACAAAACAAAACAAAACCTCTAAAACACTCTTCAAAAAACTCTACAAAACCTTACGAAGACCTATAGTCAACTAAAAAAAAAATACACAAGGCAAAATGTTCCTAATACCTTTCTTTCTTTCTTTTTTTCTTTTTTTCTTTCTTCCTTTCTTTCTTCCTTTCTTTCTTTCTTTCTTTCTTTCTTTCTTTCTTTCTTTCTTTCTTTCTTCTTTTCTTCCTTTCTTTTTTTCTTGCTTTCTTCCTTTCTTAATTTCTTCCTTTCTTCCTACTTTTCTTCCTACCTTTCTTCCTTCCTTTCTTTCCTCCTTTCTTCCTTCTTTCCTTTCTCTCTCTTTCTCTCTCTCTTTCCTTTCTTTCTTTCTTTCTTTCTTTCTTTCTTTCTTTCTTTCTTTCTTTCTTTTTTCTTTCTTTTTCTTCCTACCTTCCTTCCTTCCTTCCTTCCTTCCTTCCTTCCTTTCTTCCTTCTATCCTTCCTTCCTTCCTTCCTTATTTCCTTCCTTCCTTATTTCCTTCCTTCCTCTGTCTTTTTTCCTTTTCCTTCTCTCTCTTTCACTCTCTCTCTCTATGTGTGTATCTATCTATTTATCTCTCTCTCTCTCTCTCTCTCTCTCTCTCTCTCCTTTTCATTTTCTATACTTTTTAATTTTAAAACTGGGTTTCTCTGTTTATTCCTGGCTCTCTGGGAGATCAATCTCAATACCAGGCTTGCCACCAACTAAAAAATCCCCTACCAGTTCACCTTAGGGCTATCAATTATATGAAAGGGGCAGCCATTGCCTGCCAACTCTAAAATTATGCACCACCAAAATAAAAACCCTCAATTTTTAAATAAATATTCAAGAATACACCCACAAAAAAAGAACTTAAATAAAGCTATAAAATATTAAAATAAATAAATCCTTGAAGTCTAAATGAAACCTGAAAAGTCCAAAACACACTAAAAATTGAAAAAAAGTAAAAATATGAAAAATACAGAAAAACACTAAAAATACATTCAATACCAAAAACCAAAAAATCCTCTAGAACACTCTTCTTAAAACCCTACAAAACCCTTAAGAAATACACTATAATTCTAAAAACTTAAAAATATAAAAGATCCCAAAACTGACCCAAAAACTGTTTGTTTGTTTTTGTTTGTTTGTTTGTCTGTTTGCTTGTTTTTGGTTTTTTGAGTTTTTGGAGATTGGGTTTCCGGTTTCTCTCTCTGTCATGGAGCACACTCTGTAGAAAATGATAGCCTCGAACTCTGAAATCACTATCTCTGACTCCCATTTAGTGTGATTAAAGGCAGGGCCACTACTTCCTTGTATTCTTAAAGTACTTCAACTTCAAAAACAAAACCTAAAAATTTAAAAAGGAAAAGAAAAAGAAATATATATATATATATATATATACATATATATATATATATATGTATATATATATATATATATATATACTCTAAAACACACACAGACATACAGATACACACACACACACACACACACAAACAAATAAACCTAAAAAAAAAAGGAAAGATAAAACTGTAAAAAAAAACTTTAAAAAAACCCAAACACTAAAACACCCTAGAATCTTAAATAAATAAATAAATAAATAAATAAACTAACAAACAAACAAACAAACAACTAAAATACACTAAAATCTCGAAAACAAAAACCCAAAAACAATAAACAAACAAAAAAAACAAACAAACAAAAACTCTAAAAGCCGCTTCAACAAATCTTACAAAACCCTTATGAAAAAATAATACTGTAAAAACTAACAAACAAACAAGCAAAACAAAAACAAAAACAAAAAAAACACAGTTAGACCAAAATGTCCAAAATATCCAAAAAGTTATTTTTTTATTTATTTATTTATTCATTTTTCTTTCTTTCTCTCTCTCTCTTTCTTCTTTTCTTCCTTTCTTGCTTTCTTGCTTTCTTCCTTTCTTAATTTCTTCCTTTCTTCCTACCTTCTTTCTTTCCTTCTTCTTCCTTCCTTCCTTCCTTCCTTCCTTCCTCCCCCCCTCTCTCTCTCTGTCTTTTTCTTTCTTCTTGAATTTTGTAGAATGTCTTTCTCTGTCTTTTCTGGCCATCCTGGGTGTCACTCCATGCAATAAACTAGCCTCCATCTTAAAAATCCCTTAGTTGTTCATCCCTAGGGCTAGGTTTTATAGGCAATGGCCCTCATTAGCTGGCAACGTTAAAACCATGAAAAACCAAAGTTAAATCCCACAAATTTTAAATAAATATTCAAGAACACACACACAATCCCAATGTGAATTAAAATAAAAAAAAATAATAATAAATAAAAAATAAATTGCTGAAGGGAAAATAATACCCCCAAATCTTAAAACACAGTAAAATTGTTTAAAAAACTAAAAAAAAAAAAAAAAAAAACAACAACAACAACAACAACAAAACAACAACAACAAAAAATACACTGGACATCTAAAAACAAAAACCCTCAAAAGCACTCTTCTAAAAATCCGGGAAATCAAATGAAGTTAAAGAACTTAAAGAACTATCCTTTCTGTATCTTTCTTTCTTTCTTTCTTTCTTTCTTTCTTTCTTTCTTTCTTTCTTTCTTTCTTTCTTTCCTTCTTTCTTTCTTTCTTTCTTTCTTTTTCTTCCTTCCTTCCTTCCTTCCTTCCTTCCTTCCTTCCTTCCTTCCGTCCTTCCCTCTTTTTTCCTTTTCCTTCTCTCTTTCTCACTCTCTCTATGTATCTATCTATTTATTTTTTCTCTCTGTCTCTGTCTCTGTCTCTGTCTCTCTGTCTCTCTGTCTCTGTCTCTGTCTCTGTCTCTCTCTCTCTCTCCCTTTCATTTTCTATATTTTTTAATTTTTATAAACTGGGTTACTCTGTTTATCCCTGGCTCTCTGGGAGATCAATCTCAAGACCAGGATAGCCTCCAAATAAAAGATCCCCTACCAGTTCACCTTAGAGCTAACATTTTTATGAAAGGGTCAGCTATTGCCTGCCAACTCTAAAATTATGCACCACCAAAATAAAAAACCTCAATTTTTAAATAAATATTCAAGAATACACCCACAAAAAAAGAACATAAAGAAAACAATGAAATAATAAAATGAATAAATCCTTGAAGTCTTAATGCAACCTGAAAATTACAAAACACTAAAAATTAAAAAAAAACAACAAAAAATATTAAAAATACACTAGAATTCTGAAAACAAAAAAACTCTCTGAAACATCCTTTAAAAACACTTCAAAATCTTAAATAAAACCTCTAAAAAAAAAAAAAAGTGCACATGAGACCAAAAATGACCCTGTATCACAATTCTTTTTTTTCTTCCTTTTTTCTTTTTTCTTTCCTTCATTCCTTAGTTCCTTTGATCCTTCCTTCATCCCTCATCCCTTCATCCCTCCTTCTCTCTCTTCCTCGCTCTCTCTCTCTCTTTTTCTTTCTTTTTCCTCTCCCCCTTTATCTCTCTCTGTCTCTGTCTCTCTCTCTCTCTCCGTCTGTGTCTGTGTCTTCTCTGTGTCTGTCTGTCTGTCTGACTGTCTGTCAGTCTGTCTGTCTTTCTGTCTGTCTCTCTGTCTGTCTCTCTTTCTCTCTCTCTCTCTCTCTCTCTCTCTCTCTCTCTCTCTCTCTCTCTCTCCCTCTGTTTCTTTCATTGATCTATTTGTAATTTCTTGGAGAGTGGGTTTCTCTGTGTATCCCTCACTGTTCTGGAATTTATTCTGAAGACCATGCTAGCTGCCAACTAAAAAATCTCTCCTCTCTCTCACTTCCTCTGTTTATTTTTATTTTTTTTTTTGAGTTTTTAGATTGGGATTTTCTGTGTATCTCTTACTGTCCTCCAGATTCCTATAGAGATGATGCTGATCTCTAAATTAAAAAAAAAAATCACTTACATCTGCCTCTCAATAGCTGGAATTAAAGGCATGGTCAACACTGACTGGCAAAACCAAAACAATGAAAACACAAATATAAAACCCTAATATTTTAGGAAAAAAAAGAAACAACAAAAAATAAAACAAGAATTAGAACAACAAAACCATAATAAATATACTAAAATGGTAAAAAAAAAAAAGTTAATTAAGGTATTCATTAAAACTGAAACACTAAAATACACTAACATCATTAAAAAATAATAATGAAATACAATAAAAGTACACAACAAGCTTAAAATCCAAGAAACTCTAAATCACTAAAGACTCTACAAGATTTTGAAATACTCTAGAAATCAGAAAAGTGTACACAAGTATCCAAAATATGCCTAAAATATTTATTTATTTATTTATTTATTTATTTATTTATTTATTTATTTATCTATCTCTATCTATCTATCTATCTATTTATTTATTTTGAATTACTTATTTATTTTATACATTCTGTCTTTCTATCTTTCTTCTTTTCTTTCTATCTTTCTTCCTTCCTTTCTTTCCTCTTTTTATCTTTCTTTCTTTCTTTCTCTCTCTTTCTATCCTTCTTTCTTTATTTCTTTGTTTCCCTTTCCTCCTTCCTTCCTAAATTTATCTCTCTGTCTCTCTTTATTTTTTGTCTTTGTTTTTTCTTTTTTTCTATCATTTTCTCACTCTCCTCTCATTCCTTCCTTCTTTCTTCCTTCATCATTGCTTCAATCCTTCCTTCCTTCCTTCTTTCCTTCCTTCCTCTCACTCTTTCTCACTCTCTTCCTCTTTCATTCATTTCTTTATTTATTTGTTTCTTTCTGTATTACTTTCTCTAAATCTCTCAACAGATATAAATATTTCTAAATGATCCCATGCATCCTATCTGATCACAGGACAAGGCTGAAGTCAATTAAAGCTTAAATTAAATATCAAACACTTAAATACAATAAAATCATTTTTAAAAAAATAGAGAAAACACTAAAAATGCAATAGAAGCTTGAAAAAGAAGAAACTCTAAATCACTTTTCTAAAAATTCTAAAAATTCTTTTAAAATACCATAGGAATCTAAAATGAATACACATGAAGCCCGAAATATCCCTAAAATGATTGCTTGCTTATTTATTTACTTATTTGTTTATTTATTTGTTTGTTTGTTTGTTTATTCATTCATTCATTCATTTATTTATTTTAAATAAATTTTGTATATATTTTTAAATTATCTCTTGCTCCCTAAGTTTCTATTTCTGAATCTTATATCTTTATCCCTTCCTATCTCTCTCTCTCTCTTTCTCTCTTTCTTTTTTACTTTCTTTTTTTCTTTCTCTCTCTCTTCCATCCTTTCTTCCTTCCTTTGTTCCTTCCTTCGTACCTTCTTTCTTTCCTTCCTTCCTTCCTTCCTACCATCTTGCCTTCCTTTCTCTCTCCCTCTCTTTC
>NW_028227277.1:17479630-17492130 GCF_978045245.1 Mus caroli
CACAAACACGTACTAAAACACTAAAATATAACAGTAAATCCAAAAAAAAAACCTCCACAATCTTAAAAAACACTATTCATACAAAAAAAAAAAAACTATAAAAGACCCTTCTAAAAACCCTTAAAACGCTTTCAAAATTCCAAAAATTTCCATAGAGTAACTTTCTTATGTACAGTATTTCTTTCATTATTTTTCCTTTTTCTTTTTTTCTCTTTGTTTCTTTGTTTCTTTGTTTCTTTGTTTCTTTCTTTCTTTCTTTCTTTCTTTCTTTCTTTCTTTCTTTCTTTCTCTCTATGTTTCTTTCTTTCTCTCTATGTTTCTTTCTTTCTCCGTTTCTTTGTCTCTCTCTTTTTCTTTCTCTCTTTCTTACTTTCTTCATTTTTATATTTCACTCTGTCTTTCTTCTTTCTTTCCTTCCTTCCTTCCAACTTTTTTCGTTCTTTCTTTCTTTCTTTCTTTCTTTCTTTTTTTCTTTCTTCTTTCTTTTTGTCTTTGTTTTTTTGTTTCTTCCTAAATTTCTCTCTCACTGTCTCTGTGTCTGTCTCTCAGTCTCTCTTTCTCTCTCTGTCTCTCTCTGTCTCTGTCTCTCTGTCTCTCTGTTTCTCTGTCTCTCTCTCTCTCTGTCTCTCTCTGTCTCTGTCTCTCTCTCTCTTGAGTTTCTTTGTGTATCTCTGGTTGACTTCCAGCTCCATGTGGAGGCCTCAAAGAACTCTAATTAAAAAACAAAACAAAACAAAAAAAAACAACAAAAAAAAAACAAAACAAACAAAAAAAAAACACCTAACTCTGTCTCCCAATTACTGAGATTAAAGAAATTGGTCAACATTGCCTGGCAAACCCAAAACTAGGAAATCTCAAATATAAACCCCTAAATGTTTTAGAAAAATCAAGTACAAAAACAACAACACCAAAAACAAAACCCTAAGCAATACAGTAATATGCTACAAAAGTCAAGTAAAATCAAACATAATTAAACCCCAAACCCAAAAATACACTAAAATCATTAAAAAGAAAAAGAAAAAACACTAAAAATACACTAGAAGCCTGAACAAAGACAAGGACCAAACCCAAAGAAATACATTAAAATGGTAAAAAAAATAAAGTAAAATAAAGCCTAAATGATATCCCAAATCTGTAAATACACTAAAATCATTAAAAAAAAAAATGTGTATACCCTGGCAACATGGAAATCACTCTGTAGTCCAGGCTGCCCTTAGAAATCAGAAATCTACCTGCCTCTGCCTTACCAAGTGTGGGATTGAAGACATGGATCACCACTGCCTGGCAAAACTAAAACATTTAAACCCAAAAAATATAAACATAAATATTTTGTAAAAACATTCAAGAATACAAACACACAAAATAGGAAAACGTTAAGAAAATGAAATAAAGCCCAATAAGAATGAAAATCAAGAAAAAAAATCCTAAATTCTGAATAAACAAAGAAAAAAATTAGTATACATATACTAAAACTCTTAATGCCAAAAATCTCTAAAACGCGAAAAAAAAAAAACTACAAAACTCATAAAAAAAAACTAAAATTATATATATTTATTTATTTAGGTTTATGTTATGTTTATGTTTATATTCATATTTATATATTCAAGAATCTAAAAATGATTCTAAACCCCCCCTTAAAAAAATCTCTTTGTATTCCTGTCTATCCTGAAACTCACCATGCAGACTAGTCTGACCATTAACTCAGAAATCCAAGACCTCTGCCTATAAAGTTCTGGGATAAAACGGATGGGTCACCACACACTGGCAAAAATAAATTTTTATACTACAAAATAAAACCATAAATTTTTGAAAAATACTCAAGAACTGACAAACAGACAGACAGGCAGACAGACAGTCAGTCAGACAGACAGACAGACAGACACACAAACACACACATATACACTCATACAAAATAGTAAAACCTTAAAATATAACCTTAAAAAAACAAAACAAAACAAAAACAAACCCTCTAAAACCTATTAAAAGACACTAAATATATACTAAAATCGAAATAATCCAAAAAATAAAAACTATAAAACAGTCATCTAAGATCTCTAAAAACGTTTTCAAAAAACTCTAATATTCATAAAAAAATTACGAAAGAACCCAAAAGAATTCCATACAGTAAATTTCTTACTTAATCTCTTCCTTTCTTTCTTTCTTTCTTCCTTTCTTTCTTCCTTCCTTCCTTCCTTCCTTCCTTCCTTCCTTCCTTCCTTCCTTTCTTCCTTCCTTCCTTTCTTTCTTTCTTTCTTTCTTTCTTTCTTTCTTTCTTTCTTTCTTTCTTTCTTCCTCTCTCCTTCCCTCCCTCCATCCCTCCCTCATTTCCTCCCTCCCTTCCTCCCTCCTTTCTTTCTTTCTTCTTTCTTTTTTGGATTTTTGTTTCTCTCTCTCTCTTTCTCTCTCTCTCTTTCTCTCTCTCTCTCTCTCACTCTCTTTGACCCTCCCTCCCTCCCTTCCTCTGTCTCTCCTCTCTCTCTCTGTCTCTCTCTGTATCTCTCTGTCTCTCTCTGTATCTCTCTGTTTCTCTCTTTGAGTTTTGGAGACTGCGTTTCTCTGTGTATCAATGGCTGTCTACTACCTCCCTGTGGAGACCTTGCTGAACTCTACTTTAAAAAAAAAAAAAAAAAAAAAAGCACCTAACTTTGTCTCCGAATTGCTGGGATTAAAGTCATGGACCAACTTTGCCTGGCAATCCCAAATGATCAAATCACAAATATAAAACCTTTAATGTTTTTTTAGAAAAATATCAAGTACAAAACAACAACTGTAGTCTCACGTCCCCAAGCCTGATACCTGCATGCTCAGTGGTGGAGTGTGCTGCTCAATTGTTCTGCCTAGCCCACTGCTGGAGCTTGCTGATTTGCTCTTCCAAATCTGTCACGTGGTCACCATGCTACTGGACCCCAAGATTATTATTTGACAAGAATTGTGCCCCCTTCCCCTGCTCCATAACTGCGTGCAGAATAGTAAAATTGAGCTTTCATCAGGATGACTGTCTTAGGTCCATTTTTATCTCATACTCTCTAGCCCTTCTTCTCTTCCAGGTTATTAAGGTACCTTTCCAGCCTAGAACCCACACATATGGTCATGTGGGTGGAGACATTTGGCGAACAAACACAGGACTGAGAAATGGCAGAGGACATTTGGAAGACGCACTGCTGGTTTGGATCTCCATAAAAGAAGAAAATAATTAAAGGAAATTCATACCGGAGAAGGTCGGTATGGGCTAAGTTGAAACAGCATTAACCCAAATGCTAATTCACTTAGTTTCAGCAGTGAAGTTTATCAGGGACTAGGAACAGTTAGGCGATTAAACATAGCTCCCAGAAGCTACATTTTTAGGCATTAGAAAAGAAAGGATTTATTAAAAAGGAAATTAATGATCAGGTGGATAAGCCACAGTCCAAAAAAAAAAAAAAAAATGCATCATGAGGAGGGAGGAAAATGTCCTAAAAAGCACAGTTAATTTCAGGAGTGCCATGCTTTGTTCTCTCTGGGTCTTACAACAAAAGTACTCTGGCCCCTTTTGTGTGTTGTCTAATGTCTGGTGCACCAATCTCTTCTCAGGTTCAATTCATGTATGTTTGTGTCCAGTCTGTATGAATGAATATTCTATGTTTTATGTTGGATAATAAAGATGGTATAAAAAATTTTATCTGCAAAGCCAAGAGCTGCCACGTGCCTCAACCAGGAATTAGACATATGGCAGGAGAGTCCCTGCTGGAAAACTGTTCGTTTTAGGAAAAAAGGGCGAGTCTACAATCTCTTAGTTTCAGGGTAAAAAAGCTGATAAATGGTTCGTGATTAATGAATTTGATAAATTATAAAGTGCCCTTTATTCTATGATTGTAGCTACAAAAATTAATATTCTCTGATTGGTCTAAAGTAACTCCTTCATTTGGTGCTTTTTTATTGGAAATGTGTTCTGTGTGTTTTCACAATCAGCTCAAAAGTTGTTGGTTAAGATTAATAATTGTTACATTGCTACAGATAATCTTAAATTTCATAACTCAACCTCAGAGTTCTTCTAACATGTGACATAAGGAAGACCAAGAGACAGGGTCTCTAAAGATATTTCTAGTTTAAATATTAATGAATGTGGTTTCTATTCTAAAAACTAAAATTTAAGATAAGATTTAAAGCAATGCCTCTTTATTAAAGCAGTAAAGCTTACATATATTCATAGGTATTAATTGGCAGCCAAACTTTGTAATATGATAGTACTGCTTCTAATATTATTGATTTTAAAGATGATAAATTGTTTTAACTTGGGTTTTGCTTTCCCAAGTTTGTAGATATTATCCTAATGTTGCAAAAGAGACTTGAAAATTATGTTTAAAACTTCCAGTGTTCCATTGACTACAGCTTGCTGTTTGATTGCAAATTTAAGATTTTCTACTCACCCATATATTGTCAATTAAGATTATTACAAGAGTAATCATCCTATAATTGTGCTAATACTTCATACAAAACTTGGACAGAGTTATCTAGCTATGTTTGTCTTTATGCATAGATTAGACCCGCATACAATCAGTTTGTGTATAGTTGATGCCTGGAAGGAAACTGCAGTTGGGCAATTTTTTCACAACTCTAAAGTCAAATAACCTCATTTAAAAATGGGGATCAGAGCTAAACAAAGAATTCTCACATGAGGAATACAGAATGGCTGAGAAGCACCTGAAAAACTGTTCAGCATCCTTAATGATCAGGGAAAAGCAAATCAAAACAACCCCGAGAGTCCATCTCACACCAGTCAAAATGGTTGAGATCAAAAATTCAGGTGACAGCAGATGCTGGCAAGGATGTGGAGAAAGAGGAACACTCCTCCATTGTTTTGGAATTGCAAGCTTGTACAATCACTCTGGAAATCAGTCTGGCGGTTTTTAGAAAATTGGACATGGTATTACCAGAGGATACTGCAATACCTCTCCTGGGCATATATCCAGAAGGTGTTCCAACTAGTAAGAAAGAAATATGCTCCACTATGTTTATAGCAGCCTTATTTATAATAGCCAGAACCTGGAATGAACCCAGATGCTGCTCAATAGAGGAATGGATACCAAAAATGTGGTACATTTACACAATGGAGTACTACACAGCTATTAAAATGAATGAATTTATGAAATTCCTAGGCAAAAGGTTGGACCTGGAGGAAATTATCCTGAGTGAGGTAACCCAATCACAAAAGAACTCAAGTGATCTTTTCTCACTGATAAGTGGATATTAGCCCAGAAACTTAGAATACCATAGATATAAGGTACAATTTGCAGAACACATGAAACTCAAGAAGAACGAAGACCAAATTGTGGATACTTTGCCCCTTCTTAGAATTGGGAACAAAACATCCATGGAAGGAGTTACAGAGACAAAGTTTGGAGCTGAGACAAAAGGATGGACCATTTAGTGACTGCCATATCCAGGGATCCATCCCATACTCAGCCTCCAAATGCTGACACCATTGCATACACTAGCAAGATTTTGCTGACAGGACCCTGATATAGCTGTCTCTAGTGAGACTACACTGGGGCCTAGCAAACACAGAAGTGGATGCTCACAGTCAGCTATTGGATGGATCACAGAGCCCCAAATGGAGGAGCTAGAGAAAATAGGAAAGGAGCTAAAGGGATCTGCAACCCTATAGGTGGAACAACATTATGAACTAACCAGTTCCCCGGAGCTCTTACTCTAGCTGCATATGTATCAAAAGATGGCCTAGTCAGCCATCACTGGAAAGAGAGCCCCATTGTTCTTGCAAACTTTATTTGCCCCAGTACAGGGGAAAGCCAGGGCCATGAATTGGGAGTGGGGGGTAGGGGAGTGGGGGGTAGCGAATAGGGGACTTTTGGGTTAGCATTGGAAATGTAAATGAGGAAAATACCTAATAAAAAAAAAAGAAAACAAAAAATCCTAGACATACTAAAACCCTGAAAACCTAAAAAGACAAAAACAAACAAACAAAACAAAACAGAACAAAACAAAACAAACAAAACAACAAAAAAACTCTAAAAAACTCTTCTAAAAAAAACTAAGAACCATTTTAAAAAATTCCTACTATTCTAAAAAAAAAATAAAAAGAAGTCAAAACTGTCGATAAAATACTCTTATTTTTAAATTTCTTTCTTTTTTGCTTTGTTTCTTTGTTTCTTTCTTTGTTTCTTTGTTTCTTTGTTCGTTTGTTTCTTTCTTTCTTTCATTCTTTTTCTCTTTCGTTCTTTCTTTTCTTTTTTTTTCTTCCTTCCTCCTTCCTTCCTTTCTCTTTTTCTTCCTTACGTCCTTTCTTTCTTTTTTTTTCTCTCTCTCTCTCTCTCTTTGTTTCTTCCTTTCTTTTCTGTCACTGTTACTTTCTTTTTAACTTCTTTCTCTCTCTGACCTTCCTTTGTTTTTGCTTTTTGTTTATTTATTTATTTTTTTTTTTTAGTTTTTTAGAAAGGGTTTCTCTATGTATCATTGGCTGTCCTGGAATGCACTTTGCAGACCAGACTGACAATGAACACAGAAATCCAAGACCTCTTTCACTAAAAAGTTGAGAAAAAAACGTTTGGATCACCCGTGACTGGCAACCCTAAAATTCTCAAAAGGAAAAATAAAACCTTATTTTTTTTTTTAAATCTATTAAAACACATTCACATACAGACACATACAGACACAAATAGTAAAACCATAAAATATAACCCTAAATCAAAAAAAAAAAAAAAAAAAAAGAAAAAACCAGACTAAAAAGTTTTAAGAAATACTAAACATACACTAAATCCCTGAAAAATCTAAAAGACAAAAATCAAAAAAAAACCAAGAAAACCAATATTCTAAAACACTCTTCTAAAAACAATAAAAACCATTTTTAAAAAAATCCCTATTCTAAAAAAAAATGCCAATAATGTCGATAAAATACATTTATGTATAAATTTCTTTCTTTTTTCTCCTTTTTATTTATTTGTTTGTAAGTTTCTTTCTTTGTTTCTTCCTTTTTTTCTTTCTTTCATTCTTTCTTTCTTTCTTTCTTTCTTTCTTTCCTTCTATCTTTCTTGTTTGTTTGTTTGTTTGTTTTCTTTGTGTAAGGCTTGGTTTCTCAGTGTATACACTTGAAGTCATGGAAATCAATGTTTAGACCCATATGGCCTTGAACTCAGAAATCCACCTGCCTGTACCTAACCAAGTGTGTGATTGAAGGCATGGAGAACAATGCAGTGGCAACACTAAAACTTTTAAACCCCCAAAAATATAACCCTAAAAATTAAAAGAAAAAAATACTTGAGTGCAAAGAATCACACACACAAAATCAATAAAACAGTAAAATATTGAAAAATGAACTAATCACATTTTCACTTTCTTTCTTCCTTTCTTTCACTCTTTCTTTCTCTCTTTCTTTCTTGTTTTGTGTGTGTGTGTGTGTGTGTGTGTGTGTGTGTGTGTGTGTGTGTGTGTGTGTTTTGGAGACTAGAATTCTTTGTGTTTACACTGGCAGTCATGGAAATCACTCTGTAGACCAGGCAAGCCTTCAGCTTAGAAATCTGCCTGCTTCTGCCTACCAAGTGTAGGATTGAAGGCATCGGTCACCATTGCCTGGAAACACTAAAACTCTTAAAACTGAAAATTAAGACTAAAAATTAAAACAAAACAAATTAAAACAAAACAAAACAAACAAAAAAAACACAAAAACACAAAACAACAACTACAAAAAAAATCAAGAACACACAGACACACACAGAGAAGTAAAACAGCAGATCTTTAAAAAAATGAACTAACCCGTAATAAGAACCGAAAATCAAGAAAAAAACCCTAAAAACTTAATAAATTCCCACCATAAGAACTAAACAGATTCTAAAACATTTAAAGCCAAAAATCTCTAAAATGCTGTTCTAAACACCCTACACACACACACACACACTCACATTTATATATATATATATATATACAAACATACATACATATATATACACACATACATATATATACACACACACATATATATGTATATGTATGTGTATGTATATGTATGTATGTGTATGTTGTGTGTGTATGTGTACGTTTATGTGTATATGTTTGTGTATATGTATGTGCTTATATATATATGTGTGTGCGTGATAGATTATGTATATGTATTATATATATATATATATATATATATATATATATATACACACACATACATACATACATAATGAAGAATCCAGAAATTACCTTTTTTTTTTTTTTTTTTTTTTTTTTTAATTTTTGGAGACACCGTTTCTCTATGTATCCTTGGAGGTCCAGAAATTCACTGGGTAGACTAGCCTGATAATGAACTCAGAATCCAAGACCTCTGTCTCAAAAGGCTGGTATAAAAGATATGGATCACCACTGTCAGGCAACCTTAAAATCCTTAAACCTCAAATAAAACCTTATTTCTTTTTTGAAAAACTCTCAAGAACACACACAAGTAAAACCCTAAAATATATCCATAAAGGCCCCCCCAAAAAACTCTCTAAAATATTAAAAAAATCTAAACATACACTAAAATCCAACAATCATAAACAAAAACAAAAACTGTACAACAGTCTTGTAAGAATACTTAAAAAATAAAAAAACCTAATATTATAAAAAACATAATAAAAAAGATCGCAAAAAATTCCATACAATAAGTTTCTTACTTACAGACTTTCTTCCATCCTTTCTTCCTTTCTATCTTTCTTCCTACCCTTTCTTTTTTCTTTCTTTCTTTTCTGTAATTTTGTCTTTCTTTCTAACTTCCTCTCTCTCTCTCTCTCTCTCTCTCTCTCTCTCTCTCTCTCTCTCTCTCTCTCTCTCTCTCTTTTAAATTTTTTTAAAGTTTTTTAGACAGGGGTTCTCTTTGTATCCTTGGCTGTCCTGGAACTCACACTGTAGACTAGCCTGACCATGAATTCATAAATACAAGACCTCTGCCTCTAAATGCTGGTATAAAAGGGATGGGTCACCACAGACTGGCAACACTAAAATTCTTAAACTACAAAATAAATTTTATTTTATTTTTTAAATATTCAGGAACACACACACAGAGACACACACACAAAATTATAAAACAGTAAAACAATAAAAACATGAACTAAACTCTAATAAGGACCAAAAATGAAGAAAAAATCCTAAAATTCTTAATAAACAAAGAAAAAAAACACTAAACAGATACTAAAAACCTTAAAGAAAAAGATTTTCTAAACGTTGTTCTAAAACCCCAAAAAAACCCGAAAAAAAAACCTCTATAGTTTCAAATATATATATGTACACATTCAAGAATCCAAGAACGACCCTGAATGTCTTCCCTCCCCGCTCCCCCCGAGTTCTTTCTTTCTTTCTTTCTTTCTTTCTTTCTTTCTTTCTTTCTTTCTTTCTTTCTTTCTTTCTTTCTTTCTTTCTTTCTTTCTTTTTTGGAGACACGGTTTCTCTGTGTATCCTTGGCTGTCTGGAACTCACTCTGTAGACTAGCCTGACCATGAACTTGGAAATCCAAGACCTCTGTCTCTAAAGTGCTGGAATAAAACTCATGGGTCATCACTGACAGCAATCCTAAAATCCTTAAACCACTAAAAAACCTAAAATTAAAAAATATATATATTCAAGAACACACACACACACACAAATAGTAAAAAATTAAAATATAAACATAAAGGCCTCCAAAAAACTCTCTAAAATGTTTACAAAACACTAAACATACACTAAAATCTTAAAAAAAAAAAAACTAATAATTATACAACACTCTTCTACAACCACTTTAAAAAAATAGTACAAAAGAACCCAAAATTTTCCATAAATCAAGTTTTTTACTTACAGTCTTTATTCCTTTCTTGCTTCTTCCTTCCTTTCTTTCTTCCTTCCTTTCTATCTTTCTTCCTTCCCTTTCTTTCTTACCTTTCTTTCTTTCTTTCTTTCTTTCTTTCTTTCTTTCTTTCTAACTTTCTCTCTCTCTCTCTCTCTCTCTCTCTCTCTCTCTCTCTCTCTCTTAGATTTTTAGAGCTTTTTTGAGTTTTTTACAAAATAAATTTTAATTTTTTTGAAAAATATTCAAGAACACACACACACAAACACACACACACAAGTAATAAAACCAAATAAATAAAAGTAAAGCCAAAAAAATAATCCAAAAACATTTTAAAATATTAACTTCCAAAAAAAAACCTATACAACTCTCTACTAAAAACTCTTTAAAAACCCTAATATTCATCAAAAAAAAAGAAACAAACATTTTCATACAGTAAATTTCCTACTTAGTGTATTTCATTCTTTCTTTCTTTCCAACTTTCTTTCCATCTTTCTTTCTTTCTTTAAGCCCAACCAGGAACTCAGAAATCCAAGACTCTTTCTCTAAAAAGTTGAGATAAAAGGCATGGATCACTCCAGACAGTAGGCAACCCTAAAATTCTCAATCCACAAAATAAGACCTTTAAATATTTTGAAAACTATTCAGGAACACACAGACACACACACACACAGACACACACAAACACACACACAGAAACACACACAGACACAAACATAGATACATACACACACAAATAGTAAAACCATAAAATATAAACCTAAAGCAAAAAAAAAAAAGTCTCCCTAAAATGTTTTTTAAAAAACTAACAATACACAAAACCCTTTAAACGAAAAAAAAAAAAAAAAAAAAAAAAGGAAAAAAAAAACCGAAAAAAAAAGGAAAAAATATAAGGAAGCCCAGTATATGCATAAAGTAATTTGTTTCTTCCTTCCTTCCTTTACTTCATTGCTTCTTTCCTTCTTTCCTTCTTTTCTTTCTTTCTTTCTTTCTTTCTTTCTTTCTTTCTTTCTTTCTTTCTTTCTTTCTTTCTTTTTGAGTTTTTTGCACAATGGTTTTCTCTTTGTATCCCTGCCAATACTGGGCATGCCTCTCTAGAGCATGCTGGCCTCGAACTAAGAAATCCAAAACTTATTCCTCTCAAATGCTGGGATATAAGGCATGGACCACCACAGCCTGGCATTCCTGAAACTCTTTTCTTGTTTGTTTGTTTGTTTGTTTGGGTTTTGTTTTGTTTTGTTTTGTTTCGAGACAGGGTTTCTCTGTGTAGCATTGGCTGTCCTGGAACTCACTTTGTAGACCAGGGTGGCATCGAACTAAGAAATCCTCCTGCTTGTGCCTCCCTAGTGGTGGGATTAAAGGCATGTGCCACCACGCCCTGCAACCCTGAAACTTTTAAAAAGAAAAGAAAAGATAAGAAAACTCAAAAACTCACACAAAAAACCCTGAAAAACAAAGATAAAATTTTAAAAAACACTTAATAAAACACCCCAAATCCAAAAATACCCTAATATCATTTAAAAAAAAAGAACAAACACTAAAAGTGCACTAAAATACTGAAAACCAAAACAAAAAAACAAAACAAAACAAAACAAAACCCTCTTATAAAAACCCTACAAAAGCATTAACAAAAACACTAAAATTATAAATAATAATAATAATAATAATAATAATAATAATAATAATAATAAAACAAAGACACAATATGAACTTATAAGTCTTTTTGTTTTATTTTGTTTTTTTTTTGTTTTTTGTTTGTTTGTTTTGTTTTGTTTTGTTTTGTTTTTGGATATTGGGTTTCTCTGTGTGTCTCTGGTTGTTCTGGACTGCCATCTGTAGAAAATGCTGGCCTCGAAATCAAAAATCCACCTAATTCTGCCTCCCAAGTGCTGGGATTTAATGCATGGGAAACCAATGCCTGGCAATCCTATAACTCTAACTATAAAAATAAAACCTAAACATTTCAAAAAATAATAATAGTGAAATACTCGAAAAATAAATAAATAAATAAATCCAAATAAAAGATAAATCTTAAAAAATTTTTGATAAAAATCCCCAAAATCCTAAAACACCATAAAATTCTAAAAAAAAAAAAAAACAAAAAAAACCACTAAAAATACACTAAAGTACTGAAAACCAAAAATAAAACTCTAAAACACTCCAAAACCAAAACAATAAACATACACTAAACCCTGAAATCCAAAAAAACTCTAAAACAATTATCAAAAAGGCCTAAATACACTTTAAAAAAACGTTAAATTCTAAAAAATAAAAATTAATAAAAAGAAAAAACAATACATAGAAAGCCAGATATGTCCAAATAGTCATCATCTTTCTTTCTTTCTTTCTTTCTTTCTTTCTTTCTTTCTTTCTTTCTTTCTTTCTTTCTTTCTTTCTTTCTTCTCTTCCTTTCTTTGTGTGTGTTTTTGGAGACTGGGATTCTATGTGTGTACAGTGGTAGTCCAGGAAATCACTCTGTAGACCAGGATGGCCTACAACTCAGGAATACACCTGCCTCTGCCTACCAAGTCTTAGATTTAAGGCATAGATCACCACTGCCTCGCAACACTAAAACTATTAAACCCCAAAAATATAACCCTTTAATTTTTAAAAATTACTCAAGAACACACACACACACACACACACACACATACACACACACACACAGTCAAATAAAACAGTAAATCATTAAAAACATGAACTAAACCCTAATCAGAACCAAAAAATC
>NW_028227277.1:17497130-17499630 GCF_978045245.1 Mus caroli
GGCATCTCCAGATTTGCTCAGTATTGGAGAATACATTGACTCCCTGGACTCTTATGGATAAACTAATACCAGCGTAAAGATCACTGGGTTCAATAAAACTTTTGTAAACCAGATTAATTACCCACCTATGCCAGTCTGTGTTTAACCCACTTTCTTGTTTATTCTTTCAAATGATTCATTTAAAGTCTGTTTCAATGATTCTTGTAGGATTCTCAATGTTGGAATGTAACAAAGGACACCCGTGCCATGGTGGCATGCATACCTTGTTGGATCCCTGTTCCAGAGGAAACAACCTCCACCATATCCCTGTTTCGACGAAAAAAGAGATTTTGGCATTACTAGTCCCATAATTATAGCAATTTCAGCCAGTGCAGCTGCTTCTACAGCTGCAGGGTACATTATGGCTAGTATGGTTCAGTCAGGCACAAAATTAAATCAGCTTTCAGCAGATCTGACTGATGCCATCACTGTCCTAACTTCTGCTAGTACTAAGTTAAACGGAGGGCTGATATATTTGAATCAGTGCCATGACCAGGCATAGGAACAGATAGGCGTCCTATATCAGATGGTCCAGTTGGGTTGTGAACGAAAGTTGGGTGCTCTGTATATTACCATTGTCCAATATGAAAATTTTACTCATGCAGCTAATCTGTCTTGACAGCTTTCCTTGTATCTTGCAGGAAATTGTTCTGAGGGATTCAATGAGAGTCTTGAGGCCCTGAGGGTCGCAGTTTTAAAGATCAACTCAATGCGAGTGGACCTGTCATTGATAGAGGGCTCTCCTCCGGGATTTCATCTGCATTTTCTTATTTTAAGGAATGGTTAGGGGTAGGCTTATTTGGTGTTGCCATCTGCTGTGGACTTGTGTTCATGCTCTGGTTGGTTTGCAAGCTTAGAACCCAACAAACAAATGACAAGGTTGTGATAGCTCAAGCACTTGCTGCCATTGAGCAAGGGGCCTCCCCCGAAATCTGGCTATCTATGCTCAAGAATTAGTTGACACTGGTGGCTGACCTCTTTTGTAGAGTTTGCCCTAGGTCATTTAGTAGTTAGTGTCACATAGCACTGTGGTATCCAGGGACGGGCAACTTTCCTCATGCATAGATCAACCTAAGACACGGGGCCCAGTTGCAATAAGGTTAACCTATGACGGGAAAGGCTGTGATATTAGAGGAACGACCTAAGACAGGAGCCACAGCGGATGGGCAAAATTACAAAGACCTATTCCAGCCTCATTTTAGTAAAATAAAATGAGGGAGAGATGTGGAGAGCTGTGCGGCTAGCAATCTCCATTATAAGATGGTGCTAGTCTCTGCCTAATTAGTAAACAAGCCTTGTGCGCAAGTGCAAGAGTGAACTCATGCCTAGTCACTGCCTATCTCGGGGTGTAATAATGGGTTTATGGGAAAGCAACGAATCAGGAGGTGACAGGCCACATCAGGTGATGAAAGGCCATGGCTGAGGGCTATATAAGCAACGGAATTGGGGTCTTCCCTCCTGAAGAAGAAATAAAGCTTTTTGCGGCAGAAGAATCGTGTTGTCAGAGTTTGTTCTTGCTGGAGAGAACAATAGCTTGCGAATTTCTTTCTTTCTTTCTTTCTTTCTTTCTTTCTTTCTTTCTTTCTTTCTTTCTTTCTTTCTTCCTTCCTTCCTTCCTTCCTTCCTTCCTTCCTTCCTTCCTTCCTTCCTTCCTTCCTTTCTTTCTTTCTTTCTTTCTTTCTTTCTTTTTTTTTAGTTTTTAGACAATGGATTTTTCTTTGTATCCCTGCCAAAACTGGACATGCCTCTGTAAACCATGCTGGCCATGAACTAAGAAATCCAATACATCTTCCTCTCAAGTGCTGGGATTTAAAGCATGAACCACCACTGCCTGGCAACCCTGAAACTCTTAAACTCCCGAATTAACACTTAAAATTAAAAAAAAAAAAAAAAAAAAGAAAAGAAAAGAAAAGGAAAGGAAAGAAAAGAAAAGAACAGAAAAGAAAAGAAAACCAAAAACACAAATAAACAAGAAAACCCTGAAAAAAAAATATAACCTTAAAAAAATACTTAATAAAACACCCCAAATGAAAAAAAAACCTAAAATCATTTAAAAAAAGAACAAACACTAAAAATGCACTAAAATACTCGAAACCAAAAAAAATGTCTAAAACAGTTTTTTAAATCCCTACAAAAGCCTTAACAAAAACACTAAAACTATAAATAATAATAATGATGATGATGATTAATGTTATTATTAATATATACATACTTAAATATACAGATATACCTATATGTAAATAGTGTTTATATTATACCATATATAATGTATACATCACATAATATATAATGTATACATGACATCATTCATATGCACAGGACACTAAAATGACAGGTACTAAGCTCATATATAAAGTATGTATATATGTATAAATTTATACATATTTTATATATTTCAATTATATTAATCATATATATATGTATATATATATTTAGTAAATGAAATATCTGTATACTTCAC
>NW_028227277.1:17504630-17512130 GCF_978045245.1 Mus caroli
TTGGCAATATTTTTCTTTTTTTTAAGTATTTTATGTTATTTTAGGTCCTATTTTTAATTTTTTTAGAATATTATACTTTTTTATTTTGATTTCTTAAAGCTTCAAGGTTTTCTTTGTATGCTTTTAATGTTTTAGGGTCTTTTTAGGTTTTTTTTCAAAGGATTTTTAAAATTTTTTAAAAAATTTTTAGGTTTTTGTTTGTTTGTTTGTTTGGTTGGTTCTTTTTAATGGTTTCAGGTTCAATTTTCGTTTTAGAGTTTTAGGGTTTTAAGGGTCTTTGAGGTTTTTTTTATAACAATACTTTTAAGGGTTTTTTTTTTTAGGGATTTAGGATTCTTTTTAGGGTTTCAAGATTTCATTTAGAAGTTTAAGGTTTTGTAGGAATTTTTTTTTATAGGAATTTAGGGTTTTTCTAGAGTTTCAGGGTTTTGATATATTTTTAAGGTGTTTTTTTTTTTTTTTAATTTAGGATTTTTATGGTTTTAGGAATTCTGGCACAATCTTTTTAGAGTTCTTGATTTTTTCAGGGTTGATTTTTTTAGTGTTTTAGGGCATTTTTTTAGTTTTTTAAAAAGGATTTTAGGGTGTTTTAGTAATTTAGGGTTCGTTTATGGTTTTTCTAACAATTTTTTTTTAAGTTTTTATTTTTAGATTTTTGAGCTTTAGTTTTACAGCTTTTTAGGTTTCTAGAAGGATCACTTTTAACATTGTATGGTTTTTTTAAGGTTAAGGATTTTTTGTGTCTTTTTAGGGTTCTAGAGATTTTTTAATATTATTTTAAGTTGTTTAAGGGTTATTAAAAATTAGAATTTTTGAGGGTTTTTTTACGTTTTTAAAATTTTTTTATTAAGGATTTTATTTTTATTTCATTTTATGCTTTTATTTTATTTTCTTAAGGATTCTTTCCTTTAAAAGATGATTTTAGGATTTTTCTCAGTGTTTGGGCAATTTTTTAATGCCATAGGGTCTTTTTTATGGTTTTATAATTTTTGGGGTCTTTTTAGGGTTCTTGAGGTTTTGTTGAATTTTCGGGCAATTTTTAGGGGTTTAGAATTTTGGGGGTCTTATAAGATTTCTTGCTTTTTTTTTTTTTTTTTGAATTGTAGTTTTTTTTATTTTAAAAAGTGTTTATTAAGTATTTTAGGGATGCCGGGCAGTGATGGACCGTACATTTAATCCCAGAACTTGGGACGCAGAAGCAGACAGATTTCTGAGTTTGAGGCCAGCCTGGTCTTGAGAGTGAGTTCCAGGAAAGCTAGAGCTACAAAAAGAAACAGTCTCCAAAAACCAAAAAAAAAAAAAAAAAAAAAGTATTTTAGGGTTTTTTGTTTTATTTTATTTTATTTTATTTTATTTTTTTTGTTTTGCTTTATTTTATTTCTATTCTTTTTGTTTTTGTACTTAGCTTTTTAGGGATCTTTTGGTGTTTGTTTAAAGAACCTAAGGTTTTTCTGGGTTTTCTTTCTTATTTATTTATTTATTTATTTATTTATTTATTTATTTATTTATTTAGGTTTTAGGTTAATTTTAGGGTGTTTTAAGTATTTTAGATATTTTAGGGTTTTGAGGGTGATTTTTGAAGTCCTTAGTGTTTTTATTTAGGGTTTTTAGGTTTTTTATGATTTTAAAAAATTTTGGCCATCAGAGGAAAGAGAGGCCCATTGGTCTTGCAAACTTTACATGCCTCAGTACAGGGGAATGCCAGGGCCAAGAGGTGGGAGTGGGTGGGTAGGGGACTGGGGGGGAGGGTATTTGAGATATTTGGTATAGCATTTGAAATGTAAATGAAGAAAATACCTAATTAAAAAAAAAGTATTAAGAACTATTAGCCACCAAAAAAAAAACCAAAAACCAAAAAACAAAAAAAAATAAAAATTGGGGTCTTATTGTGTTTTAGGGTCTTAGGTGTTTTTGAGGTTCAATTTTGTGTTTTTTTTTTTTTTTGAAGTTTCTTGATTTCTTTTAGATTTTAAGGTATTTTAGGGTTTTTTAGGGTTTTTAAAGGATTTTAGGAATTTTTTAGGTTTTATTATTATTTTTTAAGGGATTTTTTTTTTGTTGTTATTTTTTTGTTGATTTTTTTTTTTTTTTTTTTTAGCGTTTTTGGGTTTCTCAGTCCTTGTAGTGTTTTTTGTTGTTGTTTTAGAATTTTGGGATATTTTGCTAGGGTTTTAGGTCCTTTTAGGTTCTTTTTTTTAAAATAATTTTATACTTTTTTTTTTAAAGTGTTTTTGTTGATTTTTTAAAACATCAATGTTTTCTTTTTTAGGTTTTTAGGGTCTTTTCAGGTTTTTTTAAAGGACTTTCTTTAATTTTTTTTTTAAGTCTTGAGGGATTTCTTTAATGGTTTCAGGACCTTTTTTAAGGTTTTATGGGGTTTTTTTTGGTCTTTTTGTTAGGATTTTTGAGTATTTTTAAAGAATTTTGAGGGTTTTTTTTTAGGGGCTTATGGTTCTTTTTAGGGTTTCATGTTCTTATTCAGGGTTTTAAGATATTTTATTTTATTTTTTTTTACAAATATTTAGGGATTTTATTGAGGGGAGTTCAGGGTTTAGGTGTAGCCAATCATACACAGAGAAACCCAGTCTCAAAAAAAAAAAAATTCTATGGTTATTTTTGTGTTCATGTTTTTTTAGAATTTAAGGAAGAAAGAATGAAAAGAATTTTAGGGACATTTTTTGGCTTTTGATGTATGTTCTTTAGAATTTTAGTTTTTTTATTTTTATTTTTTTTATTTTTATTTTTTTTGAGGAATTTAGTGTTTTTAGAAGAGTTTTTGTTGTTTTGCTTTAATATATTTTTTTTTAATTTTAGGGTTTTAATATTGGTGTTTCATTGTTTTATGTTTGCCAGAAATGTGGCAGAGTGACTTCCAGGAAAGCCAGGGATACACAGAGAAACCCAGTCTCATAAACGAAAAAATGAAAAAAAAAAAAAAAAAAAAAAAGAAGAAGAAAGGAAGAAAGAAAAGAGTTTCAGTGTAATTTTTTAAGATGAGTGTTCAGAGGTGTTTTTTTTTTTTTTTTTCACGGTTTTAGTGTATATTAGTGGTTTTTCTTTCTGTTTTTTTTTTTTTTTTCTTTTAATGGATTTTATGGTGTTTTGGGTTGTTTTTTTTTTTTTTTTTTTTTTTTTTAGGCTTTACGGGTTCCTTTTTAGGGTTTTACAAAACTTTTTTTAGTTTTTTTTTCTGTTTTGTTTTTGTTTTGTTTTTGTTTTTTATTTTTGTTTTTGAAAAGACTTTTTGAAAATTTTAGAGTTTTATTTTGCAGTTTATGAGTTTTACTCTTGTCAGACAGTGGTGGTGCATGCCTTTAATCCCACACTTGAGAGAGAGAGGCTGAGGTATTGGATTTCTGAGTTTGAGGTCAGCCTGGTTTACAAAGTGAGTTCCGGGACAGCCACACTGAAACACTGTCTCAAAAAACAAAAACAAACAAACAAACAAAAAGTTGTATGTTTATTTTTGTGTTCATGTTTTTTTAGAATTTAAGGTTTTTTTAAATGGTTTTGCAGGGTTATAGAAGAATGCTTTTGAGGTACTTTGGTATTCAGGGTTTTAGTATATGTTTAGAGTTTATTCTATATTTTTAAAAGGATGTTAGGGTCTTTTAGTGATTTTTGGTTCTTAATAGGTTTAAGTGATTTTTTTTAAGCATTTTAGTGTTTTATTTAGGGTTTGAGTGTGTTCTTGAGTTTTGTTTAATTTTTTTCATTTTAAGTTTGTATATTTTGAGTTTAAGAGCTTTAGTGTTGCCAGCCAATTTTTTTTTTTTTTTTTTTTTGGCTTTAAAAACCATTTTAGTGTGTTTTAGTGTTTTGGGGTTTTATTTAGGCTTTATTATTTATTTATTTATTTATTATTTTAGCATTTTTCTGTTCTTCTTAGGTTTTTTTTTGTTGTTGTTGTTGCTGTTTTGGTGGTGGTGGTTCTTGTTCTTCTTCTTCTATTTTTAATTTTAGGGTTTTAATTTTGGGGTTTAAAAGTTTTAGAGTTGCCAGGCAGTGGTGGCCCATGCCTTAAATCACAATCTTGGGAGGCAGAGGCTGGTGGATTTCCGAGTTTGAGGTCAGCCTCTTCTAGAGAAGCAGCTCCAGGACAGGTAGGGATACACAGAGAAACCAAGTCAGGAAACACACACACACACACACAAAAAGAAAGAAAGAAAGAAAGAAAGAAAGAAAGAAAGAAAGAAAGAAAGAAAGAAGAAAGAAAGAAACAAAGAAAGAAACAAAGAAAGAAACAAAGAAAACAAAGAAAGGAAAGACTGAAAGAAAAGTACTTTATGGATATTTTTGGCTTATTGTGTGGTTCTTTTTTTAATATTAGTTTTTTTTTTAGGTGTTTTAGGGTTTTTAGAAGAGTATTTTAGAATTTTGTTTGGTTTTAAGTGTTATAGTGTATGTTTAGAGCTTTTTCTATAATTTTTAAAGGACTTTAGGTTGTTTTAGTGATTTCTGGTTCTTACGAGGTTTAAGGGACTTATTTTTTAGCACTTTACTGTTTTATTTAGTTTTTGTGTGTGTGTTCTTGAGTTTTTCTTTTTAATTCGAGGGTTGTATATTGTGAGTTTAAGAGTTTTAGTGTTGCCAGCAACTTAATTTAGAATTTTTAAAATTTAGGGTTATTATTTAGGGTTTGAAGAATTTTTAGAAGAGTGTTTTAGAGTTTTTTTGGTTGTCAGGCTTTTAGAATATTTTTAGTGTTTTTCCTCATTTTTTAAGGATTTTAATGTACTTTAGGGTTGGGGGTTTAATTTAGGCTTTATTTTATTTATTTATTGTTTAGCATTTTACTCTATTTCTTAGGGGTATTTTGTTGTTGTTGTTGTTGTCCTCGATTTTTTTTTAATTAGGGTTTTATATTTGCGGATTATTATATGGTTGCCAGGCAATGGTGGCACATGCTTTAAATCCCAGCAACCGGGAGACAGATGTAGGTGGACTTTTGAGTTTGAGACCAGCATAGTATACAGAGGGAGCTGCCGGACAGCCAGAGGTACATAGCTAAACACAGTCTCTCAAAACTCAAAAACAGAAAAACTCAAAAAAAAATTTTTTTAGGCTCTTTTTGTTGTTCTTGTGTATATTTTTTTCTTTTTTTTCTTTTTTTTAAATAATTTTAGTGTTTTTCTTTAGGTTATTTAGAAGATTGTTTTAGAGTTTTGATGTTTTTTGTTTGTTTTTGTTTTTGTTTTTTTTTTGTTTCTTGTCTTTCAGGATTCTAGTGTATTTTTTGTTTTTTTTTTGTTTGTTTGTTTTTATTTTTATATTTTTTTAATATTTTAGAGTGTTTTAGGTATTTGTTTGTTTTTTTTTTTTTAAGGCTCTACAATTTTTTTTTTTTTCCTTTTAGCGTTTTTTGGCCTTTTTTTGGTAGTTTTTTTTTTTTTTTTGTATTTTATTTCAGTGTTTTTAAGTATTATTAGTTTTTTAATATAAGGTTTTATTTTTGGATTTTAAGACTTAAGTTTTGACTCAAAATGGTGGCCCTTGCCTCGATTCTCATCAACTGGGAGGCAGAAGTAGTGGAATTCTTAGTGCATGGCAGTCTGGCCTACAGAGGGAGCTCCAGGTGGACATCCAGAGATACACAGAGCAACCCAGTCACGAAAACCTCAAAAAAAAAGAGTAATAAAGAAAGAAAGAAAGAAAGAAAGAAAGAAAGAAAGAAAGAAAGAAAGAAAGAAAGAAAGGAAGAAAGAAACTAGTAGGGAATTTTGGCTTTGTTTTTATTTTTTATTTATTTATTTATTTTTTTTTTAGATTTCTAAGTGCTTTTTAAGGGTTTGTACAATTTTTAGAAGAGTGTTTTAAGAAGTTTTTTTTTTTGTTTGTTTGTTTACAGGCTTTTAGTGTATTTTTAGTGTTTTTCTTGTTTTTAAGGATTTTCGTGTATTTTATGGTTTTGGGATTGAATTTAGCCTTTCTTTTTCTCTTTCTTTTTCTTCCTTTCTTTCTTTTTTCTTTTTTTTGTTTTTTTTTTTTTAAGCTTTTTAGAGTATTTGTCAGGGTTTTTTGTTGTTGTTGTCCTTGATTATTTTTTTTTTTAAATTTAGGGTTTTATATTTGGGTTTTAATTGTTATAGGGTTGCCAGGCAGTGCAAGCCCATGCCTTAAACCCCAAAATTTAGGAGGCAGGATTTTTTGAGTTCGAGGCCAGCATAGTCTACACAGTGAGCTCCAGGACAGATAGGGATACAAAAAGAAAAACCCAGTCATGACAAAGAAAAAAAAAAAAAAAAAGAAAGAAAGGAAGGAAGGAAGGAAGGAAGGAAGGAAGGAAATAAGGAAGGAAGGAAGGAAGCAAATCATTACTTTACACCTACTTTTGGACTTTCTTTGTGTTTTTTTATTTTTGTTTTTGTTTTTGTTTTTTAAAAAATTTAAGGTTTTTTTTAAAGGTTTTCAGGATTTTTTGAAGATTGTTTTAGAGGATTTTTTTTGGTTTTTAGGGTTTTAGTTTATGTTTAGTTTTTTTTTTTTTTTTAAGGTTTTAGAGCCTTTTTTTTGGGGGGGGGGCTTTAGGGTTTTTCTTTAGGGTTTTAGAATTTTTTTTTTTAGGGTGTGTGTGTGTGTGTGTGTGTGTGTGTGTGTGTGTTTGAGTTTGTTGAGTTTGAAGGCGGCACGGTCTACAGTGTGAGTTCCAGGACAGCCAGAAATACACAGAGAAACCCATTCTCCAAAACTTAAAAAAAAAAAAAAAAAGAAAGAAAGATATTAAGAAAGAAGGAAAGAAGAAAGAAAGAAAGAAAAAGAGAGAGAGAAAGAAGGAAAGTAAGAAAGAAAGAAAGGAAGGAAGGAAGAAAGGAAGGAAGGAAGGAAGGAAGGAAGGAAGGAAGGAAGGAAGGAAAAAAAGATTTAGTGAAATTATTGGCTCCTTGTGTATTTTTGTAGCAATTTAGGGTGTTTTTAAGGGTTAATAGGGTCTTTAGAAGACTATTGGTGAGTTTTATTTTTTTTTCCTGTTTTTTTTTTTTTTTTTTTCCTTGGTCTTTTAGGTTTTTGGATTTTTTGTTTGTTTTTTGACTTCAGGATTTTCGTTTATTGTTTTACTTTTTAATGTTTTTTTGTTGTTGTTGTTGTTTTTGTTTTTGTTTTTTCTTTTTAGGCATTTTAGTTTTGACAGTCATTCGTAGTCCATGCCTTTATTCCCAGCCTTTGGGAGGCAGGGGCAGGTAGATTTGTAAGTTCTAGGCCAGCCTGGTCAACAAAGTGAGTTCCAGTATTGGATTTCTTAGTTCAAGGCCAGCCTGGTTTACAGAGGCAGATCCAATACAGGTAGTGATACACATAGAAACCCAGTCTCCAAAATCTGAAAAAAAAATAAGAAAAAAAGAAAGAAAGAAAGAAAGAAAGAAAGAAAGAAAGAAAGAAAGAAAGAAAGAAAGAAAGAAAGAAAGAAAAGAAAGAAAGAAAAGAGAAAATTACTTAATGGATATTTTGGCCTTTCTGGGGATTTTTTTTTTTGTGTGTTTTTGTTTTTTGTTTTATTGTTTT
>NW_028227277.1:17519630-17527130 GCF_978045245.1 Mus caroli
ATTTTAGTTTTCAGTATGTTAGTGTATTTTTAGTGGTTTGTTTTGTTTTTGTTTTTTTGTTTTGTTTTGTTTTGTTTTGTTTTAGAATTTTATAATGTTTTAGAATTTTGGGGATTTTTTTTCAAATTTTTTTTAAGATTTATCTTTTATTTGTATTTATATATTTATTTGTTTATTTGTTTATCTATTTATTTATTTACTTATTTATTTATTTTTAGAGTTTTTGGCTATTATTATTATCATTTTAATATTAAGGATTTATTTTTAGAGTTAAGAACTTTAGGGTTACCAGGTAGTGGTGTCCCATGCATTAAATCCCAGCACTTGGGAGGCACAGTTAGGTGGATTTTTGATTTCGAGGCCAGCATGGTCTACAGATGGTGCTTTAGGACAGCCAGAGATAAACAGAGAAACCCAGTTTCTAAAAACAAAACAAAACAAAATAAAACAAACAAAGAAAAAAAAAGAGTTTTAAGTTCAATTTGTGTTCTATTATTATTATTATTATTATTATTATCATTATTATTAATTATTTATAGTTTTAGTGTTTTTGTTAAGGGTTTTGTAGGGATTTATTAAACTGTTTTAGACTTTTTTTTGTTTCGAGTTTTTTAGTGCATTTTTAGTGTTTCTTCTTTTTTTAATGATTTTAGGGTGTTTTTGGATTTGGGGTGTTTTATTAAGTATTTTTTTAAGGTTTTATCTTTTTTCTTCAAGGTTTTTTTTTGTTTGTTTGTTTGTATTTTTGAGTTATCTTTTCTTTTCTTTTCATTTCTTTTTTTTTATATAATTTTAAATATTAATTCGAGAGTTTAAGTGTTTCAGGGTTGCCAGGCAGTGGTGGTCCATGCCTTAAATCCCAGCACTTGAGAGGAAGAAGTATTGGATTTCTTAGTTCAAGGCCAGCATGTTCTACAGAGGCATGTCCAGTATTGGCAGGGATACAAAGAGAAACCCATTGTCCAAAAAATCAAAAAAACTTAAAAAAAAAAAAAAACAAGAAAGAAAGAAAGACAGAAAGAAAGACAGAAAGAAAGAAAGAAGAAAGGAAGGAAGGAAGGAAGGAAGGAAGGAAGGAAGGAAGGAAGGAAGGAAGGAAGGAAGGAAGGAGGAAGGAAGGAAGGAAGGAAGGAAGGAAGGAAGGAAGGAAGGAAGGAAGGAAGGAAACAAAGAATGTCCGAGCTATTGTTCTCGCCAGCAAGAACAAACTCAGACAACCGTATTCTTCTGCAGCAAAAAGCTTTATTGCTTCTTCAGGAGGTAAGACCCCAACCCCGTAAAATGGCGTTGCTTATATAGCCTTCAGCCATGGCGTTTCATCAACTAATGTGGCCTCTCACCTCCTGATTCGTTGCTTTCCTATCACCCCATTATTAGGCCCCGAGAAGGGCAGTGACTAGGCATGAGTTCACTCTTGCCCTTGCGCACAAGGCTTGTTTACTAATTAGGCACAGAGGAGACCAGCACCATCTTATAATGGCGATTGCTAGCAGCACGGTTCTCCACGTCTTCCCCTTTTTATTTTATTAAAATGAGGCTGAACTAGGTCTGTGTAATTATGCCCATCCACTGTGGCTCCTGTCTTAGGTCGTTCCTCTAATGTCACAGCCTTTCCCGTCATAGGGTAACACTATCGCAACTGGGCCCCGTGTCTTAGGTTGATCTGTGCATGAGGAAAGTTGCCCGTCCCTGGATATTGCAGTGCTATGTGACACTAACTACTAAATGACCTAGGGCAAACTCTACAAAAGAGGTCAGCCACCAGTGTCAACTAATTCTTGAGCATAGATAGCCAGATTTCAGGGGAGGCCCCTTGCTCAATGGCAGCAAGTGCTTGAGCTATCACGACCTTGTCATTTGTTTGTTGAGTTCTAAGCTTGTAAACCAGAGCATGAACACATGTCCACAGCAGGTGGCAACACCAAATAAGCCTACCCCTAAACATTCCTTAAAATAAGAAAATGCAGATGAAATCCAGGAGGAGAGGTTCTCTGTCAATGAAAGGTCCACTCGCATTGAGTTGATGTTTAAAACTGCCACCCTCAGGGCCTCAAGACTCTCATTGAATCCCTCAGACGAATTTCCTGCAAGATACAAGGAAAGCTGTCTAGACAGATTAGCTGAATGAGTAAAATTTTCATATTGGACCCTGGTAATACACAGAGCATTCAACTTTCGTTCACAACCTAACTGGACTATCTGGTACAGGATGCCAATCTGTTCCTATGCCAGGTCAAGGCACTGATTCAAATTTATCAGCCCTCCCTTTAACTTGGTACTATCAGAAGTTAGGAGAGTGATGGCATCAGTCAGATCTGCTGAAAGCTGATTTAATTTTGTGCCTGACTGAACCATACTAGCCATAGTGTACCCTGCAGCTGTAGCAGCAACTGCACTGGCTGAAATTGCTATGATTATGGCAGCAGTAATGCCAAAATCTCTTTTTTTTTTTTTTTGTCGAAACAGGGATATAGTGGAGGGTGTTTCCACTGGAACAAGGATCCAACAAGGGATGCATGCCACCATGGCACGGGTGTCCTTTGTTACATCCCAGCATTGAGAAATCCAACAAGAATCATTGAAACAGACTTCAAATGAATCATTTGAAAGAATAAACAAGAAAGTGGGGTAAACACAGACTGGCATAGGTGGGTAATTAATCTGGTTTACGAAAGTTTTATTGAACCCAGTGATCTCTACGCTGGGTTCAATAATTAGTTTATCCATAAGAGTCCAGGGAGTCAATGTATTCCCCAATACTGAGCAAATCTGGAGATGCCAGTAAAAGAAGCCTTTCCAACTGCTCCTCCCTGGATAAAGATCAAAGGATTGAGATCTGTACAACTGCCATTGACTCCACAAAGCACCCACTATGAAAGGGATGCATTGTAAAGTCCTGTATGAAAAGTCCCTTTTTCATAATATATTCATTCTCTGGGCAACCAACATGTTAGGAGATTAGGAAAAGGTTTTACTCTGGTCTGCCTAACGAGTGATGGAGGATTGACAATCAGACCAAGGCAAGATCAGCCCTTCATCTTCCAATCTATAATGTAGGGCTATTTTTGGTTGTGGAGGACATTCTTTGTATGAAATGTTATGTGGTGGAAATGTACCATTGACCCAAATTGCCTCCTGCCGTAAGGTCCGATATGTAATGGTTACATCTGCTTTGGAATTATCTTGGATTGTGCTCACCCAGCCTCTTCGGTGCTCATTAAACATCCCCAAGGCTCAGACTGTGAGGTTTATACATTTTCCTGGTCCATTAATTTGATGACATAAAGAACCCTGTTCTAATAAAGAGCGATTTTCTCTTAATGATGCTCGGGTGGGATCGTACTGTAGATATGGTAAATCTAATGTTTTATTAGTAGTAAAGAATTTTGGAAAAACTATAGCATCATGGCGAACTGGCATTGGTTTAGGGAAAGTCGAGAGAATGGACCATCTCTGTTTGCCCATCATACTAGGAACCTGAGACAAGTTCAGCATTGTCAGGATCAGGAGCAGTCCTCGGGAGGTCAGCATCTTCCACACCATCCTTGATTACTATTTTGCGGGTGAGTCATTCATGAAGCCAAAATGGGTTGTCTTCACTCTGTTGAAAAACACAAACAGCTCCCCTGGATCTTAACAAAGTAGGATCCGGGCCTTCCCACAGACCAGATAACACATCCTTCCATTTCACCATTTCTTTTGGTCTATCAGGGTCTGAGCTATGTCGATCGGCTGCAGAGCGACCTTGCTCATCAAGATTCAAAAAATTAATTGTAAAGAGTGCCATGGATACAGCTACTCTTGGCACTGAAGGCAGAGTCTCATTAACTCCCCCCTTTTGTTTTATAAAATAAGACTTGAGTGCACGGTGGGCACCTTACACCATGCCTTGTCCTTGAGGGTTATAAGGAAGGCCAGTCAGGTGAGTGATATCCATTTGATGACAAAATTGCTGAAATTTAGCAGTGGTATATCCTGGCAGATTATCAGTTTTAAGAATTGTGGGCTTGCACCAAGCACTCCATGCTTCTAAACAGTGCTATATAACATGAGAGGCTTTCTCACCTGTTAAAGCTGTAGCAAACATAACACCAGAGCAGGTGTCAATGGAAACATGTAAATATTGATTTCTTCCAAAGGAGGAAATATGAGTGACATCCCTTTGCCAGACCTGTAATGGCCTGATCCCTCGGTGGTTTATCCCTACCTGAGGAATAGGCAGAAATTAACAGTTTTGACATTGGGTGACAATGTCATGAGCTTCCTTCCTGGTTAAAGTGAAATGGCAGCATAATGTTTCAGCCATCACGTGGAAGAGTGTATGAAAGCCTGTGAAGACAGAGCAGCAGCCACGATTCTAGTGGCTTTGCCTGTCACGTCATTTCCATGAGACATAAGGCTAGGAAGGCCAGAATAAGCCCTAACATGAGTAATACACACAAGATGAATTCTATGTAACAAGGCTGACTGAATTTGCTGAAAAATGTGAGCAAGCTTGCTAGAGGGTCTAATTAAGCCAGCAACTTCAAGCATATTAACTGCATTAACCACATATAAGTAATCAGATACAATATTGGGCGGTCCAGGAAAAGTTTCAAGGACCTCTAGAACCACCAAACACTCTACAACCTCGAGTGATGTCTCATTATACTGTTTAGATGTTACTTGGTCATTTACTACATATGCACATCTGACAGATTTGGATCCATCTGTATACACTACTACCCTATCTGGAAGTGGGTGTTTGGCTGTCACTACTGGAAACACTATGACTTGGCTTAAGGCAAACTGTAAAATTGGATGTTTTGAATAAATATTATTAATTTGTCCTGAACAAGAGGCAACCAATTCTGCCCAATCGTTAGTTGTTGCTGCCAGGATGTGAACTTGAGCAGAGGTATAAGGCACAATTAGAATATGAGGTTCCTTCCCAAAATGAGTAATGGCTGCTTTTATCCCCTGAAGTGCAATTTGAGGCAACTGCATTAGGATACCACTCAATAATATATATATATTTAGAATTTTAGATTTTTTTTTACGGTTTTTGTTGGGGTTTTAGAACAACGTATTTTAGAACTTAGGTTTTAAGGTTTTTAGTATATGTTTTGTTTTGTTTTGTTTTTTTCTTTGTTTATTAAGAATTTTAGGATTTTTTCTTGATTTTCGGTTCTTATTAGGGTTTAGTTCATTTTTTACTGTTTTACTGTTTTATTGACTCTTTGTGTGTGTGTGTGTGTGTGTGTGTGTGTGTGTGTTTATGTCTGTGTGTGTGTGTGTGTTTATGTCTGTGTGTGTGTGTGTGTTTGTGTGTGTGTGTGTTCTTGATTATTTTTTAAAAATTAAAGTTTTATATTTTTGGGGTTTAAGAGGTTTAGTGTTGCCAGGTAGTGGTGATCCATGCCTAAAATCTCAGGCTTGGTAGGCAGAGGCAGGTATATTTCTGAGTCGTAGGCCATCCTGGTCTAAATAGTGATTTCTGGGACTACCAAGGTATACACATAGAATCCCAGTCTCCAAAAACACACACAGAGAAAGGAAGAAAGGTAGAAAGGAAGAAAGAAAGAAAGAAAGAAAGAAAGAAAGAAAGAAAGAAAGAAAGAAAGAAACAAAAGAGAAAGAAAGGAAGGAAGGAAGAAAAGATGATGACTCTTTGGACATATCAGGCTTTCTATGTATTTTTTTTTCTTTTTATTATTTTTTATTTTTTAGAATTTAAGGGTTTTTAAAAGGGTATTTAGGCCTTTTTGATTATTGTTTTAGAGGTTTTTTTTTGGATTTCAATGTTTTAGTGTATGTTTATGGTTTTAGTTTTGGAGTGTTTTAAAGTTTTATTTTTGGTTTTCAGTAGTTTAGTGTATTTTTAGTGTTTGTTTTTTTTTTTTTTTTTAGAATTCTATGGTGTTTAGGATTTTGGGGATTTTTTTCAAAAAAATTATATGGTTTATCTTTTATTTGTATTTATTTATCTATCATTTATTTATTTATTTTTAGATTTTTTCACTATTATTATTTTTTGAAATTTTTAGGTTTTATTTTTAGAGTTAAGAGTTATAGGATTGCCAGGCATTGGTTTCCCATGCATTAAATCCCAGAATTTGGGAGGCAGAGTTAGGTGGATTTTTGATTTTGAGGCCAGCATGGCCTACAAATGGTGGTCCAGGACAGCCAGAGATACACAGAGAAACCCAGTCTCCAAAAACAAAACAAAACAAAACTAAACAAAACAAAACAAAACAAAACAAAGCAAAGCAAAGCAAAGCAAAGCAAAGCAAAGCAAAGCAAAGCAAAGCAAAGCAAAGCAAAGCAAAGCAATACAAAACAAAACAAAACAATCAAAAAACAAACAAACAAAAAACCAATAGACTTATAAGTTCATATTTTGTCTTTTATTATTATTATTATTATTACTATTATTATTTATTTATGTATTTATTTATGTATTTATTTATTTATTTATAATTTTAGTGTTTTTTTTAAGTCTTTTGTAGGGTTTTTATAAGACTTTTTTTGTTGTTTTCAGTATTTCAGTGCACTTTTAGTGTTTGTTCTTTTTTTTTTAATGATTTTAGGGTATTTTTGTATTGGGGGTGTTTTATTAAGTGTTTTTTAAGGTTTTATCTTTGTTTTTCAGGGTTTTTTTGTGTGAGTTTATGAGTTTTCTTATCTTTTCTTTTCTTTTCTTTTCTTTTCTTTTCTTTTTAAAATTTAAAGTGTTATTTGGTGAGTTTAAGAGTTTCAGGTTTGCAGGGCATAGTGGCACACGCCTTTAATCCCACCACTAGGGAGGAACAAGCAGGAGGATTTCTGAATTCGAGGCCAGCCTGGTCTACAAAGTGAGTTCCAGGACAGCCTAGGCTACAAAGAGAAACCTTGTCTCAAATAAAAACAAAACAAAACAAAACAAAACAAAAAAATACCAACCAAACAAACAAAAAAAAGAGTTTCAGGATTACCAGGCAGTGGTGGCCCATGCCTTATATCTCAGCATTTGAGAGGAATAAGTGTTGGATTTCTTAGTTCGAGGCCAGCATGCTCTAGAGAGGCATGCCCAGTATTGGCAGGGATACAAAGAGAAACCCATTGTGCAAAAAACTCAAAAAAAAAAAAAAAGATAGAAAAAAATGCCCCGAATTGCAAGTTGAGCAACTGCATTAGGATACCACTCAATAATTTTTGCAGGGGAAGCATTGGTTGGACCCACAATAAGGGTCCATTTTGCCAAAAGACTGCTGTTTGTAACAGTGCAGTTGTTTTTTGTTTGTTTGTTTGTTTGTCTTTGTTTTGTTTTTTGAGGCAGGGTTTCTCTGTATAGTCCTGGCTGATCCTGGAACTCACTCTGTAGACCAGGCTGGCCTCAAACTCAGAAATCCACCTGCCTCTGCCTCCCCAGTGCTGGGATTAAAGGCGTGCGCCACCATTCCCGGCAACCGTGCAGTTTTTAATATGCACAATTCAAATGACTTGGGAAAAAAACAAAAAACTAAAAAAAAAAAACAAAAA
>NW_028227277.1:17529630-17677130 GCF_978045245.1 Mus caroli
AAGAAAGAAAGATGGAAAGAAAGTTGGAAAGAAAGAAAGAATGAAATACTGTAAGTAGGAAATTTACTGTATGAAAAAGTTTGTTTCTTTTTTTTTAATGAATACTAGGGTTTTTAAAGAGTTTTTAGAAGAGAGTTGTATAGTTTTTTTTTTTTGGAGGTTAATATTTTAAAATGTTTTTGGATAATTTTTTTGGCTTTACTGTTATTTATTAGGGTTTTATTACTTGTGTGTGTATGTGTGTGTTTGTGTGTGTGTTCTTGAATATTTTTCAAAAAAAGTAAAATTTATTTTGTAAAAAATTCAAAAAAACTCTAAAAATCTAAGAGAGAGAGAGAGAGACAGAGAGAGAGAGAAAGAGAGAGAAAGTTAGAAAGAAAGAAAGAAAGAAAGAAGAAAGAAAAAATTACAGAAAAGAAAGAGTGAAATAAAAGAATGGAAAGAAGAAAAAAGAAAGAGACAAAGTAAGGAAGGAATGAAAAAGAGAAAGAAGGAGGAAAGGAAGGAAGGAAAGAAAGACAGAAACAAAGAAAGAAAGGAAGGAAGGAAGAAAAAAGAAAAAAGAAATAATGAGAAAAAAGTATGGAAGGAAGAAAAAGAGAAAGAAAGGAAGGAAAGAAAGAAAGAAAGAAAGAAAGAAAGAAAGAAAGAAAGAAAGAAAGAAAGAAAGATAGAAAGAAAGAAAGGGAAGAAGAAAGGGAAGGAAGAAAGAAAGGGAAGAAAAAAGGGAAGGAAGATAGAAAGAAAGAAAGAAAGAAAGAAAGAAAGAAAGAAAGAAAGAAAGAAAGAAAGAAAGGGAAGGAAGAAAGATAGAAAGGAAGGAAGAAAGAAAGGAAGGAAGAAATAAAGGAAGGAAGAAAGAAAGTAAATAAGAAGCAAGAAAGGAATAAAGACTGTAAGTAAGAAACTTAATGTATGGAAAATTTTGGGTTCTTTTGTACTATTTTTTTAAAAATGGTTTTAGAAGAGCGTTGTATAATTATTAGGGTTTTTTTTGGGGATTTTAGTGTATGTTTAGTGTTTTGTAAACATTTTAGAGAGTTTTTTGGAGGCCTTTATGTTTATATTTTAGGTTTTTACTATTTGTGTGTGTGTGTGTATGTTCTTGAGTATTTTTGTTTTTAATTTTAGGTTTTTTAGTGGTTTAGGGATTTTAGGATTGCTGTCAGTGATGACCCATGAGTTTTATTCCAGCACTTTAGAGACAGAGGTCTTGGATTTCCAAGTTCATGTTCAGGCTAGTCTACAGAGTTAGTTCCAGACAGCAAAGGATACACAGAGAAACCGTGTCTCCAAAAACTAAAAAAAAAAAAAAAAAAAAAAAAAAAAAGAAAGAAAGAAAGAAAGAAAGAAAGAAAGAAAGAAAGAAAGAAAGAAAGAAAGCAAGAAAGCAAGCAAGCTCGGGGGGGAGCGGGGAGGGAAGACATTCAGGGTCATTCTTGGATTCTTGAATGTGTATATATATATTTGGAACTCTAGAGGTTTTTTTTTTTTTTTTTCGGGTTTTCTTGGGATTTTAGAACAACGTTTTGGAAATCTTTGTCTTTAAGGCTTTTAGTATCTGTTTAGTGTTTTTTTTTTTTCTTTGTTTATTAAGAATTTTAGGATTTTTTCTTGATTTTTGGTTCTTATTAGAGTTTAGTTCATGTTTTTAATGTTTTACTGTTTTATGATTTTTTGTGTGTGTCTGTGTGTGTGTGTGTGTTCTTGAATATTTAAAAAATAAAATAAAATTTATTTTGTAGTTTAAGAATTTTATTGTTGCCAGTCTGTGGTGACCCATGCCTTTTATCCAAGCATTTTACAGGCAGAGGTCTTGGATTTCTGAATTCATGGTCAGGCTAGTCTACAATGTGAGTTCCAGGACAGCCAAGGATACAAAGAGAACCCCTGTCTAAAAAACTTAAGAAAAAAAAAACTAAGAGAGGGAGAGAGAGAGAGAGAGAGAGAGAGAGAGAGAGAGAGAGAGAGAGAGAGAGAGAGAGAGAGAGATAAAGTTAGAAAGAAAGAAAGAAAACAATTACAGAAAAGAAAGAAAGAAAAAAGAAAGAGTAGGAAGAAAGATAGAAAGGAAGAAAGGATAGAAGGAAGACTGTAAGTAAAAAACTTATTGTATGGAAATTTTTGCGTTCTTTTTTATTATGTTTTTTATATTATTAGGTTTTTTATTTTTTAAGTGTTCTTACAAGACTGTTGTACAGTTTTTGTTTTTGTTTATGATTGTTGGATTTTAGTGTATGTTTAGTTTTTTAAATATTTTAGAGAGTTTTTTTGGGGGGCCTTTATGGATATATTTTAGGGTTTTACTTGTGTGTGCTCTTGAGCATTTTTCAAAAAAAAAAAAAGTAAGGTTTTATTTTGAGGTTTAAGGATTTTAAGGTTGCCTGACAGTGGTGATCCATATCTTTTATACCAGCCTTTTGAGACAGAGGTCTTGGATTCTTAGTTCATTATCAGGCTAGTCTATATAGTGAATTTCTGGACCTCCAAGGATACATAGAGAAACAGTGTCTCCAAGAACTAAAAAAAAAAAAAAAAAAAAAAAAAAAGGTAATTTTTGGATTCCTCATTATGTATGTATATATATATATACATATATATGTATATGTATATAATATATATATGTATATGTATATATAATACATATACATACTCTCTCACACACACATATTTTATAAGCACATACATATACACAAACATATACACATACACGTACACATACACAAACATACACATACATATACATACATATACATATATTTATGTGTGTGTGTATATATATGTATGTGTATGTGTGTATATATATGTATGTATGTTTGTATATATATATGTGTGTGTGTGTGTGTGTGTGTGTGTGTGTAGGGTGTTTAGAACAGCATTTTAGAGATTTTTGGCATTAAATGTTTTAGAATCTGTTTAGTTTTTATCGTGGGAATTTATTAAGATTTTAGGGCTTTTTCTTGATTTTTGGTTCTTATTACGGGTTAGTTCATTTTTTTAAAGATCTGCTGTTTTACTTCTCTGTGTGTGTCTTTGTGTTCTTGATTTTTTTTTTTTAGTTGTTGTTGTTTTGTGTTTTTGTGTTTTTTGTTTGTTTTGTTTTGTTTTAATTTGTTTTGTTTTAATTTTTAGTCTTAATTTTCAGTTTTAAGAGTTTTAGTGTTTCCAGGCAATGGTGACCGATGCCTTCAATCCTACACTTGGTAGGCAGAAGCAGGCAGATTTCTAAGTTGAAGGCTTGCCTGGTCTACAGAGTGATTTCCATGACTGCCAATGTAAACACAAAGAATTCTAGTCTCCAAAACACACACACACACACACACACACACACACACACACACACACACCCCAAAAAAAAAAAAAAAAAAAAAAAACAAGAAAGAGAGAAAGAAAGAGTGAAAGAAAGAAAGAAAGTGAAAGTGTGTTTAGTTCATTTTTCAATATTTTACTGTTTTATTGATTTTGTGTGTATGTTTCTTTGCACTTAAGTATTTTTTTCTTTTAATTTTTAGGGTTATATTTTTGGGGGTTTAAAAATTTTAGTGTTGCCACTGCATTGTTCTCCATGCCTTCAATCACACACTTGGTTAGGAACAGGCAGGTGGATTTCTGAGTTCAAGGCCAGATGGGTCTAAAGACTGATTTCCATGACTTCAAGGGTATACACAGAGAAACCCAGCCTCACACAAAGAAAACAAACAAACAAACAAGAAAGAGAGAAGGAAAGAAAGAAAGAAAGAATGAATGAATGAAAGAAAGAAAAAAAAGGAAGAAAGAAAGAAAGAAACTTACAAACAAATAAATAAAAAAACAGAAAAAAGAAAGAAATTTATACATAAATGTATTTTATCGACATTATTTGCTTTATTTTTTTTAGAATAGGGATTTTTAAAAAATGGTTTTTATTGTTTTTAGAAGAGTGTTTTAGAATATTGGTTTTCCTGTATTTTTTTGTTTTTTGTCTTTTAGATTTTTCAGGGATTTAGTGTATGTTTAGAAATTTTTAAAGCTTTTTAGTCTGTTTTTTTTTCTTTTTTTTTTTTTTTTTGATTTAGGGTTATATTTTATGGTTTTACTATTTTTGTCTGTATGTGTCTGTGTGTGAATGTTTTTTAATAGATTTAAAAAAAATTAAGGTTTTATTTTTGGGTTTGAGAATTTTAGGGTTGCCAGTCAGGGGTGATCCACACGTTTTTTCTCAACTTTTTAGTGAAAGAGGTCTTGGATTTCTGAGTTCATGGTCAGTCAGGTCTGCAAAGTGCATTCCAGGACAGCCAATGATACATAGAGAAACCCTTTCTAAAAAAACTAAAAAAACAAAACAAAACAAAAAGCAAAAAAAAAAAAGGAAGGTCAGAGCGAGAAAGAAGTTAAAAAGAAAGTAACAGTGACAGAAAAGAAAGGAAGAAACAAAGAGAGAGAGAGAGAAAAGAAAGAAAGGAAGTAAGGAAGAAAAAGAGAAAGGAAGGAAGGAAGGAGGAAGGAAGGAAAAAGAAAGAAAAGAAAGAACGAAAGAGAGAGAAAGAATGAAAGAAAGAAAGAGAGGAAGAAAGAAAGTAAGTAAGAAACAAAGAAACAAAGAAACAAAGAAAAAAAGAAAGAAATTTTAAAATTACAGTATTTTATCGACAGTTTTGACTTCTTTTTATTTATTTATTTTTTTTAGAATAGTAGGGATTTTTTAAAATGTTTCTTAGTTTTTTTAGAAGAGTGTTTTAGAGTTTTTTTGTTGTTTTGTTTGTTTTGTTTTGTTCTGTTTATTTGTTTTTGTCTTTTTAGGTTTTCAGGGTTTTAGTGTATGTCTAGGATTTTTTTGTTTTCTTTTTTTTTATTAGGTATTTTCCTCATTTACATTTCCAATGCTAACCCAAAAGTCCCCTATTCGCTACCCCCCACTCACCTACCCCCCACTTCCAATTCATGGCCCTGGCTTTCCCCTGTACTGGGGCAAATAAAGTTTGCAAGAACAATGGGGCTCTCTTTCCAGTGATGGCCAACTAGGCCATCTTTTGATACATATGCAGCTAGAGTAAGAGCTCCGGGGAACTAGTTAGTTCATAATGTTGTTCCACCTATAGGGTTGCAGATAACTTTAGCTCCTTTCCTATTTTCTCTAGCTCCTCCATTTGGGGCTCTGTGATCCATCCAATAGCTGACTGTGAGCATCCACTTCTGTGTTTGCTAGGCCCCAGTGTAGTCTCACTAGAGACAGCTATATCAAGGTCCTGTCAGCAAAATCTTGCTAGTGTGTGCAATGGTGTCAGCATTTGGAGGCTGAGTATGGGATGGATCCCTGGATATGGCAGTCACTAAATGGTCCATCCTTTTGTCTCAGCTCCATACTTTGTCTCTGTAACTCCTTCCATGGATGTTTTGTTCCCAATTCTAAGAAGGGGCAAAGTATCCACAATTTGGTCTTCGTTCTTCTTGAGTTTCATGTGTTCTGCAAATTGTATCTTATATCTATGGTATTCTAAGTTTCTGGGCTAATATCCACTTATCAGTGAGAAAATATCATTTGAGTTCTTTTGTGATTGGGTTACCTCACTCAGGATAATTTCCTCCAGGTCCAACCTTTTGCCTAGGAATTTCATAAATTCATTCATTTTAATAGCTGTGTAGTACTCCATTGTGTAAATGTATCACATTTTTGGTATCCATTCCTCTATTTAGCAGCATCTGGGTTCGTTCCAGGTTCTGGCTATTATAAATAAGGCTGCTATAAACATAGTGGAGCATATTTCTTTCTTACTAGTTGGAACACCTTCTGGATATATGCCCAGGAGAGGTATTGCAGTATCCTCTGGTAGTACCATGTCCAATTTTCTAAAAACCGCCAGACTGATTTCCAGAGTGATTGTACAAGCTTGCAATTCCAAAACAATGGAGGAGTGTTCCTCTTTCTCCACATCCTTGCCAGCATCTGCTGTCACCTGAATTTTTTATCTCAGCCATTTTGACTGGTGTGAGATGGACTGTCAGGGTTGTTCTGATTTGCTTTTCCCTGATCATTAAGGATGCTGAACATTTTTTCAGGTGCTTCTCAGCCATTCGGTATTCCTCAGGTGAGAATTCTTTGTTTAGCTCTGATCCCCATTTTTTAATGAGCTTATTTGACTTTAGTGTTGTGAAAAAATTGCCCAACTGCAGTTTCTTGCCAGGAATCAACTATTCACAAACTGATTGTATGCGGGTCTAATCTATGCATAAAGACAAACATAGCTAGATAACTCTGTCTAAGTTTTGTATGAAGTATTAGCACAATTATAGGATGATTACTCTTGTAATAATCTTAATTAACAATATATGGGTGAGTAGAAAATCTTAAATTTGCAATCAAACTGCAAGCTGCAGTCAATGGAACACTGGCAGTTTTAACCATAATTTTCAAGTCTCTTTTGCAAAGTTAGGATAATATCTACAAACTTGGGAAAACAAAACCCACGTTTAAAACAATTTATCATCTTTAAAATCAATAATATTAGAAGCATTACTATCATATTACTAAGTTTGGCTGCCAATTAATACCTATGAATATATGTAAGCTTTACTGCTTTAATAAAGAGCCATTGCTTTAAACCTTATCTTAAATTTTAGTTTTTAGAATAGAAACCACATTCATTAATATTTAAACTAGAAATATCTTTAGAGACCCTGTCTCTTGGCCTTCCTTATGTCACATGTTAGAAGAACTCTAAAGTTGAGTTATGAAATTTAAGACTATCTTTAGCAATGTAACAATTATTAATCTTAACCAACAACTTTTAAGCTGATTGTGAAAACACACAGAACACATTTCCAATAAAAAAGCACCAAATGAAGCAGTTATATTTAGACCAATCAGAGAATATTGATTTTTGTAGCTACAATCATAGAATAAAGAGCACTTTATAATTTGTCAAATTCATTAATCACGAACCATTTATCAGCTTTTTTACCCTGAAACTAAGAGATTGTAGACTCGCCCTTTTTTCCTAAAACGAACAGTTTTCCAGCAGGGACCCTCCTGCCATATGACTAATTCCTGGTTGAGGCACGTGGCAGCTCTTGGCTTTGCAGATAAAATTTTTTATACCATTATTATTATCCAACATAAAATATAGAACTTTCATTCATACAGACTGGACACAAACATACATGAATTGAACCTTAGAACAGATTGGTGCACCAGACATTAGACAACACACAAAAGGGGCCAGAGTACTTTTGTTATAAGGCCCAGAGAGAACAAATCATGGCACTCCTGAAATTAACTGTGCTTTTTAGGACATTTTCCTCCCTCCTCATGATGCAGTTTTTTTATTTTTTATTCATTTATTTATTTTTTTGACTGTGGCTTATTCACCTGAACATTAATTCCATTTTTAATAAATCCTTTCTTTTCTAATGCCAAAAAATTTAGCTTCTGGGAGCTATGTCTAATTGCCTAACAGTTCCTAGTCCCTGATAAACTTCACTGCTGAAACTAAGTAAATTAGCATTTGGGTTAATGCTGTTTCAACTTAGCCCATACCGACCTTCTCCGGTATAAATTTCCTTTAATTATTTTCTTCTTTTATGGATATCCAAACCAGCAGTGCTTCTTCCAAATGTCCTCTGCCGTTTCTCAGTCCTGTGTTGGTTTGCCAAATGTTGTCTCCACCCACATGACCATATGTGTGGGTTCTAGGCTGGAAACGCACCTTAAAAACCTGGAAGAGAAGAAGGGCTAGAGAGTATGAGATAAAAATGGACCTAAGACAGTCATCCTGATGAAAGCTCAATTTTACTATTCTGCACGCAGTTATGGAGCAGGGGAAGTGGGCCCAATTCCTGCCAAATAATAATCTTGGGGTCCAGTAGCAGGGTGACCACGTGACGGCTTTGGAAGAGCAAATCAGCAAGCTCCAGCAGTGGGCTAGGCAGAATAATTGAGCAGCACACTCCACCACTGAGCATGCAGGTTTCAGGCTTGGGGACGGGAGACTACAGTTGTTGTTTTGTACTTGATTTTTTTCTAAAAAAACATTAAAGGTTTTATATTTGTGATTTGATCATTTGGGTTTGCCAGGCAAAGTTGGTCCAAGACTTTAATCCCAGCAATTCTGAGACAAAGGTAGGTGTTTTTTTTTTTTTTTTTTTTTTTTTTTTTTTTTTTTTTTTTTTTTTTTTAGAGTTCAGCAAGGTCTCCACAGGTCTCCACAGGGAGGTAGAAGACAGCCACTGATACACAGAGAAACGCAGTCTCCAAAACTCAAAGACAGAGAGACAGAGAGAGACAGAGAGAGACAGAGAGAGATAGAGAGAGAGAGGTGAGAGAGAGGAAAGGAGGGAGGGAGGGACAAAGAGAGTGAGAGAGAGAGAGAGAGAAAGAGAGAGAGAGAGAGAGAGAGAGAGAGAGAGAGAGAGAGAGAGAGAGAGAGAGAGAAATAAACAAAAAAACAAAAAATGAAAGAAGAAAGAAAGTAAGGAGGGAGGAAGGGAGGGAGGAAATGAGGTAGGGATGTAGGGAGGGAGAGAGGGAAGGAAGAAAGAAAGAAAGAAAGAAAGAAAGAAAGAAAGAAAGAAAGAAAGAAAGAAAGAAAGAAAAGAAAAAAAGGAAGGAAGGGAAAAAGAGAAAGAGACAGATAAAAACATAGTTAAAAAGACACAATTCATAAAATATGCAAAATTAATTAAAAATTAATGAACAAACAAACAAACAAATGTTTTAGGGATTTTTTGTCTTCATGTGTATTCTTTTTAGATTTCTATGTTATTTTAAAAAAAATTGTTGGGTTCTTAGAAAAGCGATTTAGAGTTGTTTTTTTTTTCAGGCTTCTATTGTATTTTTAATTTTTTTTCTTTTTATTGAGTTTAGTGTATTTAAATGTTTGAGTTTTAATTTAAGCTTTAATTGACTTCAGCCTTTTCCAGGGTGATCAGATGAAATGCATGGGATTATTTCAAAATATTTATATCTGTTGAGAAATTGAGAGAAAGTAATAAAAAAGGAACAAATAAACAAAAAAAGAAAAAAAAAAGACAGAGAGAGTGAGAGAGTGTGATAGGAAGGAAGGAAGGAAGGAAAAAATGAAGTGAGGAAGGAAGGGAGAGTGAGGAAAAGATAGAAAAATAGGAAAAAACAAATAAAGACAAGAAATAAAGAAAGAGGGAGACAGAGAGATAAAGTAAGGAAGGAAGAAGTAAAGGGAAACAAAGAAAGAAAGAAAGAAAGAAAGAAAGAAAGAAAGAAAGAAAGAAAGAAAGAAAGAAAGAAAGAAAGAAAAAACAAAGAAAGGAAGGAAGATAGAAAAAAGGAAGAAAGATAGAAAGACAGAATGTATAAAATAAATAATTATAAATAAATAAATAAATGAATGAATAAATAAATGAATAAATAATAAATAAATAAATAAATAAATAAATAAATAAATAAATAAATATTTCGGGTTCTTGTGTATTCTTTTCTGATTTCTAGGGTATTTCAAAGTTTTGTAGAGTCTTTAGTGATTTAGACTTTCTTGGATTTCAAGCTTGTAGTGTACTTGTATTGTTTTTTATTATTATTTTTTAATGTTGTTAGTGCATTTTAGTGTTTCAGTTTAAATGAATACTTTAACTTTTTTACCATTTTAGTATATTTATTATGGTTTTGTTGTTGTTCTAATTCTTGTTGTAATTATTGTTGTTTCTTTTTTTCCAAAAATATTAGGGTTTTATAATTGTGTTTTCATTGTTTTGGTTTTGCCAGTCAGTGTTGACCATGCCTTTAATTCCAGCTCTTGAGAGGCAGATGTAAGTGATTTTTTTTTTTTTATTTAGAGTTCAGCATGATATCTACAGGAATCTGGAGGACAGTAAGAGATACACAGAAAATCCCAATCTAAAAAACTAAAAAATAAATAAATAAATAAATAATTAAACAGAGGAAGGGAGAGAAAGGAGAGAGACAGAGAGAGAGAGAAAGTAATACACACACACACACACACACACACACAGAGAAACAAAAAAAACAAGGAATGAAAAAGAAAAAAGAAAGAGAGGGAGAGAGAAAGGAAGGCAGGATGGTAGGAAGGAAGGAAGGAAAGAATGAAGGAACGAAGGAAGGAACAAAGGAAGGAAGAAAGGATGGAAGAGAGAGAGAAAGAAAGAAAGAAAGAAAAAAGAAAGAGAGAAAGAGAGAGAGAGAGGAAGGGATAAAGATAGTAAGATTCAGAAATAGAAACTTAGGGAGAAAGAGATAATTTAAAAAATATACAAAATTTATTTAAAATAAATAAATGAATGAATGAATAAACAAACAAACAAACAAATAAATAAACAAATAAATAAGTAAATAAATAAGCAAGCAATCATTTTAGGGATATTTCGGCTTCATGTGTATTCATTTTAGATTCTTATGGTATTTTAAAAGAATTTGTAGAATTTTTAGAAAAGTGATTTATAGTTTCTTCATTTTCAAGCTTCTATTGCATTTTTAGTGTTTTCTATATTTTTTTAAAAAATGATTTTATTGTATTTAAGTGTTTGATGTTTAATTTAAGCTTTAATTGACTTCAGTCTTATCCTGGTGATCAGATAGGATGCATGCGATCATTTAGTTATATTTATATCTGTTGAGAGATTTAGAGAAAGTAATACAGAAAGAAACAAAGAAATAAAGAAATGAATGAAAGAGGAATAGAGTGAGAGGGAGTGAGAGGAAGGAAGGAAAGAAGGAAGGAAGGAAGGATTGGAGCAATGATGAAGGAAGAAAGAAAGAAGGAAGGAATGAGAGGAGAGTGAGAAAATGATAGAAAGAAAGAAAAAACAAAGACAAAATATAAAGAGAGACAGAGAGATAAATTTAGGATGGAAGGAGGAAAGGGAAACAAAGAAATAAAGAAAGAAAGATAGAGAGAAAAAGAAAGAAAGAAAGAAAGAAAGAAAGAAAGAAAGAAAGAAAGAAAGAGGAAAGAAAGGATGGAAGAAAGATTGAAAGAAAAGAAGATAGAAAGAAAGAATGTATAAAATAAATAAGCAATTATAAATAAATAAATAATTAAATAGATAGATAAATAAATATATAAATAAATGAATAAATAAATAAATAAATATTTTAGGCATATTTCGGATTCTTGTGTACTCTTTTCTGATTTCTAGAGTATTTCAAAATCTTGTAGAGTCTTTAGTGATTTAGAGTTTCTTGGATTTCAAGCTTGCAGTGTACTTTTATTGTTTTTCATTATTATTTTTTAATTATGTTAGTGTATTTTAGTGTTTCAGTTTTAATGCATACTTTAATTAACTTTTTTTTTTTACCATTTTAGTATATTTATTATAGTTTTGTTGTTCTAATTCTTGTTTTAATTTTTTTTGTTTCTTTTTTTCCAAAAATATTAGGGTTTTATATTTGTGTTTTTAATGTTTTGGTTTTGCCAGTCAGTGTTGACCATGCCTTTAATTCCAGCTATTGAGAAAGATGTAAGTGATTTTTTTTTTTTTATTTATTTAGAGTTCAGCATGATCTCTACAGGAATCTGGAGGACACTAAGAGATACACAGAAAATCCCAATCTAAAAACTCAAAAAAAAAATAAATAAATAAACAGAGGAAGTGAGAGAGAGGAGAGATTTTTTAGTTGGCAGCTAGCTTGGTCTTCAGAATAAATTCCAGAACAGTGAGGGATACACAGAGAAACCCACTCTCCAAGAAATTACAAATAGATCAATGAAAGAAACAGAGGAAGAGAGAGAGAGAGAAAGAGAGAGACAGAGACAGACAGAGAGAGAGACAGACAGACAGACAGAGAGACAGACAGAAAGACAAACAAACTTACAGACAGACAGATAGATACAGAGACAGAGAGAGAGAGAGAGAGAGAGAGAGAGAGAGAGAGAGAGAGAGAGAGAGAGAGAGAAATAAAGGGGGAGAGGAAGGAAGAATGAAAAAGAGAGCGAGAGCGAGGAAGAGAGAGAAGGAGGGATGAAGGGGTGAGGGATGAAGGAAGGATCAAAGGAAATAAGGAATGAAGGAAAGAATAAAGAAAAAAGGAAGAAAAAAGAATTGTGATACAGGGTCATTTTTGGTCTCATGTGCACTTTTTTTTTTATTTTTAGATGTTTTATTTAAGATTTTGAAGTGTTTTTAAAGGATGTTTCAGAGAATTTTTTTGTTTTCAGAATTTTAGTGTATTTTTCATATATTTTTTTTTAATTTTTAGTGTTTTGTAATTTTCAGGTTTCATTTAGACTTCAAGGATTTATTCATTTTAATATTTCATTGTTTTCTTTATGTTCTTTTTTGTGGGTGTATTCTTGAATATTTATTTAAAAATTGAGGGTTTTTATTTTAGTGGTGCATAATTTTAGAGTTGGTAGGCAATGGCTGCCCCTTTCATAAAAATGCTAGCCCTAAGGTGAACTGGTAGTGAATCTTTTATTTGGAGGCTATCCTGATCTTGAGATTGATCTCCCAGAAAGCCAGGGATAAACAGAGAAACACAGTTTATAAAAATTAAAAAAATATAGAAAATAAAAGGGAGAGAGAGAGAGACAGAGACAGAGACAGAGAGAAATAGAGACAGAGATACAGAGACAGAGACAGAGACAGAGTGAAAAGATAAATAGATAAATACATAGAGAGAGAGAGAGAGAGAAGGAAAAGGAAAAAAAAGGGAAGGACGGAAGGAAGGAAGGAAGGAAGGAAGGAAGGAAGGAAGGAAGGAAGGAAGGAAGAAAAAGAAAGAAAGAAAGAAAGAAAGAAAGAAAGAAAGAAAGAAAAAAGAAAGAAAGAAAGAAAGAAAGAAAGAAAGAAAGAAAGAAAGAAAGAAAGATAAAGAAAGGATAGTTCTTTAAGTTCTTTAACTTCATTTGATTTCCCGGATTTTTAGAAGAGTGCTTTTGAGGGTTTTTTGTTTTCAGATGTCCAGTGTCTTTTTTTGTTGTTGTTGTTGTTTTTTTTTTTTTTTTTTTAGTTTTTTAAACAATTTTACTGTGTTTTAAGATTTGGGGGTATTATTTTCCCTTCAGCAATTTATTTTTTATTTATTATTTTTTTTATTTTAATTCACATTGGGATTGTGTGTGTGTATGTGTGTTATTGAATATTTATTTAAAATTTGTGGGATTTAACTTTGGTTTTTCATGGTTTTAACCTTGCCAGGCAATGAGGGTCATTGTCTATAAAACCTAGCCCTAGGGATGAACAACTAAGGAATTTTTAAGATGGAGGCTAGTTTATTGCATGGAGTGACACCCAGGATGGCAAGGAAAGACAGAGAAAGTCATTTTCCAAAATTCAAAAAGAAAGAAAAAGAGAAAGGGGGGGGGGGGCGGAAGGAAGGAAGGAAGGAAGAAGAAGGAAAGAAAGAAGGTAGGAAGAAAGGAAGAAATTAAGAAAGGAAGATAGCAAGAAAGCAAGAAAGGAAGAAAGGAAGAAAAGAAGAAAGAAAGAGAGAGATAGAAAGAAAGAAAAATCGAATAAATAAATAAATAAATACATAAACACATAAATACATAAACAAATAAACAAATAAACAAATAACTTTTTGGACATTTTGGACATTTTTGTCTAAGTGTGTTTTTTTTGGTTTTGTTTAAAACCAAATTTCTATATGTTTGCTGAACATCGAAATAGAAGACATCCTTGATCATTTATGTTTGAAGACCCATGTGAAGTATCCTTAATGATTAGGTAAGTTTAGGTGTAATTTATCTGAAGGCCAAACCAAATGAAATGATGTTTTGATGCTTTTATGAGAATACAAAAATCCATGTCTCAAACAAAAATTTATAGATTTTGTCAGTTGCATTTAATGTGTTAGTGTTATGAACTATAACATGGCAAAGGAATACCTTTGGTGGGCTTATGCAAGTGTTGCCCTTGAGAAATTACACCATGCAACAGACCTACTATGAAGGGATTTATTGGGAGACGGTAGAGGAGTGAGGAACTGGGAGAGGTACAAAGGCATACAGACAAAAGCAAAATCATTAGGTCAGAAAAAAGTGGAGCAGAGAATAGATAGATGGGAAGCTGGGAACAAAGAGAGAGCCAGAGAGCTACAGAAACAAGAAAAATGGGCATAGAGAGGCTGGGCCTGGAACAGAGAGAGGGGGCTAATCAGTTCTTTTATTCTGTCCCACAGTTAGTAGTTTAGTTTGTTTCAAGAAAGAAATATAATTTCTTTCAATGAATTTTGTAAGTAATCAGAAAATATTTTCATCTCTCAGAGCTGGTGGTGTTAATTTTATAGTTTTTATAAGTTTTTTTTGTTGTTGTTTTTGTTGTTGTTTTGTTTTGATTTTTTGTTGTGTTTTTTTTTTTGGTGGGACTAATTTCTTAAGAACAATATAAGCCAGGTATGTTGTCACATACCTGTAATAACACCTACATGCAATGGTGAGATCACTTTGGCCCTAAATATTCTAGACCTCCCTGGACAATACACAACATACTAAGTGCCTATCTCAAAAATGAAATAAATCAATCCAATTTATCTTCTATATTTGTATCTTGTACCTTTGGAAACTAATAAGATAATGAATCAAAAACAAATTTCAATTATCTGTATGATTAAAAACAATAAGAAATGTTAAGAAGTTTAAAAAAAAAAAACACGGCAGTGATGGGGAGGGAGGAGCCTGGGTGGGAAAGTGGACAAGAAGGTGAAGAAAGGAATGATCAGGTATTGGGGTGTTGAACAGGACTGAAGCACTGAGGACAAGCACAAAGAATGGAAACAGGCAACTTTGTCAGATAGGAGGTGAAAAAACCCTCTAGAATATATCAGAGACCTGGGAGGTGAGAGACCTTAAGGACATGGAGGAGGGATCTAAGAGGAAATGCCCTACAAGGGGGAGAGGGAACTTGTAGAGTCCTCCTCCAGTGGAGGTACAGGACATCAAGTTGAGAGATGGGATTATCATCCCAAAGTTAAAAGTTCTAACACAGAATTGTTTCTGTCTGAAAGAACTGTAGGGGAAAAAAATGGAGAAAAGCCTAAAGAAAAGGAGATCCAGTGAATGGACCAAATTGAAATCCAGCTCAAGGAGAGGCATCAAGGCCTGACACTATTACTTATGCTATCATATGCTCACAAAAAATGAGCTTATCATGACTGCCCTCTGAAAGACCAAACCAACAGGCGAAAGAGTCAGATGCTGAAATTTATATGCAACCAATGGACAGAAGCTGGGAACACCTGTGGATGAATTGGGGAAAAAAGCTGGAAGAATCTGAGGAAGAGGGCTACCCAGTAGTAGGACCGACCAACAGTCTCAGATTTCCCAGGATCACTCAGACACTGAGCCAGCACCTAGGCATCATACACCAGCTGATATGAAGCCCACAATAAATATACAGCATAAGACTGCCGGGTCTGGACTCAGTCAGATAAGGTACATCCAATCCTCAAGGGAAAGGAGGCCCCAGGGAGAAGGGAGGTCTGGTGAGGTAGAGGCTGGATGGTGGGGACATACTCTTGGAGATGGGGTGTGGGGGCTTGGGGGCATGGGGGTATGGGGGCATATGGGAAGGGGGTATGGGATTTGTAACAGTCAGAGGGTGGACTAGGGGGGCGATAAAGTCTGGACTTAGAAGAAAGATTAAAAATAAATTATAAATAACTCACTACAATAGTGTGGGGAAGTTTGGTCCAACGGGCTATTTTCAATTCACATATTCTTTTAGATTTTATTTGGAAGTTAATATAAATATGCTCTTATAATTAAACAAGAAAATGATTAGAGATGTTAAAAAATAAAGGAGTTGTATTTTGACTCTAAAGGTATACCTCCTAGTTAACTTTGTAATCACATCATTGAGATTTAACTTCCTTCAGAGAAGCATCAGAATAACAAGGATGAAAGAACCTTTCAAACTCTGTTTTATAGGAGACAAAAAAGTTAGCAATTTTTTTTAATTTGGTTACAAATGTACAAGCAAGTGAAAAATGTGCATGCTTCATTAGTTTGAAGATTGGAAATTAGAAAAGTACTTCAGAGTATTCTCCATGATGTCTCTTTTAAACACAGACATTTTTTCTCCATTCACCATCTGTATCAAAAAGCATATCTGAGTTGTTGGTCCCCAAGTTCATCAAACCCTAAAACAGAAAAGAACTTCATTAAATAAACTCCCAAGAATACAAATATGAAAGATTCTGTGAAAATGATTTATAGGGTAAGGGTTAGGTAGGGTTGGGATTAGGGTTAGTGTTAGGGTTAGGATTAGGATTAGGGTTACTTTCAATGCTTGTTTTTCTTTTTGATAATTGTTCTACAAAGGTAAAAGGAAAACATTACTATAACAATTCTGTTTATTTTTGGTGTTACTGCCATGCAGCATGAATGCTAAGCTAACAATCAAGCAGTTATGTATCTCCAATAATAAAATATATACATGAGCAAAAATAATTCCATATGAAACATAAAAGGAATAATCTTCCAACTGACTTAAATTTTTGACAACGATTATGTCTAAATATACTTATATTTTTAAAATAACATGAAATAAAATTATGCTACCAATTGTGGGGTAAGAAAACTTTTTTTTTTAATGAAAAAGAATTTTCCATAATGCACAGAATGACCTTAGCCTCCCAAATACTTATATTTATAGGCATGCACCATGCAAACATGAACTTGGAAATATCCTAGTCTGGGAAGCTTAACTCTAGCTAGCGTTAATGCTTTTACCATATAATGTCATCATTTTGCTAAATAGCATAAGCAATCCAAGGAGGTAGTTCACTACATCATCTCCGTATCTACCTCCCCCCCCCCACACACACACATGTGTATGTGCCATGTCTTCTACCTTCTCTTCCATTCTTAAGGATGACATATACTTGTTTTTTACTAACTCCAAGGTTTTCCTTTGTCTCAACTATTGTCAAAAGTTACAGCAATTGTAATTTTGATTTTACATTTATGACTCTAGCTGGCCGTCAATGTAATGCCTATAGAACTAAGTTTTATAAAGTTTGATTTAGAATGATCACAAGGTCATGAATACTCATGATCAATAAAGATACACTGCCTCAAAATAAAGTATAAAAATATGTCTGAGGACAAATTTTAGTTGCTGATTGGTTTTCTCTAGGTTCCAATCTCAAGTAACACAGGGAAGTAGTAACATAAAGTTCTCTTTGTATTCTTTATGTTGGCACACAACCATGGTAATTTTCATTTAAAAAAAAATATTAAGACAATCTTTTACACCTTTTCTCCTTGGGCTACTACATACCTATTTTGTCCTTTATTCACTGTGATCAGTTTTGTACCTCACATTTCCACTCAAATCATCTTTATTAAGTAAATTGACCTCCAATTTGTTAAGTTTACCTTTAAAAAAAAATACACCTGCATACATATGGAGACAAAGGGTTAATATTGGGTGTCTTCTTCGGTTGCACGCTACTCTTTCGGAGACAGAATCTCACTGAACCTAGAATTCATCCATTATGCTAAACCTGGTTTCTACGAAGATCTGGGAATCTTCTTATCTCTGAATTAAATCTGAGTTTGGTCTTTGTAAAATGCTCACCAATACACCAACTTTTTGTTGTTGTTGTTGATGTGTTGGTGGTGGCTTTTTTTAGTTTTGCTAGTTTGTTGTTTTTGGTGATGGTGGTGGTGGTGGTGGTGGTGGTGGTGGTGGTGGTGGTGGTGTGTGCATGCATGCTGATCAGCGAATATAAGCTTGGGTCTCCATGCCTACACAGGAGAAAAATTACCAACTAAACCATCTTCCAGCCCTGAAAATCAATCTTATTTTGCCCATTTGCAGAATATGACACAGTTAGTGATCTTTTCTTCTTCAAAATTTTCCTTCACTCATGGTAGTTTTCTTTCTACCAATTGTTCTCTTCCATTAATGGCTCCCACTCACCAGCTGCCTCATGCAGATTTACAAATATTGAAGTACTCAGAGGGGCTGTCTTTAGACTCCTCATTTACATGGATGATCACTCATCCTTGAAATTTCATCCCGAGGTCAATGTTTAAAAATTGCCTTCAATTGGAGTATTTATTTATTTATTTGTTTGTTTATTTATTTATTTATTTATTTATTTATTTATTTATTTATTTAGTCTTTAGTTCCCGTCTCTTTCCTGAACTGACTCATAATGGTACCTTCATCAATGCCTTCGGAGGCAAGAATTGTTTTACTGTTCATTTCCAATTGAATACTTTCCAAACTATTAACCAATCAAGTAAAAAATTAAATTAGTTAATAAGATCATCGTTGTCTCAGATCTTACTTGGAAACCATGTGATGACTGCAGTTATTGGTACAGTAAAGGAGAGATGATATAAAATGTTTTGGTGATATTCTTCCAATGGAATATTCTGCCAGGACTGTTGAGAAAGGTTGTTTCCATCCACTGTTGTTACTAAATTTGTACTAAGTTTAAGATTGTAAGAATGTATTTGCCAATTTGAGTTGGTTTTCTAATATTAACAAAAGAGTCCAGATGACATCAGTAAATAAGCTTTCTCTCTCCTTTCAGCTCTGGTGTATTGTGCTTCATTTTGTAGACACTGGTAATCCTCTCTTCATCTTTCTGCAAATGTCTGCCTCTTGAAAATTTATGATCTGGTCTACCATAAAACGCCTAGTGTTTTTCATTGATATAGTATGTGATCAGTGGTTTACATCTCAGTAGGACTACAACAGAGCCAAGTATAGATAGATAGTGAAACTTAATTTAGTTTCATGTGCCCAAATCAAGGCTTGTTTCTCCATTCCTACTTGATACTTAGTTATACTAGGTTAAATATAAAGTTAGTTATGGTACCAACCGCTGATTTTCTTTTTCTTCATTGAATTTCTATACATCCATATCAGACTTCTGAAATGTAGTTATATACTGATCACATATTTTTTTATTGATGTTCTTCCTGTAAAGCACAGTAATGAAAGCAGTCATATTTCATACCAATATGAAAAAGAACACTCAAAACAAATTAAATTGATCATTTCATATTATAAAGAGAAAAATAGCAGTATAAAATTATCTAATGGGAAATCATTATAGATTTTTTCCCATAACATATTATGAGAGAAGTATTCTTTTATATTTTACCTTTTCAAAATTAAATTAGTTTGTGTGTGTATATATAAATATAAATATATATAAATAAAAATAAATATAAATGTAAAAATATGAATGTGAATATGAATATAACTATAAATATAACTATGAATATAATGATAAATAAAAATGAATATAAATATAAATCCTATATATATGAGAAATAATTATATTTCACAGTGTTTTTTCATTATTTCCTACCAAATATAAGGTCTAATTTATTTTTCATATATTGCCTCAGTTAAGACATAGTGGAAAACATAAGTCAATTAAAATATAGATAATGCACACATATGTAACTGTAGTTGTTGTTTTTCCATATTGTTAAGCATAATAATCCATAAATTACATTTCTAAGACTATGTGCAGGACTTCTGTATTTCCACAATGAATGTAAATTAAATTTAAAATCTTACTAACAGTTACTTAAAGAAGAAAATAAAATTTTCACAGATTTCTAAGAATTTGATTTAGTTTCCTTGAAGGCAATAAGTTATAGCGTTAACTGTTTAGACAAAATCAAAGCCACATATTTTTACTAAAGGATCAGACGTGATATATTTTTTTAAACTTCAGCCATATATAATTTTTAAAATGATACACATGTGGTCCTACAAATCTAACAACTCTACCTCTTTCGATTTTTCTTTTTGCAAAGCTTTTCTAATTTCTGGTTGCTGCCATTGAAAGAATCTTTCATATACATTTCCATCCATTTTTTCTTTATGTGAAGCTTCTTATAAATGTCACCTATATTAAAAATTAAGGGTCATTTTAAAGAAACTTTAGTGATTCCATGTATTCATAAAAATAGATATAGATAATAGATAAAATCCATTCAATAATGCCAAGAAAACTTAAAATTAAATGAAAGATATCACCAACATGCTTCATACTTTAGAATACTTTAGGGTTTTGTATGTTCAGATGAAGGATGTTCAACCAGTAAAGTCTACAGAAATATTCCACAACACAGGAAAAAAAAAAAAAAACACTCCATGTATTTTAGACAAGAAATATCTAATCTTATCTGAATTTTAATTTCTGTAAGTAAAATAATTTTAAGCTTCAAGAACAGTTTCCAAAGAACAAATGCACGAAACAAAGGATCAAAGGTGGGCTTTAATTCTTCATAGGGAAACACTTTTAATACAGGCTAATTCTTTTCTAAATCTACAAAAGATAATGCAACTGAAAGAACAAACTTGACTGTGGAATTGTTAGACACATTATTTAAAATATTCAATTTCAAATAAGATGGCAGCCAGGCATATTGGTTCCATTTTAATCCTAGTACTCTGGAGGCAAAAACAGGCAGATCTTTGTGAGTTCCAGGTTAACCTGGTCGACATAGTGAGTTCCAGGACAGCCTGAGCTACAAAATGAGACCCTGTCACAATCAAACCTGAGTTTGAATCCTAGCACCTACATGATGTGCACAAATATCTCCAACTCCAGTTCCAGAGGATGTGCCCTGTTCTAAATTCTGCATGCACCATAAAAACCAATGAGAGTATTGGAAAGATAATTCAGTAGTTAAGAACACTGGATCCCTTCCAGAGATCTGAGATTGGATTCCCTGCACCCACAAGGTGGCTCACAGCATATAACTTCAGATGCAGGGGATTCAATGGTTTCATCAAGACTCCACAGGTACCAGACACACATGTTGTACACATACACACGTGAGAGCAAAACAACCATACCTATAAAATAAAATGTAAAAAAAAGTAATAAGGGTTACTTTAAAGAATTCAGTTTTCCACTGTGCCATATAAAGAAAGAAGCACAGAGGCATCCTAGAAAAGGAACTGACTAAATATAAAATTAAAACTGGGTCAATGAAAATATGTTTCATGTACAGAATTTTGTATACATATCACTTAGGTTTAAGTACATGGAACTGTAAAAGTGTTTACATCAATTTTTTCCTCTTAAAATCCCTTCAAAGAAGTTATGAAGTTGCCTCAAAACTTGAGGGCCTACTGTGAAAAGAGGAATTTCACAAATTAGAATCTAGTACCCATCTACAAAACCAACCATGGATGGTTGTTTCTACAAGAACAGCACTGTGGTTGACAGAGTGAGAATTGCTAGGTCTTGCTGGATGCTTGTCTACCTGCATGTTTGGTGAAAGACCTGTCTTAAGGAAATAAGATGAAAAGTAATAGAGCATGACCCAACATCCTCCTCTGCCCTCCACATGTGTATATATGTACCACAGACAAGAACATAAAAAAAATAAAAATTAAGTTTCATTAATGTCACACCAAAGCACCATTTTCATTTTCTGTATCACAGGAAAAAAATATTCCACGATGCTAAATCAAAAATATTTGCAAGAGTCTGTGTCATGAGTAGACCTTGGGATCTGACTCTGCACCTAATCCCACAAGAGCCAGAGGAAACTCAACTTCCAGGTGCTCTACCACTCGCAGGATCATAGTAAAGGCCCCCACATCAGGTGTAACTGAGTCCCAAAAGATCTAGGGACAGAGGAAATCCTGCCAGGCCAGTGGCCTGGATTTCTTCCTGACTGAACCTGTACATAGGGCAGACCTGAGATCCTGGCTCAGAAACCACTCTTAAGACATCCAGAGGGAGTCCCACTCCAATGTACTCTGAAGTGCCCAAGATCACATGATCACAAAGGAAGCTTGACTCTCAAGAGATGTGAAAACCCACCCAGTAACACTAGAGTTCTGACAGACGATCACAGCTGAGGACTCAGCATCTTTTGCAGCACCCTGTGTAACTAGGACCACCACAAGATCCAGGGCAACAAAAACAACCTACCAGGCAGAGGCACGGGTTCCTTGTGGCTTGCATCTCTGTCCAGAGAAAACCTCGGGATCTGGCACCCCACCAAACCTTGCAACACACAGAGAAAGCTAAACTCCCAAGAGCTCTGACACAGCAGGATCTCAGGAGATTTTTCACACCAGGATTTCAGGATTCAAGAGGCAACTTGAGGCCAGCACCTGGGCACTTAGGCATGGAATCTGCAGACACCAACAAGGTCCCCACAGGACTCTCCACAGAATCTTAGAACCTCTGGTGAATTGAACACAACTTCTTCTCCAATCCAATCTCGAAGGACCTGAGACAGCATTAAGGAGGGAAGCAGAAAACCCGGCCTGACCAGAGTCACAAATCCCTTCCAGTTGACACTAGCACTGGGGCAACATGGGCTCCGAGTCTACGGACACCCCCAAAGTCCCCAGAGAACTTTCCATGGGATCTTAGGCCCTCTGGTGAGTGGAACACAACTTCTGCTAGGAGGCAGATTTGAACACCACATATCTGGGCACCTTCCCTGCAAGAGGAGAGCTTGCCTGCAGAGAGTACTCTGACGACTAAAACTCAGGAGAGAGCTAGACACCCAGGTTTTCTGATAGAGGCTAACATAATAACCTGAGGAACAAGCTCTAACCAGAGACAGCTATAACAACTCACTCCACAGATTACCAGATCGAAAAAGGCAAACATAAGAATTTTTTAACAGAAACCAAGACCACTCACCATCATCAGCACGCAGTACTCCCACCCTACACAATCCTGGGCACCCCAAAAAACCCAAAAAGATAGACAAGGATTTAAAAGCATATCTCATGATGATGGTAGAGGACATCAAGAAGAACTTTAATAACTCACTTAAAGATATATAGAAGAACACTGCTAAACAGGTTGAAGACCAAAAAAAAAAAAAAAATCCCTTAAAAAATTGCAGGAAAACACGACAAAACAGGTGATGGAATAAATAACATCATCCAAGACCTTAAAAGAGAAGTAGACACAATTAAAAAAAAAAAAACCCAAAGTGAGGCAACGCTGAAGATAGAAACCCTAGGAAAGAAATCTGGAACCATAGACTTGAGCATCAGCAACATAATACAAGAGATGGAAGAGCGAATCTCAGGTGCAGAACATTCCATAGAGAACATTGGCACAACAATCAAAGAAAATACAAAATGCAAAAAGATCCTAACTCAAAACATCCAGGAAATCCAGAACACAATGAGAAGACAAAAACTATGGATAATAGGAGTAGATGAGAATGAAGATTTTCAATTTAAAGGGCCAGCAAATATCTTCAACAAAATTATAGAAGAAAACTTACCAAACCTAAAGAAAGGCATGCACATGAACATACAAGAAGCCTACAGAACTACAAATAGACTGGACCAGAAAAGTAATTCCTCTTGACACATAATAATCAAAACAAAAAATAAAGAGAGAATATTAAAAGCAGTAAGGGAAAAAGGTCAAGTAACATATAAAGGCAGGCCTATCAGAAAAACACCAGACTTTTCACCAGAGACTATGAAAGCCAGACAATCCTGGACAGATGTTATACAGACACTAAGTTAACACAAATGCCAGCCTAGGATACTATAACCAGCCAAACACTCAATTACCATTGATGGAGAAACCAAAGTATTCCATGACAAAACTAAATTCACACATTATCTTTCCACCAGTCCAGCCCTTCAAAGGATAATAGCAGGAAAAAACAAAACTAAAAAACAAACAAAACAAAACAATACAAGAACAGAAACCACGCCCTATAAAAAGCAACAAAGTAATTCTTCAACTAACCAAAAAGAAGGCAGACACAAGAACAAAATGCCAACTCTAACAACAAAAATAATAGGAAGCAACATTTACTTTTCCTTAATGTCTCTTAATATCCCTGGACTCAATTCCCCAATAAAGAGACATAGACTAACGACTGGCTATAAAAACAGGACACAATATTTTGCTGTTTAGAGGAAACCCATCTTAAGGAAAAAGACAAACACTACCTCAGAGTGAAAGTCTGGAAAACAATTTTCCAAGCAAATGGTCTGAAGAAACAAGTTGGAGTAACCATTCTAATATCGAATAAAATCAACTTCCAACCCAAAGTTATCATAAATGAGAAGGTGGGACACTTCATACTCATCAAAGGTAAAATTCTCCTAGAGGAACCCTCAATTCTGAATATCTATGCTCAAATACAAGGGCAGTCAAATTCATTAAATAAACTTTAGTAAAGCTCAAAGCACACATTGCATAGTGTGAGACTTCAACACACTTTCATCAATAGACAGATTGTGGAAACAGAAACTAAACAGGGACACAATGAAACTTACAGAAGTTATGAAACAAATAAACTTAACAGATATCTACAGAAGATTGTATCCTAAAACAGAAGGATATACCTTCTTCTCAGCACCTCATGGTATCTTCTCCAAAACTGACCATATAATTTGTCACAAAACAGTATTCAACAGATACAAAAATATTGCAATTGCCCCATTGCATTCTATCAGACCACCATGGACTATGGATGATCGTCAATAACAACATTAATAAAGGAAAGCCAACATTCATGTGGAAACTGAACAACATTCTTCTCAATGATACCTTCGTCAATGAAGGAATAGAGAAAGAAATACAAGACATTTTAGAGTTTAATGAAAATGAAGCCACAACATACCCAAACGTCTGGGACACAGTGAAAGCATATCTAAGAGGGAAACTCATAGCTCTGAGTGCCTCAAAAAGAAACTAGAGAGAGCACACACTAGTAGTTTACAACACAAATAAAAGTTCCAGGACAAAAGGAAGCAAATTCACCCAAGAGGAGTAGAAGGCAGGAAATAATTGAACTCAGGAGTGAAATCAACCAAGTGGAAACAAGAACTATTCAAAGAATCAATCAAACGAGGATCTGGTTCTTTGAGAAAATCAACAAGATAGATAAACACTTAGCCAGACTCACTAGAGGGGACATGGACAGCATCCTAATTGACAAAATCAGAAAAGAAAAGGGAGACATAACAACAGATCCTTAAGAAATCCAAAACTCCATCAGATCCTTCTACAAAAGGTTATACTCTGGAAAACATGGACAAAATGGACACATTTCTAGACAGATAGAAGGTACCAAAGTTAAACCAGAATCAAGTTAATGATCTAAACAATCCCATATCCCCTAAAGGAATAGAAGAAGTCATTATTAGTCTCCCCACCAAAAATAGCCCAGGACCAGATGGGTTTTGTGGAGAGTTCTATCAGACCTTTAAAGACGATCTAATTCCAGTTCTTCACTAACAATTCCACAAAATAGAAGCAGAATGTACTCTACCCAACTCAATCTGTGAAGCAACAATTACTTTGATACCTAAACCACAGAAAGATCTAACAAAGATGGATTACTTAAGACCAATTTTTCTTACGAATATCGATGCAAAAATATTCAATAAAATCTTGCTAACTGATTCCAAGAACACATTAAAATAATCATCCATCATGACCAAGTAGGTTTAAATTCAGGGATGCAGGGATGGTTTAATATATGTAAATCCATCAATGTAATCCATTATATAAACAAACTCAAAGACAAAAACCACAGGATCATCTGATTAGATGCGGAGAAAGCATTGACAAAATCCAACACCGTTTCATGTTAATAGTCTTGGAAAGATTAGGAATTCAAGGCCCAAACCGAAACATGATAAAAGCAATCTACAGAAAACCAAGAGCCAACGTCAAAATAAATGGTGAAAAGCTGGAAGCAAACCCACTAAAATCAGAGACTAGACAAGGCTGCCCACTTTCTTCCCTCCTATTCAATATTGTACTTGACATCTTAGCCAGAGCAGTTCGACAACAAAAGGAAATCAAGGGGACACAAATTGGCAAGGAAGAAGTCAAAATATCTATTTTTGCAGAGGATATGATGGTATATATAAGTGACCCTAAAAATTATACCAGACAACTCCTAAACATGATAAACAGTTTCGGTGAAGTAGCTGGATTTAAAATTAACTCAAACAAGTCAATGGCCTTTCTCTACACAAAGAATAAACATGCTGAGAAAGGAATTAGGTAACAACACCCTTCTTAATAGTCACAAATAATAAAAAATACCTTGGCGTGACTCTAACTTCTGGGATCAAATTAAATGGAGAGAAACTTGATGCAATCCCACTAAAATAAGACAAGACAGGACTAGACAAGGATTCTCAGTCTCTCCCTACTTGTTCACTATAGTACTAGAAGTTCTACCCAGAGCAAATAGAAAACAAGAGACGTCAAAGGAATAAAAAATTGGAAAGGAAGAAGTCAAAATATCACTATTAGAAGATGATAAAATAGTATATTTAAGTGACCCCAAAAATTCCACCAGAGAACCTGTAAACCTTAAAAACAACTTCATCAAAGTGGCTAGATATACAATTAACTGAAACAAATCAGTAGCTTTCCTCTACTCAAAGGATAAACAGGCTGAAAAGAAATTATGGAAACAACACCTATCAAAAGTCACAAATTATAATACCTTGGTGTGACTCAAACCAAGCAAGTGAAAGATCTCCATGACAAGAACTTCAATTCTCTGAAGAAAGAAATTACAAATCTCAGAAGATGGAAAGATCTCCCATGCTTCATAGATTGGTGACCCGATTAATTTAGTAAAAGTGGATGTCTTGCCAAAAGCAATCTACAGATTCCATGCACTCTCCATCAAAATTCAAATTCAATTCTTCATAACGATAGAAACAGCAATATGCAAAATCATTCGGAATATCAAAACCCCAGAATATCGAAAAACAGATCTCAACAATAAAAGAACTACAGGGGGAATCATCCGTGACCTCAATCTGTATTATACAAAAATAGTGATTAAAAAAAATAGTGTATGGTAATGGTACAGAGACAATGGCTTTATGAAATTCACAGGCAAATGGATGGATCTAAATTATATCATCCTATATGAGGTAACAAAACCCCAAAGTAAAAAACATGGTATGCACTCACTGATAATTGGGTATTAGCCTAAAATCTCAGAATACCCAAAATGTAATTCACAGTCCACATGAAGCTCAAGTAGAAGGAAGACAAAAGTGAGGGTGTTTCGGGCCTTAGAATGGGGAACAAAATACTACTGGGAGGAAATATTGAGACAAATTTCAGGGCACAGACTGAAGGAATGACCACACAGAATCTGTACAACCTGTGGAACCATCTCATATACAGACCCAGCACAGACACCAGACCAGTCACCATTGTAGATACCAACAAGTACTTGCTGACAGTAGCCTAATAAGGCTGTCTCCTGAGAGGCTCTGCCAGAGCTTGGTAGGAACAGAGACTGAATCTCACAGCCAGCAATCAGATTAATCATGGGGTTCCCAGTGTAGGAGTTAAAGGAAGGACTGAAGGAGCTGAAGGGGTTTGCAACCTTATAGGAAGAATATCAATACGAACCAAACAGACCATCCAGGGTCTGCCCAACATATGGATCCATCCCATACACAGACAGCAGACACATTCACTATTGTCGATACCATGTGCTTGCTGACAGGAGCTGAATATGACTGTCTTATAAGAGGCACTGCCAGAGCTTGGCAAGAACAGAGGTTGATGGTCACAGCCTGATCATGGGGTCCCCAGTGGAGGGGATGAGGAAGGACTGAAGGAGCTGAAGGGGTTTGCAACCTTACAGGAAGAACATCAATATGAAACAAGTAACCCCCCAGAGCACCCAGGGACTATGCCACCAAACAAAGAGGGGAACCCATGATTCCAGCTACATATATATTAGAGGATGGCACTGTCAGACATCAGTGAGAGAAGAGGTCCTTGGTCCTGTGATCCTGTGAAGGCTGTATGCCCCAGTGCAGGTAACTGCCACAGTAGAAATGTGGGAATGGGTGGTTGGGAGAACATGCTCATAGAAGCACAGGGAGGGTCGAATGGAATAGAAACTTTCTGGGGTGAAATCAGGAAAAGGCTAATATTTGAAATGTAAATAAACACAGACACACACAGACACAAACACACACACACACAAACAAAATTATGGCTTTAAATGTGACTTCAAGTAGGTTTATATGTAATCTCAGGATGATATAAATTTTGGTACCATTCCTGCTAAGTTTTTGATAAATTAGAGTAAATGTCTCTGCATCTCAGTCTCCAAATGAAATCATGGTTGCTTTTATCACAACCAAGCTCCTCAATCTGTTTCATCACAATACAAACCTAAAGCAGATCTAAAATATAAAGTTCTTCCTGTTTGGACAAATATTTTACTGCTACAGCAAGAAGTACTGGTTTCAAACTTCAACAATGAAAAAAAAAAGGATTAAAAAAAATAAATATAAAAAAATAAAATATACATGTTTCCTCAGGTCCAGGTACATTTTGTAAGGATGAGGACTTTAGGTTCAAGGCTAGTCCAAGCTGCAATTGAGGATTCAGACAATCCTGAGATATAGAGTTACAGCTTACTTCCCTAAACCAAAACAACATATAAATAAAGACTGCCTGGCCTAAATTATGTCTGAAGTCCCAGTACTTCTGAGGCTGAGAGCAGCCTCTGTATTTTGAGGCAGTTTGGAGACTATATATAGAAATTTCAGCAATCTGGCATTTTAACAACAGGTAGAAGAAAATGAAGACTGGTCTTTAGTTTATTTATAATGAATTCCTGTTGGGCAGCAGCAGCAAAAAGAAGGTTTTAGTCTGTTGGTGTCACTAACTGACATCCAGTTTACTCACACCTCACATCTCCAGGCCCCAAGAAGACTTTCAGGGTCTTCAATACCCTGGCATTCCTGCTTTCTGCTAGGAGCTATTCTGTGAAAACTCCTGCCCTTAGTGAAGTTCTCTGTTTTTCTCAGCAGATGCCGATGGGAAAGTCAATTGTGAACTTGGAAGCAGTACCTTCCTGAGTCCAGTGAGAGTCACCTCCTCTCCTTACTCTTGAAGTAACACGTCCACCCTTCCACCTTCATCCCAACACAGACCTCCAGCTCAAACAGGATTAACCATCTTTCAACAGACAATTGACTACCTCCACTGAGACTTCTCCCTACCATGCTTCCTCACGCACATATCTTCCTCAAGAACTGGGCTTCCATGACCACTACAAAGCATACTGGTTAACAGGGTTTGGATAGCAGGAAAGCAATCTCAGCACAGCCCCTTGCTGATTGGTCGTGTTTTCACATGTGTACTAAGGGCGAGTTAGGCTTTATCACTCATCTGTCATCCAAGCAGCAAAAGGGAGGTAGTATTTTAGCTGCTACTAATACCCAGAGGCTTTCCATTTTCCAAGTTTGCAATACTAACTTGAAAGTTAAAATAAATGAACCCCTAAAAGACTCTCCTACTTTTTTTTTTCAGATGAAGGGCCTCTTGATTGTAATTTAAATTGTTTTATTTTTTATGTAATGTGTTTTTGCCTGTTTGTATTTATACAACCTGCATGTATGTTGTTCATAGAAACTAGAAGAGAATTCCAAAACCCCTGGATATAGAATTAAAAATGGTTGTGAGCCATTATGTGGGTTCTAGGAACTAAAACTTGGTTCTGTCCAAGAACAACAAGTGCTCTTAATTTCTAAGCCATCTTTCCATCCCTGTCCTTTGCATGTTTTAAGGTGTGCTGGATCATGTCTCTCGATAGATGTTCATTTTTACTATACAGGAGAGATCATAAAATTATGACACTTTCTTAATATTATCTATTTCAAGAAAGAGAAAAAAACACCATAATTTTACCGGATTGTGTAAATCTTAAAAAGAGTTTCAGCAAAAAAAATGATGTGTATATATTTCAGTATGAGTGTACACAAGAAAGCCACAAATAGACATCTACTGCATTCTAATCATATTTCAACTTACTTTAATTTTATTTTTTTATTCAAGACAGGGTTTCTCTGTATAGCCTTGGTTGTCCTGGAACTCACCCTGTATACCAAGCTGGCCTCAAACTCAGAAATCTCCCTGCCTCTGCCTCCCAATTGCTGGAATTAAGGCATGTGACATCACTAGCTGACCAAACTTAAAACTTGAGACATGGTCTCTCAGAATCTGCAGCTCTCCAATGCCACTAGCCTTGCTAGCCAACAAGGTGTCTCCACCTACTCAACACTGGGTTGCAACCTGCATTTTTTAAGTGGATTCTATGTCCCCACCTTAACTCCATATACTTTCAAGGCAAGCATTTTACCAAAACAGCTTGTAGCCACTCTCTTCATTTTTCCCTCTCTCTCTCTAATCATGCCTAAGTTTAGGCTCCTAAAATGCTTAATGCCGGTTTTGCTCGTTTCCTTACAACAAATTGGGTTTCTTGCTCACTTTACAATCTGAAGTTGATTTGGAAAACTGCACAAACTAACATTTCATTGGAGAGGCTTATTGCAGTGTTTTGTTTGTTTGGTAGTTTTTTTTTGTTAATTTGGTGGGTTGGTTGGGTTCTGTTTTTTTGTTTTTTTGTTTTTTGTTTTTTTTTTTTCTTTTTTTGTTTTGCCCACTGAAGATGAAACTCATAACTTTTACATGGTATTTTACCACTGAGCTACACCTTCAGCTAATCATTCATTCTGAATGTTGGTTGAGAAGTCATCTCATATGGGTTTTAAAGAGAACTACAATTACTGTGAAATCTAAAATTATCCCCTATGGTATAGGGGTTATAGAGATCTGATTCCCTCTTCTGACCTCTTCAAAAATCAGGCAAAAACCTCCAAAAACACGTACCTCCAGATTTATCCAACATACTGTCTAGTTCACCTCTGTTAAGAAAGGAATATAAAAATTAATGTAAGAAATATCGTGAACTATTAGGACATTTTTCTTCCCCACAGAAAACTTTAAACAGAACCTTTTTTTAATTATTTATAATAAATATATGTTTGGTTCGGAACAAATGACATATACATATAAAATACATGGTGGACTACCAAAGTGAACTTGTATGATTTACTTTTTACAATTCATACATTTACACCCCACAGTAGTTTATTCATACCTCTACGACTCCTGCTGAGACCCTTCTTCTTCCCAGATGGCCCCCTCTTATTCTTTTGATGTTTTTCCTTTTCTTTTTGTGTATACCTGGGAAGATCTCATGCAGGTGGTCCTACTGTATGAGTTGCTATGTGTTTGTGATCACAATGTCTCAAGGACCTCAATCTGGGCTTGAACACAACATATAGTAGTGTCTGACTTTGAATTGTTCATCTTCCTAAATCTACTTCTCCAGTGAAGGGATCACAAACACTACTTATGAAGTACTCTATTGAACTCTATTGAAATACTCTATAGAAAATTTTACCGCATATCTCCATCCTTTTTTATGTGAGTCGATATATTCTCATCTTTGTCAAATGCTGGGCTCTTCTTTACTGTATTGACAAGAGAAAATAGAAACATTTGAATGGATGCTATATAAGTAATAGATAATAAAGTACTAAAGATTTGAATTTCTCTCAAGAAACTGCCCATGTGAGTTTTTGAAAGAGATTTTAGAAAGGAAATAATTACATCGATGAAATCCAGGACACAAAGAGATGACGAAACTTAAGGATAATAGGTATCGATGAAAAGTAATTTTTCCAAACTATAGGGACAGTGAGTATATTCAACAAAATTATAGAAGAAAATTTCCCTAACCTAAAAAAAGTGTTTCCCGTGAATATACAAGAAGCCTACAAAACTCCAAATAGTTTAGACCAGAAGAGAAATTCCTGCCATCATATAATAATCCAAACATCAAATGCAAAAAAAAAAAAAAAAAGGTAAAAGAAAAAAGAACAGAATGAAAGAAAGAATATTAAAAGCAATATGGGAAATTTCAAGTAACTTATAAAGGAAGACTTATCAGAACTATACCTAACTTAACCTCTGAGACTATGAAAGCCATAAGATCCTGGGCATATATCATACAGAAATGCCAGCCAAGGCTATAATACACAGCAAAAATATCTTACCATAGTTTGAGAAAAGAAGGTATTCCATGAAAAAACAATATTTACACAATATTTTTGAACAAATCCAGCCCTCCAAGGGATAATAAAGGGAAAACTCCAATATAAGGAGGGAAATTACACTCTCGAAAAAGCAAGACATTTATCTTGAAGCAAACATAAAAGAAGATAGCTACATGAAAAAATTCCACCAAAATATCAGGAAGCAACAAAGACTTTTCCTTAGTATCTCTTAATATGAGGGGATTCAATTCACCAATAAAAAGACATAGACTAACAGACTGGATTTGTAAGCAAGACCCATCATACCAGAAACAAACCTCAGGGACAAAGACAGATATTACTTCAGAGTAAAAGGCTGGAAAACAATTTTCCAAGATAATGTTCCAAAGAAACAAGCTTGAGTAGCAATTCTAATATCAAATAAATTTGACTTTCAACCCAAAGTTATCAAAAAAGACAAAAAGGGACACTTCATATTCATCAAAGTTAAAATTTACTAAGATGAACTCCCAATTCTGAACATTTATACATCAAATGCAATGGCATTCACATTCCTATAAGAAACTTTAGTAGAGCTCAAATCACACATTGTACCCAAGACAATAATAGCAGAACTCCCCTCCCTCATTAATAGACAGATACTGGAATCAAAAATTAAATGGGACTCAGCGAACCTAACAGAAGTTATGAAACAAATAGATTAGTTGATATCTATAGAACATTTTACCCTAAAACAAAATGATGCCCATTCTTCTCAGCACCTCATGATGCCTTCTCCATATAATCAGTCCCAATACATGCCTTAACAGATATAAAAATGTTGTAATAATCCCATGCATCCTACCTGATCACCAAGGACTAAGGTTGATTTTCAATAATGTTATAAATAATTGAAAACACACATAAACATTGTAGGTGAACAACAATATAGTGAGTGATAACTTGGGCAAGGAGGAAATAGAAATAAATTTAAGACTTTTTAGAGTTTAATGAAAATGAATCTGCAACATACCAAAAGTTATGGGACACAATGAAAGCAGTTCTAAGAAGGAAACTCATAGCTATGAATGCCTCCAAATAAAAATTGGACAGAGGATATAGGAGTAGGTTGACAGCACACCTAAACATTCTAGAACCAAAGGAAGTAAATTCACTCAAGAGGAGTAGAAGGCAGGAAATAATCAATCTCAGGGTTGAAATCAACCAAATGGAAACAAAGGAATTCTACACACACACACACACACACACACACACACACACACACACACACACACACACAAATCAAACAAATTAGGAGCTGATTCTTTGAGAAAATCAAGAAGATAGATAAAATATTAGCCAGACTAACTACAGGGCAAAGAGACAGTAACCAAATTCACAAAACCAAAATTGAAAAGGGAGCCATAACAACAGAAACTTAGGAAATCCAGATCAAATCTTATAAAACAAGCATGTATTCAAAAAAAAAATGAAAATAACGAAATAAGCAAAAAATGCACACTTATCTAGAGAGATAATAGGTACGAAATTGAAATCAGTATCAGATAAATCCTGTAATTACTCCCATAACCCCTAAAGAAATAGAAGCAGTCATTAATAGTCTCCCAACCAAAAAAAGCCCAGGATCTGATGAACCCATCAGATTTCTATCAGATCTTCATGTGTGAGACCTCCACTTAGAGCGTTTCTCCCTGGAAGGTAAAGCCCCTGGACTTTCCCCAAGCTTGTTTTCCCTAATCTCTAAACATACAGCTAGAAAGAAGCTCTTTGTTAACTATAGCCTGCAAAAAGCCTTTTTTGTTTCTGAGCCTTACAGCCAGAGATGTGATAATCATAATTTTACCAAAGACATCTGGGCAGAGAAGAACACTCCTCCCAACTCTTCCCATCTCCTCCCAACTGCACCCAGTTCCTCCCAACTCCTCCCAACTCCTCCCAACTCTACCCACCTCCTCCTAGCTATCCTCCCAACTCTTCCCAATTCCTCAGCTAGCTGTTAAAAGCCCCCCACTGTCACCACTCGGGGTTGAATTCCCCACCCTGTACGGTAGAAGGACATCATTCTCAGCTAGCTGATAATAAAACGTCTTGTAGTTTGCATCAGGTGTGATTATGTCTCGAGTTTGCTGTCCTGCTCATTCCGGCACATGAGTGGAAGCCCAACTTCGGGAGTCTTACATGTGCGTTCTCATACACCAGGAGGCCTACCCCAGTTCTCAGAGACCCCACTAGGAGGTAGGATCCTGTCTTTGCTATGTCTTTGTCTGTCGGCTGTGTTTGAATTCAGCATTATGGTTTGCAGTTGTCTGCACTCCTGAGAGCAACCCTGTTCTGGATGGAGGGCAGGGATACTGACAGACATGTTAGTCGTAACCACCTGCTGCACTGGGAGACGTCCCAGAAGGTCTGAGGGAGCTCCAGGGATGCATGGAGATCTCCAATCGAGGTGCCAAATGAGAGTGTGCTCACTTGGCTGTCTGTTTCTGTTACTGGGTGCCAAGTGAGCATGTGCTCACTCAGCTGTCTGTATCTGTATATATATATATATATATATATATATATATATATATATATATATATATATATATATATATATATATATATATATATAGTGTTTGTCTCCCTGTATGTGACTCTGATGATGGGACAGACTATTAGCACTACTCTTGGACTGACTCTTGAAAATTGAACTGAAATTACTACTAGGATTCACAGTCTGTTTGTAGATGTCAGAAAGAAATTTTGGAGAACTTTCTTCTCAACGAAATGGCCGGCTTTTGGTGTTACTTGGCCAACAGAGGGCACTATTGAACTGATTGTGATTTCTGCAGTTAAAGATGTTGTTGCACAGAAGAGACTAGGGTCTCAACCAGAACAAGCACCCTACATTGACATCTCGGAAATTTCCGCGCAGGAAGCTCACCTGACCCCATCCTGGTTGAAGCCTTGGGTTCAGAAAAACAAGCTGGACTCCCGAGTCCTAGCTTTCCACCACTCACCAAAAACAAAACAAAACAAAACAAAACAAAACAAAACAAACAAACAAACAAAAAACAAAAAACCCTAAGATAAATATGTTGGGGGGTGAACTGCAACCCTTGGCTCCTCCCAAGATCTATCCAGAGATAGAAGAACCTCCAGAATATTGTAACACCTCACCCTCATAACACTAAACGGTCTCTCCCAGATACCTCACCAGGGTACCACTGGAGACACGGGGGAGGGTCCAGCTGCTGGAACACAAGACAAATGAGCATGGAGCCCAGAGAGACTAGACTCAACAACCTTGCTGGCTTTAGGTACTTATGGCCTACTCCAGCAGACCTCGGAACTGCAGCCCCTTCATTACTGGTCTTTTTCCTTCTCTGATCTTTATAATTGGAAGGCAAATCACGCCGCCTTCTCTGAAAACCCCTCTACCCTTACTAATCTAATGGAATCTCTCATGTTCTCTCATCAGACAACTTGGGATGACTGTCAACAGCTTTTAAGGGTTATTTTTATCACACAGATAAGAAAAGGATTCTGCTGGAGGTAAGAATGAATGTGCTGGCGGCAAATGGATGGCTGACACAACTTCCAAATGAAATAGATGCATGCTTCCCCCTCTGACACATAGTGACTGGTACCCTAACAGGCCTGAAGGTAGTGAGCAGTTGAAATTTTGGCGCAGGGATACATTACCAGGAATGAGAGGAGCTGACAGACAACCCAGCAATGTGGCCAAGGTAAGAGGGATCCTACAAGAGGAAAAGGAGCAGAGTTTCTAGAGTGCCTCTTAGAAGCATACAGGCATTACACTCCCTGTGTCAGAGAGCCAGCAGGCCGCTCTGGCCATGGCTTTCATTGGGCAGTCTGCTTCTGCCATTAGGAGAATGTTACAGTGTCTAGAGAGTCTGTAAACACTATCTTTGCAAGATCTGGTTAAGGAGGCAGAGAGTGTACCATAAGAGAGAGACTAAAAAGAAATAGGGAAAGAGAATAGAGAGCAGCTGAGGCAAGAGAAAGTAGATGAGATGGAAGGCAGGCAAGAATTTTAAATAGGATTTTGGATACATTTGCAAGTGATAAGGAAGTTTATAAAAAAGTTGGAGGGAGAAGGCAGACAGGGTACCTGGGCAACACAGGGCCAAAAAGACCTCAGAACTCCATAGGACCTTTACGACCACCTCTACATAAGGACCAATGTGGGTACTGTAAAGAAAAGGGACACTGGGCAAGAGACTGTGCCATGAAAGAGACAGATATCAGAACAACTAAGTCCTTACTCCAGAGGATGATGACTAGGGGATATGGGGCACAGACCCATTCCCTGAGACTAGTGTAAACCTAACTGTGGAAGAAACCCCTACGACTTCCCTTCTTGGTATCAGAACAGTTTTTTCAGTCCTGACAAAGTCACTAGAGAAATTGAGTAACCAGAAAAACGAAGTAATTGGGGCTACTGTTCAGAAACCATTCTCACCTTGCGTGGTAGCACATGCCTTTAATCACAGAACTCGGGAGGCAGAGGCAGGCGAATTTCTGAGTTCGAGGCCAGCCTAGTCTACAGAGTGAGTTCCAGGACAGCCAAGGCAACACAGAGAAACCCTGTCTAGAAAACACACACACACACAAAAAAGACAGAAACCATAATCTTGGACCACTGATATGAAAATTAATCTAGGAGTAAGCCAAGTAACTGATTCCTTCCTCATCATTACTGAATGCCCCTCCACATTGTTTAGAAGAGACATAGTAGCAAATTTAAAAGTCCAAATAAGCTTTTCTTTTGAAGGAACTTCAATCCCTTGGCAAGCCTCTATCTCTATAATTTGAACTTTAAGATTGGAAGAAGAATATAGATTACATGAGCCTCAATCCCTGTTAAGAAAAGTATTAGAAGGGACCAGGTAAGGGAGATATCCTAAATGCTGGGCAGAGACGTGGGATATAAGAGAGGCAAAGAGGGTGCACCCCATCATTGTGACACTGAAAACTGATACAACAATACCCCATGAGCAAAGAGGCCCAAGAGGGCATCAGACCTCACATTCATAGTCTCTTAGAACTTGGTGTTTTGGTCCCTTGTCAGTCTTCCTGGAATACTCTGTTGCTACCAGTTAAAAAGCCAGGCTTTGCCACCCTGGCACTCTCTACCATACCCCCTTACTAAAGAGACTGTGACTTTCTCATGGACCCCCAAGACCGGAAGCCTATAAAGAGATTAAAAAATCTTGCTTAGTGCATCAGCTCTAGTCCTGCAAGACCTGACCTAGCCTTTCATTCTCTATGTAGACAAAACAGCAGAAATAGTGAGATGGGTCCTGACCCAAGATCTGTGGAAATAGAAACAACCTGTGGCCCAATTGTTAAAAAAAAAAAATTAGACACAGTGGCCAGTAGATGACCATCTTGCTTAAAAGTTATCGCTGCTGCTGTGTCAGTATTTTTCAAAGAGGCTGACAAACTGACTCTAGGTCAATGAACTATAGTAGTAGCCCCTATATCCCCATGCCTTAGAAAGCATCATTAGACAGCTGCCTGATTGCTGGATGACTATTGCTCACAGGACCCATTAACAGAGCCTTTTACTGACTGAAAGAGTATAGTTTGCACCCCCTCCTATCCTGAATACTGCCACCTTGCTGCCGGAAGCCTACGACTTCCTACAAGTACACCAAGGTATAGACATCCTGGCAGAAAAAAAACTGAAATTAAGAAAGACCTCACTGACCAGCCATGGCCAGGCTGCCCTAACTGGTACACAGATGGTATCCGCTTTTTGGTTGAAGGTAAAAGAAAAGCAGGGGCAGCAGTGGTCAATGGAAAAAAAACCGTTGGGGACAGCAGCTTGCCTGAAGGCATGACAGCCCAGAGAGAAGAGCTAATCACACTCACCCAAGCCTTGCAGCTGGCCAAAGAGAAAAACATCAATATCTACAGAGACAGCAAGTATGCTTTCACCACTGCTCACATACATGGGGCGATCTATAGAAAACAGGAGTTACTCACATCTGATGGGAAAGATATTAAAAATAAAAAAGAAATCTTGAACCTATTAGAAGCCAAACACTTTCGAAAAAAAAACTAACTGGCCATCATACATTGCACCCATCTCCAAAAAGGTCATGGTGCCATAGTGAAGGGAAATCAGATGGCTGACCTTGCTGCCAAACATGCAGCCCTAGGAAAAAAAAATAAAGAACTTAAAATCCATTATAAACTCAAAGACGCAGGCTTGGACTACATGCTAGAAGATCAAGAACAGAAAAAAAAATACCTCAGATATGTGTATATACTACCCAAGGAGTGGCTAAGACCCAAGATGGTCACTGGATCCTGCCCACCAGAGAAGGGTTACAATATGTAGCCAATCTACACAGGCTCCCCCACTTGGAAACTAAGAAGCTAAAGAAATTGTTAAGAGCTCAAACTACTATGTTACTAGATTGCCAGATGTTGCCCAGGAGTTTGTTAATGAATGCCAAGCCTGTGCCCTCACCAATGTCAGGCACCGGAATAATGCTCCCCAGAGGGGGTTTAAGAGGTGACAGCCTGGTACATTCTGAAAAGTAGATTTCACTGAAGTTAATTTCACCAAGTACAGTAATAAATATCTATTAATTTTTATAGACACCTTTTTAGGCTTGGTCGAAGCCTTCCCCACTAAGAAGGAGACCAACAATGTTGTGGCAAAGAAGATATTAGAGGAAATGTCCCCATCATTTGGCATCCCTAAGGTACTTTCATCAATCAAGTGCCCCTTCTTCTTTGCCCAGGTAAGCCAAGGGTTAGCCAGAAAATTGGGGATCGATTGGAAGTTACATTGTCCCTATAGACCCCAGACATCAGAACAGGTAGAGCAGATGAATAGAGAATTAAAAGAAACCTTGACTAAATCGGCTTTAGAGACATGCAGAAAAGATTATGAAGCTCTCCTTCACTTCACCTTATTGTGAGTATGGAACACCACAGAAAAATTTAAACTTACACCCTTTCAACTCCTCAATTGGGGACCACCTTCCTTAACAGAAGCAGGGGGAATGTTTGACCCTGGTGTTCCTTTTTTTGAACCCCTGCTAGCTCGCTTAAAGACTCTAGAACTGGTCAGAAAAATGCCTTGGAATTGCTGAAAAATAAAACAAAAAAAAAAAGCAAAAAACAAACAAACAAACAAAAAAAACAAAAACAAACAAACAAACAAAAAACACCTACCTGCTGCTTTTGGCAAGCCCCACCACCGCTACTCCAGCAGGTGCTGGGCTCCTGCACCCAGCCCACCATGGCTCACTGGCCCAGTGCTGCTCATATTCACCAGGCAGTGCACAGGAACCTCCTCCCTCCCTTGTACCACGGCAAGAGAAACTTTTGTCTCATTCAAGTGCATTTTGAGGCTCTCAAGGTTACAAATCCTAGAGCTGTGACCTCATGTTGGCTTTGTTTGGCAGCTGGGCTAGCGGTTATTTTTCCTAGTTTTAAGACTAGAACTATGTAGAAGTAGTGGGGAATGTGAGACTCCAACTTAGAGCGGTTCTCCCTGGAAGGTAAAGCCCCTGGATATTCCCCAAGCTTCTTGTCCCTGATCTCTACAAATGCAGTCAGAAAGAAGCTCTTTGTTATTTATAGCCTGCAAAAAGCCTTTTTGTTTCTGAGCCTTACAGCCAGAGATGTGATAATTGTAACTTTACAAAAGACATCCAGGCAGAGAACCACATTCCTCCCAACTCTTTCCAACTCCTCCCAACTCTTCTCCCAACTCCTCCCATCTGTTCCCAACTCCTCTGAACTTTCATCCCAATTCCTCAGCCAGCTGTTAAAAGCCCCCTTCTGTCACAGCTCAGGGTCAAACTCCCCTGCCCTGCACGGTGGGAGGAGTTTGTCCTCAGCGAGCTGATAATAAAACCTCTTTCTGTTTGCATCAGGTATAGTTTTCTCTTGAGTCATTGTGGTGCTGACCAGCTCATTCCGGGACTTGAATGGGCTTCAGTGGAGGTCCAGTTTCGGGGGTCTTACACATGGAGACCTAATACCAATATTCTTCAAACTATTATGCAAAATCAAAAGAGAAGGAATACTATTGAGTTTATTCTATGAAGTCAGATTACAATTATATTCAAATGATACAAAGACCCAATGAAGAAAGGAAACTTCAGACCATTTTCCTGTATGAATATCAAAGCAAAAATACTCAATAAAATCCTTACAAACTGAATCAAAGAATACATCAAAACGATCATCCATCATGGTCAAGTAGGCTTCATCCCTGCGATGGTTTAATATATGGAAATCCATCAAATTAATCCACTATAGAAATAAACTCAAAGACAAAAACAACATGCTCAACTCATTAGATGCTGAGAAAGTATTTGACAAAATGCACACCCATTTATAATGAAAGTCAAAGAAAGATAAGGAATGTAAGGCCCGTATCTAAACATAAAAACAAACAAACAAACAAACAAACAAAAAAAAACAAAAAAAACAACAACAACAAAAAAAAACAATGGACAGCAAACCAGTAGCCAGCATTAAACTAAATGGTGAGAAACTTGAAACAATCCCACTATATCAGGGACTAGACAAGTCTGCCCACTTTCTCCCTACCTATTCAATATAGTAGTTGAAGACCTATCCAGAGTAATAAGACAACAAAAGGAGAACAAATGAATAAAAATTGGAAAGGAAGAAGTCAAAATATCACTATTTCCAGATGATATGATTGCATGTATCAGTGACCCAAAAATTTGCCAGAGAAATCCTAAACCTGATACACAACTTCAGTGCTGTAGTTGAATATAAAATTAACTCAAACAAGTCAATGGCCTTTTTCTACACAAAGGAAAAGCAGGATGAAAAACAAACTAAACAAAAAACAAACAAACAAACAAACAAAAAAACACCCTTCACAATAGTCACAAATAATATAAAATACCTTGGTGTGAATCTAATTTATGAAGAGAAAAATACATATGATAAAAACTTCAAATCTCTGAAGAAAGAAATCAAAAAAGATCTCAGAAGATGGAAAGATACCCCATGCACATGGATTGGAAGGATTAATAAAGTAAAAATGGCTGTCCTACCAAAAGGAATCTATAGATTCAATGCAATCCCCATCAAAATACCAACTTAATTCTTCACTGAGTTAGAAAGGGCAATTTGCAAATTCACCTGAAATTAAACAAACAAAAAAAACAAACAAACAAACAAACAAAAACAAAAACAAAACAAGACAAAAAAGATAGGAAAAACTATCCCCAACAATAAAAGAACCTTTTGTGGAATAACCATGCGTGAACTCAAGCTGTACTACAGAGCAATTGTGATAAAAATGGCATGGTACAGGTAGAGTGATGATAGACAAGTAGATAAATGAAATAGAACTGAAGACAGAGAAATAAACCCACACACATATGGACACTTGATCTTTGACAAAGGAGCTAAAACAATCCAGTGGAACGAAGACAGCATTTTCAAACAGTGGTGCTGGCTCAATCGGCAATTAGCATGTAGAAGAAGGCATATTGATCTATTCTCATCCCTTGTACAATGCTCAAGTCTAAGTGGATCAAGGAACTATACATAAAACCAGAGACACTGAAACTTATAGAGAAGAAAGTGGGGAAGAACATGGAACATGGGAAAAGGGGGAAAATTCTTGATGAAAAGAAAAAAAAAGAGCAGCAATGGCTTGTGCTGCAAGATTAAACATGGAAAAATTGAACCTCATAAAATTGCTAAGCTTCTGTAAGGTCAAGGACACTATCAATAGGAAAAAACTGCATCCAACAGATTGGGAAAAAAATCTTTCCCAATCCTAAATAAGATAGGGGTCTAATATCTAATACATATAAAGAGATGAAAAATCTGGACTCCAGAAAATCAATTTTCTCTATTTTTAAAAATTGGGACAGAGCTAAACAAATAATTCCCAACTAAGGAATACCGAATGATTTAGAAGCACCTAAAAAATATTCAACATCCTTAATCATCAGAGAAATGTAAGTCAAAATAACCCAGAGATTCCACTTCACACCTGTCAGAATGGCTAAGATGTAAAATTCAGATAACAGCAGATGCTGGCAAGAATGTGTTGAAATATGAACACTCCATTGCTGGTGGATTTGCAAGCTGTTACAACCAGTTTGGAAATCAGACTGGTGGTTCCTCAGAAAATTGGACATAATTCTACTAGAAGATCCAGCAACAGTCCTCCTGGGCATATACCCAGAAGATGTTCCAACTTGTAATAAGGACACATGCTTCACTATGTTTATAGCAGCCTTATGTATAATAACAAGACTCTGAAAAGAAATCAGGTGACTCTCTTTAGAAGAATCAATATAGAACATCTGGTAATTTTTCTATAATGTATTACTACACAGCTATTAAAAAGCAATGATTTAATGAAATTCTTAGACAAATGGATGTATCTGGATGATATCTTCCTAAGTGAGATAACCCAATCACAAAAGAACACACATAATATGCAATCATTGATAAATGGATATTATCCCTGAATCCCAGAATGACCAAGGTAAAATTTGCAAAACCCATGAAACTCAAGAAGAAAGACCAAAGTGTGATTATGTTGTTCCTTCTTAGAATGGGGAACAAAATACCCATGGGAGGAGTTACAGAGACAAAGTTTGGAGCTTAGACTGAACGAATCCATACACTGCCTCACTTGGGGATCCATCCCATAAACAGCCACCAAACCCAGATACTATTGAAGATGCACCAAGAGCTTGGGGACAGGAGACTGATATAGTTGTCTCCTGAGAGGAACTGCCAGTGCCTGACCAATAAAGAAGTGGATGTTCACTGACATCCATTGGACTGAGCACAGGGTCCCCAAATATGGAGCTAGAGAAAGTACCCAAGGAGCTTAAGGAGTTTGCAGGAACTTAGGAGGAAAAAATAAACATAAACTAACAAGTACCCCCACAATTCTCTGGAACTAAACCACCAATCAAAGAAAAGAAATAGTGGGGCATATGAACCCAGCTGCATATGTAGCAGAGGATGGACTAGTTGGTCATCAATGGGAGGAGAGCCACTTGTTCCTATAAAGGTCCTATGCCCCAGTATTGGGAAATGCTTGGGCTAGGAATTGGGAGTGGGTGTGTTGGGGAGCAGGGGGAGAGGGGAGAGCAGGGGATTTTTGGAAGGGAAAGTAGAAAAGTTGATAACATGTGAAATGTAAATAAAGTAAGTATATAATAGAAAAAGAAATGAAATAATTTATTTGCAGGTTTTATGAAATAAATTCATGTATGGCAAAGATATTATAGGAACTATGTCAGGTTTTTTCCTGGGGCAAAATCATAGCAAGTTATTGTTTCTCAACATATTGTGACTATAGTTTCAAGAGTAGGTATATGTGCTGCTAAAACTTGTGTATAAAATAGATAAATATAGGGAAAATTAGAAATGAAGTCTATGAAAACTCTTAACAAAGATTTCTTCCATTTTAGGAGACTAGGTAAAGGTCTAATGAAATGCAGGACACAATTAATGCCCAACACTGGATATACCTTTAGTAAGAGATTCCTCTGAAACACTTATGTCATCTTCTTCATCATCACAGTCCAAAAGTAATAAGTAACCTTCCTTTGGTATCACCATCATTTTCTTAAGCGCCATTCTTCTCTTAAGAACTTAATAGTCCTCTTAGTTTAAAAAATAAATAAATAAAAATTAAAAGGAAAAAAAAAGAACTTAGTTATCTGAATAAAAGGTATCATTTAAATAATTAAAATGACAAAAAGTCAAATAATTATCTTAGCTCAATGAAAGATCATTTCTTTTGTTTTTTAACATATAGTATTTTTAATCATTTGTCTTTATCAGAGAGTTCTGTATACATATTCAATATGGTGATGCATATATATGTGTGTGTGTATATATACACAAATATACACATACACACACACACATACACACATATACCCATACACACACACACACATATATATGTGTGTGTATATATATATATATATATATATATAGTTCCCAGGAACATTTTCTCCATGTATCCTATTTATCATGTCCCTTTTCCTCACAACTTGTTTCAAAAACTTCTTTAACTTATTTAAAAAAAAAAAAAAAAAAAAAAAAAACTCCTTCAGAACCAAAGTTAACAATCTGCCATTTCTCAGTTTAAAAAAGACATAACCTGGCCACACTTCAATATGTGATTCCTCCCCTCCTTCCAGAAAACGATGAGCAAAATTTGTTCGCCTGTAATCTTTGAGGCATCTGAATTTTGGTCGAATCTCCCATACATTTTTTTTAAACAAAACATAAGCAATTCTTTTTATCAGTTTATCTCAGTCTAAGGTAAACTCACAGTTCTATCCAGAAAGATAACGAACATGGTAACTTTATGTTCATATCAAAAAGACCCAACACTTATTCTACAAGAAACACTCATCACCACCACCCAAACATAAAGGCCTTATATTGGAGAAAATGGGGATTTGGGGAAGCCGAGGATTTCAAACATCTGAAGATTGTAAGTTCGAGGCCAGCCCAAGACAGGAAAGCCGGAACTACAAAGATAGATCCCATCCTACAGAAATAAAATTGAGAGAAAAAGCTGAACATGGTAGTGCAAGTCTTTAATCCCAATAAATGGGCAATTGAGATGGAAGGATCCGTGGTCAGAATCCATCCCAGTTGACTTATGAATCTCTTGCAATATCTCCTCTTCTTCTTTTCATTCATTCTTCTTATACAACTCTACTGTCTGCAATGTCCATAAAGTGTATATCAAAGGAACACACCGTAGACAAGACAACGAGGAGGGAGGAATCCTCAGTGTGTTTCTAATGGATCCTGAACAGCACACAGGACAAGCGCCAAGGCTTCTCACCCATGGCTCCCTGGCCCCCGACCCCTAGTCCTGCAGCCGGCTCTCTGATCCTATCCCAAGGCCCCAAGCTTTTCTCTTCAAAGGGTTCCCAATCCTCTATGCCCCTGACCTGTTCAATCCTCTTCCATGAATACGGTCCTCCACCTTCCATTCACCCTCAGATCCCAGAGGAAATGACTATGAGGAGCCTTTTCCTCACATAATGGCCATCTGGGCCTGAGATGCCCCACCCGGTAACACCTCGATTAACTGTCCAACAACCATGATCAGAGCCAACTGTCACTTACAGATCATCTAAGAGATGAACACCTTCCAACCGCACCCTTCCGTGCTCAGATCCTCAAAGGAAAAAAACCGTTGTCAGGAGCCAGGCCCGGATGGAGGTCTCTAAGGACCCTTTGTGATGCCAAATGGACAAAAAAGGTCTCACCCAAGGCCTGCGCTGATTGGCTGAATATACCCTGCGCATGCGTACATGGAGTACCAGGTACCATCACTTTGAAGTGAGTTTTCAGGAGGTGGGAATAAGCTACTGGCTTTAAGACAAATGATTTCCTGTTTATAGGTTGATAAGCCCTTACAAACTTGAAAAACTTGAACAAATGTGTAACATATGAAACACTGCAAATGACACTAGTTAATTTCAACTGTAGAGGCTCTTGTAAGCATTTTTGGATTTTATTTATTTATGTGCGAAAGCATTTAATGTTGTGGACTTCTGCATGTACATACGCAAACCAGAAGAGTCTATGCTGTCCTAAGAGTTCAGAAAGGAGCATCCAGAATCCCTACAACCTCTGGTACCCTCCTGTCTCCACCTTCCTAGTATTGAGCTGGATTAGAAGAGTGTGCTAGGCAGTGCAGGCCCTCTCTCTCACTTATGTGCTTAGCCTCTCTGGCCCTCTCTCTCACTTATGTGCTAGGCAGCCCAGGCCCTCTCTCTCACTCATACATTAGGCCTTGCAGGCCCTCTCTCTCACTTATGTGCTTGGCTGGGCAGACCCTCTCTCTCACTTATGCCTCTGTTGCATACAGAGGCTGGAAGAGAGCACTGATTCTCTGAAAACGTGACTGTGCACAAATTGTGAGCCACAATGTGGGTGCTTTGTGCACCGTCCTCTGCATAGAACAGGTGCTTTTTTTTGTTTGTTTGTTTGTTTTTGTTTTTTGTTTTATTTATTATTATTATTTTTTTTCTAAACCGGGTTTCTCTCTGTAGCCCTGATTTTCCTGGAACTTACAACAGGCTGTCCTTGAATTCAGAAATCTTTGGCTTCTGCCTCCCAAATGCAGGCATGAACCACTTCTGCCGAAACAACAGTTGCTCTTAATAGCTAGTTTTTCTTTTCTTTTTTTCAACTAGACTAGTGTGTATTTCATGCATCCTAAGGCATTCTGCCCATTTACTTTCAATCTTTTCCTACTTGTATATTAGTTTTTCAAAAAGGCTATAACTTTAAAAAAGACCAAAGTGGGATATATGGGCTGGTTTGGTGGAAAGAAATGGAAGGAAGAAGTTAGGCATAATAATAATAATAATAATAATAATAATAATAATAATAATAATAATAATAATAAACAATAATAGAAAAATTTTAAAGTTTTTAAGTCTATCATTATTAAAATGTGTGAGTGCTCTCTTTATGTGGTCACCTACATGACAGAAGGCGGCATCAGATCACTTTATAAACGGTAGTAAGCCACCATGTTTTTGCTGAGAAATGAACTCAGGATCTGTAAAATATTAGCAGTGCTCCTAACTGCTGAGCAATCCCACCATTTCTAGAAATAGTTTTGATTTAAGTTTTAATGCATTATGATAAGAAAATATACATAATTTCAATTTATCTGAATTTGTTAACATCTAAAAGCATATTTTAAGTAAACAGACTTACATCACATTCTTATTTTTCTTTTGTTACCACAACTCCTCTAGCTGATGCCCACTCAAAACCTATTAAACCTTTCATTTTTTATCATATTCCTTAATATTTATAAAATATTGTAACAATAAAATGAATATTATAAAGTTTTTTTGATATAAAACAATAATCAATTGAATAGTCTTATGTAGATGTTTGTCTGCAGCAATACTGAAAATACATTTTTCTCAATATAAATTATAAGTAACTCCAAATATATTAACTGTATTATATTTTAAAATAATATATAACTATTTTTTTAATGAACATAAATAGTATTTTTTTGTTTTTTTGTTTGTTTGTTTGTTTTGTTTTTAGTTGAGCTTAAAAATCTTGACATACAGATTATGCTAAGAGGACTCTGAAGCTGTCTTGTGTGAGGCTAGTCCAGTGGCTGGCAAATACAGAAGTAGATGCTCACAGTCACCTATTGAGTGGAACACATGGCCTCCAATGGAGGAGCTAGAGAAAGTACCCATGGAGCTGAGGGGATTTGAAACCCTAAATAAGGAACAAATTATGAACTAACCAGTACCTCCAGAGCTTGTGTCTGTAGTTGAATATGTAGCAGGGGATAGCCTGGTAGGCCATCTGTGGGTGGAGAGGCCCTTGGTTTTGAGAAGGTTATGTGCCTCAGTACAGAGTACTGCCAGGGACAGGAGTTGGGAGTAGGTGGGCTGGGGAGCAAGGACGGGGAAGGGTGTAGGGGAATATTGGAATGTAAATGAAGAAAATATCTAACAAAACATGAAATTAAAAAAAATCTTGGCTTACTGTGATTCAAACAAAATAAGAACAGTTTATGAAAACTGGATTTCATTGTAATAAGGATCTACTTGAATTTCCCTCACATCACCAAAGAATTTTACCTACATAGTAGCTAAGATAAGAGTTCACATTTCTGCTGCACCAAGGAATGAATTGAAGGCATGATTTTGGATACTAATTTCCTGCTATGGTCAAAGCTATTTGACTTGAGTTTTTGTTGTCATTCTCACAATACATGTTACAGGGTACATTCACTTAAGGAATGGTGTGTGTATTAAGATGGTCTATCCCTGAAGTCATTCATCAACTGTTTCAATGAAGAATGGTTCTGCTTGGAGGGTGTCACAGAAGTTAGTTGAGGGTAGGATTCAGTTTCATTGGATGTGATTTTTTTTCAAAAGCATTCATCTCAGAATAGTAGTAACTTATAAAGTCCTCTTCTTCAGAATTGATACAATAATAAAAAATATCAAGCAAAACCTTCAGTCTCACTCTTTGTTTTTCTCTTATAAGCCACCTCCCAAATTAATTGTCTACATTAATTTTGGTTTATAAACAGTTTTGAAATATATAACCTGTTTTGAAAACCATAGTATAGTGTAAAAACAACAAATAAACAATCCTACAAATAGAGAGGCTGAGATAGGAGAAGTATAATTTCAAGACCATTATGTGGCACACAGCAAGACTGTGTTATGTACAAAAAAGCAGAAAGACTATATGGATTGTACAACATTGGACCTATTAATCCCATTTTCCAAATTAGGGACAACAGAATGACACAAGGCTAATTTCTAAATACTCACATTTATGAATTTCAATTAATTAGGTTATGTTGGTAATATTAATTTTCATATTAACAGATATTAAGGTATATGATTACTTCATATTAATTTTCTTGTTAGAGGTGGAAGTATGTTTATGTGGATTTGTTGAAAGATTACTTTCTTGCTTCTTCTAGGGTGTAGTTTCACTCCTTCAGTGGGTGTTTTCCATCTATTATTCTTTCTGGGGCTGGATTTATGGAAACGTTATGTGTAAAATTGGTTTTGTCATGGAATATATTATTTTCTCTGTCTATGGTGATTGAGAGTTTTTTTCAGTATAGGAGCATGGGCTAGGATTTATGTTCTCTAGAGGCAGAACAGATACTGGGATTCGTATGCTTTTATGAAAATACATCCATGAGTTGAGAGAGGAGGACTTCCACTGGCCTGTGTACCCTAGTGCCATGTTCTAGGTGCTGCTAGTGATGGAGGAACTAAGTGACAACAGAAACCACCTCTTTCATAAACCAACCTAAGAATGTCAGGCGGAGTTTATTTTGGCTGACTCATGGTAACCGGATCTTAAATAGAGAGGTTGGGACTCATGTATCACTTCAGATAGTGCTTTTAAGTTCAGTCTTTTATATTTTACAGAGAAGAAAAAGAGAGAAATCACTTCATGAAGGATAACACCCAAGAAAGCAAATGATCAGGGCAGCTTTATGGCAACACAACAATGTGCCCAACACTAGTATTTCCTAGTGGTTTGGTGGTGTTAAGTAGCCATGAAGGCTACTGGACCTTAGAGGGGCTGGAGAAAGTCAGATTGCTTTTTGTTATTGTTTTCTTTTATTTTAACATTTCCCTTTTTCAGGCAGTCTCATTTAGTTTTTCCCTGCTGCTAAGACACCAAATGTTATCGGGTACATTCGACCTTACTGATCTCCATGGGACTATACTTGGCACGATCAGAGTGGAAACTGGGTATTTTACAACCAATTAACTTGTCCACTTGCCTACCTCTGGTCATCTCAATTTCTCCACCTAAATCCTTTACTGATAATTTCTTCAGCATGCAGCCTATGACATGATTCACAGGCAGGTACTAGAACTGCTTCTGCTTCAGTACGAAATTCAAGTCCTTTCTTTTCTTTAGGACTTGTTAACATTTGAAGATATACAAATGCATTTATCTGAGGAAGAATGGGCTATACTTAACCCATCCAAGGAGGCACTATACAGTGCTTTAATGCTGGACATCTACAAGCTAACCACCTCTGTAGGTAAAAATAACTCCTTTCCTTTGTGTATGCACTGTGTAACCTGGACTGTGCTCATGAAAAATACACCTTGGGAGAAATTACGTTTTGGGTTATAATTGATTTAGATTGCTTCTTCACTGTTGAATCAGGAACTGCTACAGAAAAATATTTCTTTTCTATGTTACTTTTTGTTTTTGGGGTTGTTTGTTTTTCAAGATATATTTTCTCTGCATAACCCTGGCCATCTTCAAGATAACTCTGTACACAGGCCTGACCACAAACTCACCTGCCTTTGCCTCCCAAGATCTGAGTTTAAAACATGTACTACCACCACCACCACCACCACCACCACCACCACCACCATCACCACCACCACAACCACCACCACCACCATGATCCAGCTCAGCATAAAAGTTCTTAGTTTTAATGAGGATCAATTATTCCTTTTAGAATGAATATTTCTTCCATGAAATCTAGAACTCTTAATTCACTTAGTCATAGATATCTTCCAGTTTTCCTAAATCTTTTATTTTGTTCTTACATTTAAATCCATGCCCTTGTGAATTAATTTAAAAACAGTTTGAAGTTGAGATTGAGGCTGATTCTTTTACCTATTATGTGTCATGGCTCTCTAGGGAAACAAAACGTACAGCAAAAATAATTAAGTAAATAAATAAAAAAATAAAAATTATATATATATATATAATGCATGATTTTATAAAACTATGATGTATATGTATATAATATATATTATTTATTTATTTGTTTGTTTGTTTGTTTGTTTGTTTGTTTATTTATTTATTTATTTATTTATTTATTTTTACTAGGTATTTTCCTCAATTACATTTCCAATGCTATCCAAAAAGTCCCCAATACACTCCACCACTAGTCCCCCACCAACCCACCCCCACCCCTTGGCCCTGGCATTCCCCTGTACTGGGGCATATAAAGTTGGCAAGTGCAATGGGCCTCTCTTTCCAGTGATGGCCGACTAGGCCATCTTTTGATACAAATGCAGCTAGAGTCAAGAGCTCTGGGGTACTGGTTAGTTCATAATAATGTTCCACCTATGGGGTTGCAGTTCCCTTTAGCTCCTTGGGTACATTCTCTAGCTCCTCCATTGGGGGCCTTTGATCCATGCAATAGCTGACTGTGAGCATCCACTTCTGTGTTTGCTAGGCCCCTGCATTGTCTCACAAGAGACAGCTATATCTGGGTCCTTTCAGCAAAATCTTGCTAGTGTATGTAATGGTGTCAGCGTTTGGAAGTTGATTATGGGATGGATCCCTGGATATAGCAGCCTTTAGATGGTCCATCCTTTCTTCACAGCTCCAAACTTTGTCTCTGTAACTCTTTCCATGGGTGATTTGTTCCCAATTCCAAGAAGGAGCACAGTGTCCACACTTTGGTCTTCGTTCTTCTTGAGTTTCATGTGTTTAGCAAATTGTATCTTATATCTTGGGTATCCTAAGTTTTTGGGCTAATATCCACTTCTCAGAGAGTACATATTGTGTGAGTTCCTTTGTGAATATGTTACCTCACTCAGGATGATGCCATCCAGATCCATCCATTTGCCTAGGAATTTTATAAATTCATTCCTTTTAATAGCTGAGTAGTACTCCATTGTGTAAATGTACCACATTTTCTGTATCCATTCCTCTGTTGAGGGGCATCTGGGTTCTTTCCAGCTTCTGGCTATTATAAATAAGGCTTCAATGAACATAGTGGAGCATGTGTCCTTCTTACTGGTTGGAACATCTTCTGGATACATGCCCAGGAGAGGTATTGCTGGATCCTCTGGTAGTATTATGTTCAATTTTCTGAGGAACCACCAAACTGATTTCCAGAGTGGTTGTACCAGCTTGCGATCCCACCAACAATGAAGGAGTGTTCCTCTTTCTCCACATCCTCGCCAGCATCTGCTGTCACCTGAATTTTTGATCTTAGCCATTCTGACTGGTGTGAGGTGGACTCTCAGGGTTGTTTTGAGTTGCATTTCTCTGATGATTAAGGATGTTGAACATTTTTTCAGGTGCTTCTCTGCCATTCAGTATTCCTCAGGTGAGAATTCTTTGTTCAGTTCTGAGCCCCATTTTTTAACGGGGTTATTTGATTTTCTGGAGTCCACCTTCTTGAGTTCCTTATATATATTGGATATTAGTCCCCTATATGATTTAGGATAGGTAAAGATCCTTTCCCAATCTGTTGGTGGTCTTTTTGTCTTCTTGACAGTGTCTTTTGCCTTGCAGAAGCTTTGCAACTATATGAGGTCCCATTTATCAATTCTCGATCTTACAGCACAAGCCTTTGCTGTTCTATTCAGGAATGTTTCCCCTGTGACCATATCTTCGAGGCTTTTCCCTACTTTCTCCTCTATAAGTTTCAGTGTCTCTTGTTTTATGTGGAGTTCCTTAATCCACTTAGATTTGACCTTAGTACAAAGAGATAGGAATGGATCAATTCTCATTCTTCTACATGATAACCGCCAGTTGTGCCAGCACCATTTGTTGAAAATGCTGTCTTTTTTCCACTGGATGGTTTTTGCTCCCTTGTCAAAGATCAAGTGACCATAGGTATGTGGTTTGATCTCAGGGTCTTCAATTCTGTTCCATTGGTCTACTTGTCTGTCGTTATACCAGTAACAATCAGTTTTTATCACAATTGCTCTGTAGTACAGCTTTAGATCAGGGATGGTGATTCCACCAGAGGTTATTTTATCCTTGAGAAGAGTTTTTGCTATCCTAGGTTTTTTGTTGTTCCAGATGAATTTGCAGATTGCCCTTTCTAGTTCGTTGAAGAATTGAGTTGGAATTTTGATGGGGATTGCATTGGATCTGTAGATTGCTTTTGGTAAGATAGCCATTTTTACAATGTTGATCCTGCCAATCCATGAGCATGGGAGGTCTTTCCATCTTCTGAGATCTTCTTTAATTTCTTTCTTCAGATACTTGAAGTTCTTGTCATACAGATCTTTCACTTCCTTTGGTAGAGTCACGCCAAGGTATTTTATATTGTTTGTGACTATTGAGAAAGGTGTTGTTTCCCTAATTTCCTTCTCTGCCTGTTTATCCTTTGTGTACAGAAAGGCCATTGACTTGCTTGAGTTAATTTTGTATCCAGCTACTTCACCGAAGCTATTTATCAGGCTTAGGAGATCTCTGGTGGAATTTTTAGGGTCACTCATGTACACTATCATATCATCTGCAAAAAGCGATATTTTGACTTCTTCTTTTCCGATTGGTATCCCCTTGATCTCCTTTTGTTGTCTAATTGCTCTGGCTAGGACTTCAAGTACAATGTTGAATAGGTAGGGAGAGAGTGGGCAGCCTTGTCTAATCCCTGATTTTAGTGGGATTTCTTCCAGCTTCTCACCATTTACTTTGATGTTGGCTACTGGTTTGCTGTATATTGCTTTTACCATGGTTATGTATGGGCCTTGAATTCCTGATCTTTCCAAGACTTTTATCATGAATGGGTGTTGGATTTTGTCAAATGCTTTTTCAGCATCTAACGAGATGATCATGTGGTTTTTGTCTTTGAGTTTGTTTATATAATGGGTTACATTGATGGATTTTCGTATATTGAACCATCCTTGCATCCCTGGGATGAAACCTACTTGGTCAGGATGGATGATTGTTTTGATGTGTTCTTGAATTCGGTTAGGGAGAACTTTATTGAGGATTTTTGCATCAATATTCATAAGGGAAATTGGTCTGAAGTTCTCTATCTTTCTTGGGTCTTTATGTGGTTTAGGTATCAGAGTAATTATGGCTTCATAGAAATGAGTTGGGTAGAGTACCTTCTGATTCTATTTTGTGGAATAGTTTGTGAAGAACTGGGATTAGATCTTCTTTGAAGGTTTGATAGAACTCTGCACTAAATCCATCTGGTCCTGGGCTTTTTTTAGTTGAGAGACTATTAATGACTGCTTCTATTTCTTTAGGGGATATAGGGCTGTTTCGATCATTAACCTGATCTTGATTCAACTTTGGTACCTGGTATCTGTCTAGAAACTTGTCCATTTCATTCAGGTTCTCCAGTTTTGTTGACTATAGCCTTTTGTAAAATGATCTGATGGTGTTTTGGGTTTCTTCAGGGTCTGTTGTTATGTCTCCCTTTTCATTTCTGATTCTGTTAATTAGAATAATTTCCCTATGCCCTCTAGTGAGTCTGGTTAAGGGATTATCTATCTTGTTGATTTTCTCAAAGAACCAGCTCCTCGATTGGTTGATTCTTTGAATTGTTCTTCTTGTTTCCACTTGGTTGATTTCACCCCTGAGTTTGATTATAAAAAATAAAAATTATATATATATATATATATATATATATATATATATATATATATGCATGATTTTATAAATCTATGATGTATATATTATATATTATTTATTTATTTATTTATTTATTTTTAATTTTTAATTTTCCTCTGTAGAGTTCTCTAGAGAGGATATTAAATAGATGCTCAACCTCAACTGGCAGTTTTGTTTTCTTTTTTTTTTTATTACATATTTTCCTCAATTCCAATTCCAATGTTATCCCAAAAGTCCCCCATGCCCTCTGCCCCACTCCCCTACACTCCCATTCCCTCTTTTTGGCCCTGGCATCCCTGTACTAGGACATATAAAATGTGTTTGTCCAATGGGCTTCTCTTTCCAGTGACGGCCTTCTAGGTCATCTTTTGATACATATGCTGCTAGAGTAATAACTCCGGGGTACTGGTTAGTTTATAATGTTGTTGCACCTACATGGTTGCAGATGTCTTTATCAACTTGGATACTTTCTCTAGCTCCTCCACTGGGGGCCCTGTAATCCATTCAATTTTTGACTGTGAGCATCCACTTATGTGTTTGCTAGGCCTCGTCCTAGTGTCACAAGAGACAGCTATATCAGGGTCCTTTCAGCAAACACTTGCTAGTGTATGCAATGGTGTCATCGTTTGGAGGCTAATTATGGGATGGATCTCTGGATATGGCACTCTTTAGATGGTCCATCCTTTTGTCTCAGCTCCAAACCCTGTCTCTGTAACTCCTTCCATGGGTGATTGTTCCCAATTCTCTCTCTTTTTTTTTTTTTTTTTTTTTTGGTTTTTCGAGACAGGGTTTCTCTGTATAGCCTTGGCTGTCCTGGAACTCACTTTGTAGACCAGGCTGGCCTCGAACTCAGAAATCCGCCTGCCTCTGCCTCCCGAGTGCTGGGATTAAAGGCGTGCGCCACCACGCCCGGCTGTTCCCAATTCTAATAAGGGACAAAGTGTCCACACTTTGGTGTTCCTTCTTCTTCAGTTTCATGTGTTGTACAAATTGTCTCATATCTGGGGTATACTAAGTTTCTGGGCTAATATCCACTTATCAGTGAGTACATGTTGTGTGAGTTCTTTTGCGATTGGGTTACCTGACTCAGGATGATGCCCTCCAGGTCCAACCATTTACCTAGGAATTTCGTAAATTCATTCTTTTTAATCGCTGAGTACTCCATTGTGTAAATGTAGCACATTGTTTGCATCCATTCCTCTGTTGAGTTGCACATGAGTTCTTTCCAGATTTTCCACATCCTTGCCAGCATCTGCTGTCACCTGAATTTTTAATCTTAGCCATTCTGACTGGTGTGATATGGAATCTCAGGCTTGTTTTGATTTGCATTTCTCAGATGATTAAGGATGCTGAGCATTTTAGAGGTATGTAATATTTTCTACAATTTGTAATATTTTGTTATATAATATATACTTTACATATACTTTAAATATACTTTAAAGTTACATGATGTGAATCAACAATTGCTTTCTACCAACTGATGTTCAAAGAATCTAATAGTTGTTCAGTCAATGAGGCTGGATGTCTCAGGTCATGTTCAGTGTCTTCTGTAATTCTGAAAAATGGCCTGTAATACCAGGGAAGGAATGGACTTGCCAATGAGGGCAAACAGGCAAAAAAAAAAAAATCAAAACAAAACAAAACAGAAAAAAAAAAACAAAAACAACAACAACAACAAAATAACTTTCTTTTTCCATGTCTTTTATATAGGCTGCAGAACTTTTATATAGCTGTGTGCCAGGTTGAAGGTGACTTTTCCCATTTGAAAAATACAGATTTAAAGTGGATCTTACCATTTCAAATTATAAAGAAGAAATTCCTTTACAGTCTTGCCCAGTCAGTTGGGTTTTAGTTAATTCTAGATGTAGTCAAGTTCAAAACCAAGAACACTCATCCCCATTTCCAATTGGCGCCGCATCATTTATTGAAATTTCTAGCCTTCTTTCATTGAATTTCTTGTGTGTTTTGTTGAAAGTTACTTGGCATCTTGTATATATATGTCTAGACTAAGATGTTTTACTTTTTGTTGTGATTATTGAACTCTTATACAATTATTGATAAGCGCTCATATCCATTATACATAATTTTTCTACCTGATACATCCTTGTTATTTTTTGCATTGTGATGGGAGAGATGGCTCAATGGTCAACAGTACATGTTAAATTTCCTGTTCTTTTTATAGCCCCAAATATAGTTAAAAAAATAAAATAAAATAAAATTGCCTGATGCTAGGCAGTGGTGACACATGCCTTCAATCCCAGGAATTGTTGAGGGCAGAGGCAGGGAGATTTCTGAGTTTGAGGCCACCCTGGTCTACAGAGTGAGTTTTAGGACAGCCAGGTGTAAACAAACAAGCCTCGTCTAGAAAAAAACAAACGAAACCAAACAAACATACAAAAAACAAAGACATAAAAACCACTTGTATCTCCAGATCTTCTGTTCTCCTTGGGCCGTGCACACATATCAAACACACACACACACACACACACACACACACACACACACACACACACACACACATGCAGAAGAACACAATTCAGATTTTAAAACGCATTACCTGACTCACCAATAAATAAAAATACATCAGTGTTCCTACTGCCAGAAAACCTTTAGTCATAATACAAACTTAGTAAAACACCAATGATTCCATACAGGAAAGAAGCCTTTTAACTGTATTGAATGTGGGAGACTATTCCTTCAGAAATGACACCTCAATAAACACCAGCTGACCCACATTGCTGACAGTCCCTATACATGTAACCTGTGTGAGAATACATGTAACAGATGATGGACTCATCTCACTATGAACATACATAGTCAGAAAACTCAGACAGAATTCCCAGGCTAAGGAAGATTAGCATATTGCAGGGACAGAATGTAAAGAAAGTTAAAAGTCTAGAAAATTTGGAAGAGTTATATTTCATATCATAAAAATGATATGATAGAAAATCTATGCTGCTTCCCACTGTCTTTCATTTTCAGTGTTATCTACACAATTTTTGTTTCTGTTAGGAATAAAAGAAATGGGTATTTGTTTGACATCTGTGTCCATAGTTATGTTTTTGTTTGACATCTGTGTCCATAGCTATGCTGTTCTAAGACCCTATCCTCTGGTGTTATGTTTTTGTTTGACATCTGTGTCCATAGCTATGCTTTTCTAAGACCCTATCCTCTGATGTCAGGTATCATTCTACACACTTTCTCAGAAGGGCCCTTGAATTCAGAAAGAATTAGTATTCATTTCATAGTTTCAGTGGCTATAATTTTGATTGCCATAAAAGACCAAAACAAAGAATCGGGTAACTTTATGTACAAAATGAGAAGACTGTGTCTTCCTTGAGTGTTACCACTGTAGTTGTTACCCAGAGTTTTTCCTGTGACATTGATTATTTTCAAGGAAGCTTGAGGAACACAAGAAGACGTGAAAGCCAACACAAACCTAAGAAACTTGTAAGCATTTGAAGTCCACTTGCAGTTCTGTCAACACTAGTTATCCATCTGTGTGGAAAAACAAGAAAGCAGTAAAGTTACTTTGAAATTTTTGACTTTTAATACACACAATGAAAATTTTTAAACAGGTGCATACCACTCCCTTTACTAATGGGATATCCACTTTGTGATTTCTTCATTCTATAGGAGAATAGTAGGTTTGTCTATAGAAAAGTTTTAGCATTTAATTTACTGATAAGGGCAATGCATGGGAGCTTATGTACCCTCACCAACATGTTATGCATCTGACACTAGAAGGGCTCATCCACTAGTAGTCTGGTAGAGAAACACATGTAGCTTATACTTATGATCCCCATTAGAAATAGGGTAGATCGAATCCCAGGTTTATGATAAAATAGTAACTGCTTGGCCAGGAGGATTGTTCAAAAGATTGACATGGAGTCAGGGAAGTGAATCCAGGCTTGTGAGTTCATGAAAGATGGATTATATTGTGCTAGATACTTTAAGTGACAGGGTAGGTTCACACACACAGACTCACAGACACACACAAAATCACATACACAGACACACACACACACACAGACACACAAACACACACACACACACACACACAAACTAGTGTGAATTCACTCCAGGAACTCAGAGAATAATAAGTTCCTTTATTAATAATTGTGTGAGATGAGTTTTCTCTAACAGCAGAAAAAAAAATCTGTTCTGGAGCTGAATTTTTTAAATTAATTAACCAATTAACATCCCAAACCTAGTTTTCTTTCTCTTCTCTGCTCCCTGTTATCTCCTCCCCTCCTGCTACCCCAATCCACTCTTCCTCGTTTTCTCTTCAGAAAGGAGTAGATCTCCCATAGTAACACGCAGTCTTGGCAATTGTAGTTGCAGTAAGACTACTCATCCTCTCCTATTGCTGATAGACAAGGCCTGGCAGAATTGCATCCCATTTGCTATGGAAATAGAACACAGTGGAAGGCAGGCTAGGTGAACAAATCTTAACAAAAATTTATCCTCGGTAACCATACACTCATAATTATATTTCAAGTACAGCTTTACGTTTATCTCTTTAATCTAATTAAAGTGTCTACATTTTCCAAGCCTGGTTGAAACAGTGATCTTTTAGTTAAATTAAATTTTTTCATAACAGTATTGCCCAGAGAGGTATCTTGGTAAGCCCTTTAGAGCATCAGTTTCTTGATTTCAGCTATTCCTTCATCGTGAGGAATAAAGTAAAAACACAGTACCTAGTCACAGTTTCTGTGGATGGTAATAAATAAAATAATGAAAAAAATGGAAAAAAAAGAGCTGGTGCTTTAGAGCAAAGACATTTGTCTCTGTGGAATATGAAAAGTTTTATACATTTCTTGAATGTCATCTACTGAAATTTAATAAAATTTAAGTTTAAATTATTTAATAACAAAAAGAAAAAGATGAAGATGAAGATGAAGAAGGAGAAGGAGAAGGAGAAGGAGAAGGAGAAGGAGAAGGAGAAGGAGAAGGAGAAGAAGAAGAAGAAGAAGAAGAAGAAGAAGAAGAAGAAGAAGAAGAAGAAGAAGAAGAAGAAGAAGAAGAGGAAGAGGAAGAGGAAGAGGAAGAGGAAGAGGAAGAGGAAGAGGAAGAAGTAGAACAAGAAGAAGAAGAAGAAGAAGAAGAAGAAGAAGAAGAAGAAGAGCAAGAGCAAGAGCAAGAAAAACAAGAACAACAACAACTAGAACTAGCACAACAACAGCAACAACAACAACAATAACAATAACAATGACAATGACAATGACAATAATAATAATAATAATAATAATAATAATAATAATAATAATAATAATAATAATAATGATACAGTGAGACTGATAAGCCAGCAGTGACAGGACTTTAGCTCCTATGACAGAATTTGAGTCAGGCCTTGTGTACTCACCCATAATTTAATTATGAGGATCTTGCTTAATTTTGTTTATATATAAGTGCATTATCACATGGATGTTTTCGCCCTCTTAAATTCTGAGTGTGTCAAGAAAACTGATGTTTCTCTTACTTATACTATTAAGCAGATTGCATAAAAGCTTGTTTATCTTTTACCATTTCTAAATAAGCATTTTATTTCAATTTGTTTCCATATTGTATGCTTTAACTGTTTGATAGTTGTCTGTTAATTTTTGGTTGATCTTACATAAAAAGCCAATTTGACAAAAAAATTGGTATGGAATACTATGTATTTTATAATTTTAAAATATTTTCCACTCACCTCAAAGTGCTCTGTGGTTATAAATTGGCATCTAAGTTAGCAATAAACAACACATATTCTATTCCACTTAACCCTTCTGGAAATGAACTTGTATGGTATTATCTGATTTGAAACTAATAAATCTATTTAACTAAACCAGAGCCATGTTCATTAGCAAGGAAACTACTACTGTCTGTTGTTCAGAAAATGGAAAAGACTTCTTCAGTAAAAGAAAGAAAGGAGGTCCTGCCTTCAGCAGTTGTGGGAAGTCTATGTTGCATGTGCATTTTCCTGATTCTCCAGCATCTAGGACACTCAGAATATACAGAGTCTTCTGGAGATGTGGCGAGAAAAACGAACTCTTAGGAATCTCAAGCAAGTGCTTCAAGGCAAGTCTTACTTGTGGGAAAGTAGGTGTAAAACCTCCCGTCTGCATGGCGGTTTGTGGGAAACAAACACCCTCTAATTCCAATATCTATAGTCGCTCTGAAACTTCTGGTTGGAGGTCTGCTTGTTTTTATATTATTTTATACATTTTAATGTATTCTCATTGTGTGTACACCTGTTTGAGTGTGTACATATGTATGTAACTGTGCACATACCACTGCATATATGTAGAGATTTCAGGAAAATGTGGAAAAACCAATCCTCTTCTTCTCCCATGTCTATGTTTCAGAGATGAAGTTCAGGCACTCACCCTTACACAGTTATCCATCTCATACATTCCTTGAGCTTTACTTCTATATATTCTCTGAAGATTACCTGTTCATTCATCATGTCAAAACTCACAGAGACTATGAAGGTGGTCATGCTTCAAGCCAGCATGAGAATAGAAAATGAAGCAAGCAAAGTTTCAATGAACCATTGATATTTCTTATCATCCTGTTACTTTCATAGATGGATGTGGTTAAAACTCTCACCCGAAGGCCTTCTAAGCACAGGTGCATTGAACTCAAATAGACTGTTGCAGCATCTGCATGCACAGTGCCTGCAAGGTCTCCGACAAAAAGAGTCCAAGCAATGAGAGGGAAGGGGATAAATGCCCCTACCTTTAATTCAGAAATTATTTTCATTCTGTAGCCTGGAAAGGAAAAAAAAATGTTCTTCCATTTTTTTCCCATTTTTTGCATATCCAGTGATAGGGTATCACTGGGTATGCAAACCATGCTTAAAACTAAGCCTCTAGTTCAGCATTTCCTGGCAAATGCAAATCAAACTTAATGACAATCTTTGAGGTTCTTTATGTAATAAAGTATTGGCAGGGTTCTTTAAAGAAAACATTAAGGGCCACTTGTTTATATAGTATGGTTTCCAGTTTTATCTTTTTATGGGATTTCAGAGTGTTTGTGAACATGTATATCTCTGTGTCTACATGTGTATTTCTTGTGCTTTTTCTTTGGCTAGTTTTATTCTGTTTGCTTTCTTGTATTCTTGTTCTTTTTTTTTTATTATTGTATCTTAATCATCATTATTGTTGTTATTATTATCATTACTAGTATCATTATTATTTAGATGCCTGCTTGTATTTTAATAAACGGAGAAAGAAAAAGCTGTGAATGTGGGTGAGAGGAGAAATGGAGAGGATGTAGAAGGATTTGGGGGCACTGTAATCAGAATGTATTGAATGAAAAGATGTATTTTCAATTAAAAGTGTCTTCACAGAAATGTTGATCTTATTGTTTGTACAAAGGGCTTAGAAACTTATTTTTTAAAGAATCATATTGTAAACAGAGGACAACTATGAAAGTTTTTCATACTGAGAAGAGTTTCATTTTGAAGGTATTGTGAGGACCCTAGTGTTAATAATCAAGAACACAGAGCATGACACACAGCAGACAAAAGTACAAAGCACACACAAATAGACAGGTAGACATCAAATTAGTGAATGTATGGACCATTTTCATGGAGCACAAATCCTCTCCCATTCTCCTTAAGAACAAAACAGAATAGCTGTTGTCTCCAAAGCCTTTGAGTAGGAATTCATCCAGTATCCTTTTTCTTCTATTTGATTAGAACTGACTCAACACTGCCAAGATTCCAGGACAGGAAAATAGACTCCCTCATCCACTTGGGCATGTGTGCTTCCAGGTAGTGTTACAGATGATCAAATTCTTAGACAACTAAAATAGAGCACATCTATCCTAGTACAGTTCCGGAAGGCAGAAAGTGTGAAAATCTAGGGACTGGCTAGTTTTACTTGTGCCTGGCACCTTGAATGGCAACCTGTAGGTTGTGAGTCCTTGTGACACTTTCATGGGAGTTGTCTAAAACTATCTTTATGTCAGATATTTATGTTAGGATTTATAACAGTAGGAAATTATAGTTATAAAGTAGCAAAAAAATTATATTGAGGGGCTCACCATAGCTTAAGGAAGTATATATGTGAAGGAACTACAGCATTAGGAAGGTTGAGAACCATTCTCGGGAAGCTTGAAAACAGAAAGCATGGTGTGCCTCACAGCCTGCGCTTGGCATCAGTATAAGGCCTGCTTCTGACTCTGATCTTGGCTTCCTTTTGTTTCTTGTGACCATGTGGGGATAACCTAGATAGTATAGTAAAATGCCCTATCTGAGAACATGATCAGAATCCATCTTGTGAAACCATGTGCTATAGTATCATTAGGACAGGGCTGTCTTTGGAACCAGTGCTACTCTGCATGCATGTGAGTGCTTTGGTGCTTTGCTCTCTTTCTTTTTCTTTCTTTCTTTCTTTCTTTCTTTCTTTCTTTCTTTCTTTCTTTCTTTCTTTCTTCCTTCCTTCCTTCCTTCCCTCCCTCCCTCCCTCCCTCCCTCCTTCCGTTCTTTCTTTCTTTCTTTCTTTCTTTCTTTCTTTCTTTCTTTCTTTCTTTCTTTCTTTTTTTCTTTCTATTTTTTTCTTTTCTTTCTTTTTTTTCTGTTTTTTTTTTTTTTTTTTGAGGCAGGGTTTCTCTGTGTAGCGCTCAGTCATGGAATTCATTCTGAAGATCAGGCTAACCTGGAACTCATAAATTCGCCTGTCTCTGCCTACCAAGTGCAGGGATTAAGGCTTGTATCACCACACTCAGCGTCTTTGATTTTTTATTCTGGTATTAACTTATTGTTCCCAATGTGGTTTATTTAATTTCATTGTTTTATTTTACTCTTCTCTTCTCTTCTCTTCTCTTCTCTTCTCTTCTCTTCTCTTCTCTTCTCTTCTCTTCTCTTCTCTTCTCTTCTCTTCTCTTCTCTTCTCTTCTCTTCTCCTCCTCCCCTCCTCTCCCCTCCCCTCCCCTCCCCTCCCCTCCCCTCCCCTCCCCTCCCCTCCCCTCCCTTCCCCTCCCCTCCCCTCCCCTCCCCTCCCCTCCCCTCCCCTCCCCTCCCCTCCCCTCCCCTCCCCTCCCCTCCCCTCCCCTGTTCTCTTCTCTTCTCTTCTCTTCTCTTCTCTTCTCTTCTCTTCTCTTCTCTTCTCTTCTCTTCTCTTCTCTTCTTTTCTTAAATATTTTCTATTTTTACATTTCAAATCCTTTCCTGGTTTCCCCTTCGAAAACCCACTATCCCATCCCAACTCCCCCTACTCACCAATATAACCACTCCTGCTTTCCTGTCCTGGCATTCCCTTACACTGTGGCATGGGGTCTTCCAGGGCCATGCTTCTATTCTCCCACTAGTGTCCAACTAGGCCATCCTCCCATACATATGCCTTTGCAGCCATGGGCCCCTCCCTGTGAATTATTTGGTTGGTTTTTTTTTTTAATTGGATATTTTTTAATTTACATTTCAAATGTTGACCTCTTCCCCAGTTTCCCACTTTCCCAGAAACCCCCTGTCACATCCCCTGTGCCCCTGATTCCATGAGCGTGTTCCTCCACGTGCGCACCCACTCCCATCTATCAGTGTGGTGGTTAGCAAGGTTACTTCTCTGTCTCCTCATCATTCAACATCATATTGCAGATCCTGCGGCTGATGGGGAAAAGATGTCCAGATTCTGGGCATTGCGGGGCACCCTCCAGGACATCGATTTCAAGTCACATGTGGGTACATCTTCCTCAAAAACATCTTGTCCGGTTCATAGCTGTCAGCTGGCTCTTTAGTACCTCGGCCAATACTGAGGTGTCTGCTGCCTGCACAAGCACTGCCCACTTCACTTTGAGGAGCATCTGTGCCAGAAAGTCAGGGTTGAACTCCACAGGGTTGATGAGGATTTCGGTGGCCTACAGGTACAGATGGAAAACATGCATGCCCAAGCTCCACACATGTGAGTTTAGGAGATTGTAGGTAAGCAATTTCATGTGTTCTGCACATTGGTTTTCTGCACAGGACTAATTTTTTTTCATTAATTTTGGGATTTATTTACATTTTATATGATAGCTCAATTCCCAGGTTGCCTTCAGCCAATCCCCATCCCATCCACTCTTTCCTTTTTTCCCTTTGAAAAAAGGCTTAGTTTGTGTTAATCTTCTAAATTGCACTCCATCACTGAGAGAAATCAAGGCAGGAACTCATGTCGGACAATAGGAAGGACAAATGGATAAAGGCTACTTATTTGCTGGCTTTCTCAGCACAGTTTTCTCAGCTTTTCTTACAAAATATATAAGCTACTTTTAACTTTTATTTTAATAACATTATATATACATTAATGTACATATACATTATTAGAGTGTTTTGCTTGGGTGGATATCTGTGGGCCTTGTTTGTCCAGGGTTCACAGACCAGTATAGGGAACATGGACCTTTGATACTGGAGCTACACATGAGCTGCCACCTGAGTTCTGGGATTCAAACCCTGGCCTTCTAAAAGAGCAGAAAGTGCTCTTAAACACTGAGTCATCTTTCAAGCCCACCCTCAGCTTGCTTTCTTATTTATTTTATCAACATCTTTGAAGGGATAGCGCCACTCACTGTATACTGGATCCTCTCCCATCAACTGTTAATCAGGAAAATGTCCAATAGGCAAACCAGACACAGAAAGACACAAAATGCCTGCTTCCACTTATGTATGGAATTAGCTTGTAAGTTTTATTCATGTGTGTGTTTCATTTAGAGTAAGAGAGATGAGCTATCTAGTATGGGAACATGAAGGAGGAGGAGCTCTTCTAAGGAAAGGGAAATAGAGTACAGTGGTATAAATAATAAAAAAGAAACTACTAAAGAAGGGTTAATTTGGGAGTGAATCTCAGGCAAGCCTCTGACAGTAGACAGTTCATAAAACCCTAGTTGAAATTTTGCTATTTTTAATTGTGCTAAATGAACACATCAGTATAATGACTTCTAATGAATCCTAATTGCTCTACCCATATGTTTATGTATATTACTCAGCCTTCATCGGAGGTGACTCTTCTACAGAAGGTGGTAATAAACAAAGATAGCCACAACTTGACAATCCACAGAGAGTGAGATACTTGGAATGTTAGGGCTTAAAGAGGATTTCTTCATCAAGCTCTCCCTTTCAAGGTTCAAGAATCTATGCAAAGATGAGTCAGAAAGACAATCCTGATCAGAGGTGTAGGTGATGGATAGTACCAATGAGTTGTATCATGGGTATTCCATGTCCTTTATCTAATATCTACTTAACAGTGAGTGCATATCATTTGTAGTCTTGTTTTAGGGTGAGATGTTCTATAGATATCTGTTAAATTCATTTGGTTCATAACTTCTATAAGTTTCACTGTGTCTCTGAGTTGAATGGTAGGGAGGTAAAGAAGGGAAAGAATTTGTTAAAACCATATTATATGAACAAAATTTAAATGATTTTTTTAAATCCCAGCAAGCATTCCTATAGACCCATCTAATGTAGGCAGATCCTATTTGATGTATCCTCTTCATAAGTGACTATAGGTTTTTGACTAGTTGGCATAAGATTACTAGCACAATCAGATTAACATAAAGCATTTCTTGTCAAGTCTAAAACCATCACACCAAGGGACTAAGATAATCTCTGTACATTCCATTGGTTAAATGTCAGAAAGACATGAGTTTTTACAGTGTGTCTCAGCTTTAAAGTGTAAATCCTGAAAGGACGGCCATGGTCCTGCTTCCTACTCCCTGCTTTGAGCCACTATTTCCTGCTCTGTGGTACTACAAAGACTTCATTGCTAACCAGGTACCACTGTGACACAGATATCTTGAAGTCACAGAGTGGACAAGCATCCTTGGAGATCTAGATGCTGATGAGAACAGTCCTATACCACCTCCGCCTTCACAATGTACTTGTTAAGATGGGAACATAGTGGGACTGACATGGTGGAAGAAATTCTTTAAAGTCCAGCACATTTCTCAATAGAAATCTCCTGATTTTCACATGGACCGCATATGTTACTCTTTGAAGTCAACCTACACTTTCCTGTTTCTTATGCAAAACATTAGAGATGTCAATTAAAGCTAGACTTTTGAAATATATTGATAAGTCTGCCTTATCTTCATATTCCCTGCCCTTAATTATAGGAACCACGCTAAGACTAGATGTCTGAGCCATTCTCACTGACAGTTTTCCTGGTAAACAGTTGAGAGAAAGAAATTCTTCTAAGGCCCAACTAATCTAATCAGTATATGCGAAGCAGGACTGACATCACTCAGCACATGAGATAAAGAAAGTCTCTTGTTTTGTGGAGAACTGAGAGAGAAGCAGGGACAGGGGCCTGGAGGATAATGACTGTCCTTAAGGATAGTCAGTCCAGACCTTGAGGCTGGGTCTGACAGCATCCAGAGCAATGCAGTCCAATTGCCTGGAGCTTCCTAGAGGAGCACTGTTTCTCTTCAAAATGTGACAGGGATGGCACCCACAAGGGGGCAGAATTCAGTGTGTTCTAGACTTCTTTTGAGCCACCAGTGTACTGATCCCCCTCCCCCACTTCCCTTGCTATTACAGATGAGCAACCTAAATAGGGGACAAGTAAGCCCTGCTGATACCAGAATATCTAATTGCAAAACCCTTACAAGAAAGACCAGTTTCCCTCCACTCTCAGAATAAAAAGTAAGGATTGGGCTCACAGTGATAAGCACTCTCTGACTAGTTTTGAGAGAACAGGCTGCTCCAAGGTCCAAATTTCTGACACACCAAGTAAATGAAATATCTGTACGACCAGAACTTCAAACCTAAAATTTCAATCTCTTTAAAATATCCATCTCTTTTAAAATCCAAAGTATTTTTGCAATTAAAAGTCTCTTAACTGTAGGCTCCACTAAAACAGTTTTTTCCTTCTGTCCAAAGGAAAGACAATGACGAAAAAGGGAACAGAGACTGAAGGGAAGATCATCCAGAAACCATCTCACATAGGTACCCATCCCATCTGTTTTGCAGACATCAAAACCCCTCACTAGTTCTAATTCCAAGAAACACTTGCTGACAGTAGCTACAAATGGCTGTTCCTTGAGAGCTTCTACCAGCACCTGACCAATACAAATGCAGGTATTCACATCTGGCTGAATCCAGGAACTATAACAGTGTAGATAATGGAAGGACTGAAGCAGTTGAAGGGAATTGTAACCTCAAAGGAAGAACAGTATCAACTAATTGGACCACTCAGAGCCCCCAGAGAATAAACCACCAGCCAAAGAGTGGAGTGACCCATGGCTCTAGATACATATCTTGCACAAAATGGCTTTATCTGAGGAAGGGGAGTCCCTTGGTCCTGTGTAGGATTGATGCCCAAGAATAAGGGGATGCTAGAGTGGTGAGGAAGGAGAGTGTGAGTGGGTAGAGGATCAACCTCATAGAAGTAAAGGGGAGTATGGAGAGTATAGATGGGATGGGCGGTTTGTGGAGGGGTGACATGGAAGGGGATATCATTTGACATGTATATGAATTATAAAATAAAAAATAAACAGAGAAATAAAACCTACCAAAACTAAAATGAAATAAGAGCATACTGTTTTATTTCTACTACAAACCCCCTATAACTATAGCATCTTTAGGGGTTTTGTGTCAATTCGGTCTTGTATATGGTTGTATATAGTTTATAGTTTTCTCAGCTGAGTAGGAATTTTGGCTGCCTTCTTCCTTTCGAAGCTTGCATCCATGGAAGTTTGTTTGTTACCATGGAAGTTAGTTTTCAAAAGGGAGGAATTGAGGTCAATTTCAGCTCAAAGTTTTCATGTCTATTTCTAAAGCTCATGATATTTCAGCTTTAACTGGGGTTTTAACTTTCACCTCTGGTGTAATCAAGTGTACTATTATATTTTTGCACTTAATCACACACACACAAATCTATGGCCTAGTAATGACATGGGATGATGAAACCAAAATGAACTATAATGATTCCAATAGAAACATGAAAGTACAATTTGGAAAGAAAAAGTTCTTCCAAGTGTGTGTGTATGGTTGTGATCCTATGAAGACATTGTTCATACACATATTTTTAATCCTCTTAATCTTACTCCTGTGTAATAAAAATTAAATTAAGTTATATGGTATCAAATGCCTTTATAAAACAATTATTGAAGGTGTATGGGTTGAAGCAATTTTCAAAAATAGAGTTCATTGCAAAAATTCATATAAGGATGATTATTTGATATTTACTTATATTTTGGGATTGTACTTAATTGATGATTAATTTCTTCAGGAGTAGGGTTTGGAGTGCATGCACTTATGAAATGTTAGGTGAACAATATAGAAATATTCTTGTTAATCTTTATTATAAATCAGTGAAGAATCTAATTATTATTATGATGATGTAGTGTTAAGACTTATGAAGTAGATGGAAGTTAAAATTAAGAGAAGATAATTGTGTTTTATTGTTTATTATGAAGAAAGCAGTTATAAAAAATAATGATTTTAAAAGCCCATCGTTTAATAAAATTGGGTTTATTTTTTTGTATGAATTTTGTGCATTATGGTAAAGCAAAACATAATCCACTCTTCAATCATGAATGCTTATTATTGTTGATTACATGAGTGAGTTACATTCTAAAATTAGTTAAGATGAGTAGTGTTTAACTGGGTTGAGGTTTTTACTTAGGACACATGTCTGTGAATATAGCAAATAGACAGAATGAAATAGGAAATTAATCATATCATTTTCAAGGAAGTTATTTGCTAATATTTTCATGTAGAGGGACAATGAAGATTCTTGGCTAGTAATTTCTCTTCATTTTTTTATGAACAAAGAACAGTAAATTTACCTGTTTGGTACAGATTTCTGATGTTTATTATTGGAATTCCAACTGTTCTTGTCAGTTTCATATACACTTCTTTCATTTCTTCAGTAAGATTTGTTCCTTTTGCTATATTTAAGGGGGGAAAAGATAAACGTGATAGCCCAGAGAACTTGCCTCAAGTGTTTATTCATCGAACTTTCCAAGGGAAAATCCTTCTGCAAGCTCCAGCCTACTGTGTTCATGCTAGTCATGAAAATCTTAACAAAACTGTGTCACAGAACAGAGGACACACCCAGAATTTATCACTATATTCCTTTTTCTGCTCCTAGTAAATTGATATCTTACAAGGTGATTTTTCTGTATTTTTATTTTATAAACTATTTAGCAGTTAAACACCATTCAGGACTTGTCAATGATTTCTGTGAAATTTCCAAAAGTGAAATATTAGGACATTCATGATACTTCTTTCTCTCACGAAAAATCCAACACAAAATATATGTGTCACAAAACCAAAGACACAGTAATTCAGTGAAATGATCACTTAGCAAAGATCATTCACAGATTTGCCTGTCTTATGGACCTGAATAATTTACAAACCATTACATATAATGTTGACAATATTAAGTTTTAGGAAAATTAAATCAATTAGATTACAGATATGACCAAAGGAAAATATTAATAACTTTTGTGGGTTTTAATGGATATAAATTCTACTGAATGATGGTAAATATTTCCTGCAAAGTTACATCATCCTTATTGGCATTAATGTGATAGCAGAAACGATGGATAGTTGTCTGATGAAGTTGTGATAACCTCTATCTGCTGTTTTCCACAAAACATCAAATGTTTAATTTTACCAGTAGAGTCTCAGGATAGAGTTGCTCAGTTGAAAGCCTGCAAACTCAGAGAAGCAGAAAGCATCCTGATGATCTACTACCTCACCCACCATCACAAAAGTATCGCCTTTCCACAATATCACAAAAACCTTCACAAACTCACCTCAAAATCTGCACAAACTAAATGCCCGTACCTTCTACTTCCTGTGAATTTCTCTATGTGTCCTCCAGGTCCCCCATTATCCTTCTTTTTCTCAGTTTACTCCCTGACAACTGGTTGCTTACACCACCTCTTGAACTAATGTTGACTTTACTTAATCCTGCTTATGCTAAATAGAATGATCTTGAAGGTCTCACCAATCCCTAACACTTTAAATGATACTCTGTTATGTTTTCATACAGGAGAATTTTGACCTCTGAAAGTCTCCACACATTATTTGACTCAGAAAGATACAGACATCCACATCCAAATTTTGGATGGAGCATGGGGACTCTTATGGAAGTAAATGGGAAAGGAATGCAGGCCCCAAAGGGGATAGAAACAAAAGAGGAAGTTGGAGAGAGTCAACTAACCAAATCCTCAGTGCTCTCAGAATTGAACCAACCAAAGAACATTCAAGGGATGACTCTAGGACTCTCTGCTCATATGTAGCAGATTTGCAGCTTCACTTTCCTGTGGGTCCTGAACAACAGAAAAGGGGCTATCCCAAAAGCTGTTGCTGAATGTCAGATATATTCTGCCAGCTGGGCTTCCTTGACTGGCCTCATTGGGAAATGAAGCACCTAGCATCACAGATACTAGAAGTGACAGGTTGGAATGGATACCCAGAAAATATGGTACATTACACAGTTACACTCAGCTATTAAAAACAGTGACTTCGTGAAATTCATACGCAAATAGATGGAACTTGAAAATAGCATCCTATTTTGAGGTAACTCAGTCACACACACACACACACACACACACACACACACACACACACACACACACACACACACACACACACACACACACACACACACACAGTTTGCACTCACTGATAGGTGGTGGATGTTAGCCCCAAAGTTCAGAATAGGTAAGATGCAATTCACAGACCATATGAAGTTCAAGAAGGATGACCAAAATATGGATGCTTAAGCAATTCTTAAAAGAGGGAACTAAATATTCAAAGGAAGAAATATTAAGACAAAATGTGGAGCAGAGACTGAAGACCATACAGAGACAGCACCACCTAGGGATCTATCCCATATACAGTCACCAAACCCATACTCTACTGAGGTTACCAAAAAGTGCTTGCTTACAGGAGCCTGATATAGCTGTGTCTTGAGAGGCTCTGCCAGAGAATCACAAATACAAAGGTGGATGCTCACAGACAACCATTGGACTGAGCATAGGATCCCCAATGAAGAAGCTAGAGAAAGGACCCAAGGAGCTGAAGGGGTCTGAAGCCCCATATGAGGAACAACAATATGAACCAACCAGTACCCCCAGAACTCTCAGGGACTAAAGCACCAACCAAAGTGTTCACATGGTAGGACCCATGGCTCCAGATGCATATGTAGCAGAATTTGGCCTTGTCATGTATCAATGGGTGTGGAGCCTCTTGATCCTGTGAAAAATTGATGACCCTGTGTAATGGAATGCCAGTGTGGGAAGACAGGAGTAGTCGGGTGGGTGGGTGGGAGGGTGGGTGAGAGGGTGGGTGGGGAGCTCCCTCTTGGAGGCAGGGGAGGGGGTGGGATACGAGGTTCCTGACAGAGAGACCTGAAAAGTGGAAAACATTTTAAATGTTGCTAAAGAAAATATCCAATAAAAGAAAAAGAAAATAATGTGTAATTTACCATTTTTTGTTGATGTTTCTTGAAAAATTTCCATGGCAAATTTTAATATTTTTTCTAATTTAAGCTTGATGCCAATTCCCCCACCCTTTTCAATTTGTTTAGATATTTTGTCTTTCTTGCTTGTATAATTTGGTGTAGTTGCTAAGTTGTGCTAGGATTGGCCATTTCCATTAATGCCTCCAGTGACCAGTGATCTTTACCAATTATGTGGAAGTTACTACTTTCCTGTTTTGAAGACTTTTTTATATGAGACATGAGTTGGAGATGATAGAGATAATGTATTTGCTTTCCTTGTTTTATAGGAAGGGGAATAACATGTGAAATGCAAATAAATAAAATAACCAATAAAAAAATCGAAAAAGTCCAGATTTGTTTCTCAAGTAGAGAATATATATGCTCCAGGAATGGAAGATATTTGCAGTAGATGCCAAGAGGCAAATGTTGGTGGACAATTTTTTTTTTTTTTAATGAAGAATCACCAGCTGCCAATTTATCAATGATTCTGATATCCAAAATTATTGAGAGTGAGTAGAGGGTGAATAATTAAAATGCAATCAAGATTTGGATACTGTAATTACTTTTGTATTACAGCCAAATATCTCTCAGCTTCAGCTGATAATTTTCTCAGACAATTTTATTCCTCATCAACACATAACATTTGAAAGAAATTCCTTAGCTCTTTAGTAGTTTACTCAATTATGGTTCAAAGCCAGTTCTATGCCCCGACACGTTTGAAAATGCTTAATAGTTTTTTACTGATATCTCCTGGATTTTTGCTTTCTGCCTGCAAAGTTCCTGCAAACCTATCTTATGTCTTAGATAACTGACAGCATACCCTCTTTATATATCATCATATGCAATTCCTTATTACCATTTGGTAAAATCCTAGCTACTTAATAATTTATCTCTATGGTATTTCTGTCTAATCAACCACTAAATATCATCCACATAATGGTAAATTTCAGACTGCAGAAACTGTTTACAAATTACTTATTATAACAGTTCTTGAGCAAAATATTTATATAGGTTAAATATATATATTTTTTACGGTTCTTGAATCAGTTAAAAATTTCCCTTTACTTTAATTGTTTTTTAAGAAACAAACTATCTATGGGCTCATAGATTCTTCAATGTGTCCAGCATTTATCTCATTCTGTAACAGCTCTTCTAGTATCTGACATCCTGATGATATAAATGGCAATTGTTCTACCCTCAGATGTTTTTCAGTTAACCATTTTAAAGGTAGCACCATTAGATTTTTTGGGAAGGCCAACAGCTATTGTGGCATTTTAATGGTCATTCTGGGCAGTCAGTAAATTTTCTTGATAATAGATTTTAATATTTTACTTCAAAGCATTTTTTTATTTTATGGCATCCTTCTGAGATTGCAGAAATGTTTATCCCTGTTTCTCATTGCGTTAACAATTCATATCCCCGCCAAATTCCCATCTCTTATTTCCACTTGAGATTTTAATTTTTCTATTTTTCTTTCTGGCTCTATAATCTTAGATCAACTTGCAGTTTATTTTCCCAAAATGGAGCATCAATTCCTAGAAGTTGAATATCTACTTCCTTAAAAGCCCAATCTAGATGCTACTGTTTAGGTGAATTTAATGTTACACGTGTTCCTGTGTCTACTAAACCTTCTATTTCAATATCATTTATTGGTATTTTTAGCTTTGGTATCTTAGCATTTATCGGACTTTGTTACAATACTTGTTTCTTTGGTCTCTCATAACTTTTTTGTTTTATCTACTAGAGCTGTCTTCTTTTAAAGAGCAGACTTTAAAATTTTAATTGTTCTGTGGCTGTTTCTCCAATGAGAGGTCATCTTTTTATATTATTTCTATAAGAAAGAATTATTTCTATGATTGCATTGCCTACAATCCCTTCTCAAATGACCCTGTTTACTGCAATTCAAACTTTTGCCATCTGGAATTTTTCTCAAAATTGTGAGAAACTTCTTGTCCCAACATGATGGCATCATAAATGTGAGATTCAATATAGGCTGTGCTCCTAATCCCTTCATCTCTTGGTTCTGATCTTGCTTTAAAGGTCCTCTCAGCCTTTTGCATTCTGAAATAGCATTTTTAGTAGCCCAAGATTCATTTAGTATTTTTCTGCCTTCTGAACCTAATACTATTTTACTAACAAATGTAGGCAATCTTTACAAGAAATCAGTGAAGGCCTATTTTTGCCTTATAAAATTTTAGTAAATGACTCAGATTTTTTCCCTGATTCCTCAGCCTTGTCAAAAGCATTTAATACTGTTAAATGAATAAATCCAAGGTGTGATAGTGAAATTTAAAATGTCTTTGTAACTCAGTTTATTAGGATTCTGAATTCCAACAAGATTAAAGTTTGATGCAAATGTACATTGATGAGATTAAAATGAATTTATTCCAATACTAGTGTGTCATGAGAAAAATCACAACACCCCACTTTTCTAGATATGGGTGAAGTTTGCAAGTCTGTTTTTCATCTACAATTTACCCTTTTTAAACTCAGATATAGGAAGTGCAAGATGACCCTCAACTAACAACTGACCTTGGTAAATATTCATACCTCTATCACTATTTTGTAGAACTATGGTCATAGCTTTTTCTTTCCTCGTTGTTTGTCATTGTATCTGATGACTGGCTTCCAATACTGCTGCTGTCAAATATTTCAAGTCTTGGGGAATAATTCTGTTTTAATTTGACCATGTATTTATTATCTTCTTGCAACAGAAAGAATGCATGTCATACAAAATAATCATTTCTCTTAATTTGCTCATGTCTAATATATCTATAGGACCCCTTCTAATTTCTTCATAACCTTGGGATTTCCTATCATATGCTGTTTAGTGTTGTTCAGAAACAGGGTACATTATGTTTGGTTTTCAATCTGTCTTGTGTTGTCCTTTTTCAGTTTCTCTATGTGGTGGCATGGTACGTTCTTATCTAAATTGCTCTGTCAGTGTCTGATGTTGTTTTATTCCCATTTCTATGTTGCATATATATTGAGAAGTTTCATATGTATTGAAAGGAGAGCCTGTCAACTTCATGAATTCATGATTTTATTTAAAAATATACAAAAATTATACCAAGATAATTCCTGCATTTAAAGATGCATATAAACTAAACTTTTTTTTTTAAAGATTTATTTATTTATTATATGTAAGTACACTGCAGCTGTCTTCGGACACTCCAGAAGAGGACGCCAGATCTCGTTATGGATGGTTGTGAGCCACCATGTGGTTGCTGGGATTTGAACTCTGGACCTTCGGAAGAGCAGTCGGGTGCTCTTACCCACTGAGCCATCTCACCAGCCCTAAACTAAACTTTTGTACTCTAATTAAAAATAAAGAAAAAAATAATTTTATTCCCTGCCGTATCAGATGTACTTACACAATGCTATGGTCACTCTTATGCATCTCCATTCCACATCAATATACAGTAGTTTAAATAACATTGTTGTATCTGATATATAAGTAATTGTAAGTTCAAATGTAAGCAACTGTCAAAAGAAGATAGAACATTATGTCATTTAATTGATACAACATTTTGATATAAGTTGTCTTTTCTCAAAGTATCATTCTCCATTGACACACATATTTATCCCAGAGTATCTAAAACCATAACATTACTTTACACTTCAATTTTAAATATTGGATCATGATAAGAAAAGCACTGCATCCTCAACAATGCAATAGATAAAATACTATTTAATCTACATTTAATCTCTCTCTCTCTCTCTCTCTCTCTCTCTCTCTCTCTCTCTCTCTCTCTCTCTCTCTCTCCCTCTCCCTCTCCCTCTCCCTCTCCCTCTCCCTCTCCCTCTCCCTCTCCCTCTCTCCCCCTCTCCTCTCTCTCTCTGTCTCCCTCCTTCTTCTCCCTCTCCCTCTCCTCTCTTCTCCTCCTATTTCTAGCTGTAACAACCTTCCTATGATCCTCAAGTCCCACATTTCTCCAGTGCCCAATCACAGGCTTTAGCCTTTTATTGAGCAGTTAAATTGGGGAGAAAATTCACAAGGCATCACTTGAGTACATGAGAATCTGTTTTTGGTGGGCAACCACCTCTTGAGGAACCACTATTTATCATTAGAATTCAAACAGCATCAGACCAACCAATTTCAGTATACTATGGATCATTTGTACAGGAAATACAGGACATAATACTGTTGTCAATTTTTGTATATGTTATAAAAAAAAAGATGATAGCATTGAAACAGAAATTCATTGATAACTACATAGGCAATATGCATGTATCTTTGAATGTGTTCGAAATTCCAATTGATTGGACCAATTATATATATATATATATATATTTGAGTTCTGAGGAGTGTAACTTTCAATGAACTAAGTAGAGTAAGTCAGCTTCATGGTCATATCATTTTTTATACAAAAATAGATAGGAATTCATCTGATTCCACATTTTTTTGTGATTATATACTGTTAAGCTGTAGGACCAGACCCCCAAGCTGGTTTCAATATGGCATGCAATCACTGAACCCTTAGAAAACAAAACTCATACTTTGTTTTTTCTTTTACACATCTCATGTGGATATTATTCAGTATGAAAATATAAGACAGAAAAATTCTCATTTATATACCCATGTGTTAACGTCAAATAGGCTAATTGTTAATACTAGCTAAAAATTGCTTCTTAAATCAAAATTAATGACATTTCATACACAAAAACCCACTCTCACAAGTATTCATGATTTGTTCCATTTACATATTTTAATATTTTCCTAGTTCACTCCATTAGAAAAATGACTACCAAATATGTTTAATATAAAGGTATAAAACGTTTACTTAATTTTTAAAGTAGCTTTTGGATCGATCAAGTATCATAATATTTCTGGATTCAGATATTACATAATATTAGAACAAATGTTTAAAATACTTGTGTTATCTATTCCTTCAAGCACTTCATGACTATAATAGCTTATTTCATTGCATTTTGCACAATGTTGGGAGTTTGAAAAAGATTTGAACTGAGGTTCCTATTGATGAGTAAATTCTACCAAGTTTTGAAATTATACCTACCCATGATCTTGTCTCCATTTTTGTATTTGTTGGTACGGATATTTGGGAAATAATGGTTTACATTATACAAGTGCCAGTAACCAATAATAGCGTCCTTAGGATCATGAACTTAGCATTCTTTGTTAATGAGATAAACTGAGAAAATGAGAAAAATAAACTTATAATCTATTGTTGCTTACATTACCTATTTTAGTACTTTCTTCAAAAGAAAAGTGTCTTAGTTAGGATTGCTATTCCTGCTAAAACATTATGACCAAGAAGCAATGTGGGTAGGAAAGGGATTATTCAGCTTACACTTCCATACTGCTGTTCATCACCAAGGAATTCAGGAGTAGAACTCAAGCAGGTCAGGAAACAGGATCTGATGCAGAGGCCATGGTGGGGTGTTCCTTACTGGCTTGCTTTCCCTGACTTGCAGATCTCTTATAGTACCAAGACTACCAGACCAGAGATTGCCACCACCAACAGGGGGACCTACCCCCTTGATCACTACTTGAGAAAATGACCCACAGCTGTATCTCAGGGAGGCATTTCCCCAGCTGGAGCTCCTTTCTCGGTGATAAGTCCAGCTGTGTCAAGATGACACAAAACTAGCCAGTTCAGAAATAATGTAGAGAAGTGCATCCACACTAATACTTGTCTCAAGATGAAGTCCTGAAAGTTCAATACTCACAAAATATATTTTTGCAATTGGCAAAATTGGGTCTAACTGCAGTAAACGTCTAACTGCAGCACAAAAGTGTGCCGTTGGCATTTCCCATGTTTTCTAAATATAAAGAAAAATAATATTCATCACCAGTTATTATTCCACATATAATTTTATGTTAGTATATTAGATTACTACTGAAATATATAAGATAAGAATAATCCAGACCATTGCCATTCTACTATTTCTATTCTAAGCTAAAGAGCTTCTCTCCGAATGTTCCAAGATTTTCAAATATGTTCTAGGTTTTACTGTGAGTAAATTTTGTTATATGAATTAACGTGTGAAGAGTAGGACAAAATGAGTACATTGTAACATGGACAGAAAATTCTTTCTTTAAGGAGTAATTATCTTTGGGTCTGTGTGGAAGGAAGCTATACTGTTTAGAGTGAATGATATAAGATGATTTTATGGATGTCAAACACATACTTTTCTGATATAATATGCCTTTGGCACTTCTTAGTTATGAATAGTTACACAAAGTGCATATGACTTCATTTATTAACTCACTCTTCCTAATTCTGCTTCACAGACAAAAAATTTAAAATAGTATCTGTTGTGTACAGTATAATGTGGAAATATGTTACAAACTTGCATCCTAGGGAAAGGTTTTCATCAGTCTTGAATCTGTGATTCATACTTTCTGGACTGCAAATGTTGCCAAACTCAAAAGACATTTAGTCATAGACACTAACTTTGAGTATCCCAAGAAACTTTCAAATGTCATACTATCCTAGCAAATATAACAGTATAAATAGAGACAATTGCATTTATATTCTATTTCTGATGAGGTTTGAAAAATTCTTATTGCTCTCAATAATAACATCACACCCTCAGTCTTGATGTGGTCCTTTGAATAGGGCCTGAATAAATTCCTTGTGCCCATATCAGGCTACTTTGTCCCAGTAAATAAGCACAGGTACTTGTAGCACTACAAGAGTTACAAACATTTTCTTGCTTTGTTGATGCACCATAGCAGACAATTGTAGTACACAATTGTGTGGAACAGAATGTTTTCTTATAAAACTCTTAAGAATGAAGTGGATTTTTACATTTGAGCAGAGCACATTTATTTACATATAAATAAATAAAAATATTAAAATCTCAATTTAAATAAAATTATAGGAATAATTTTTCCATTTTTCATCAGGCTTGTCTATGTACCTTTCTGGAACACTTAGAATATATAACTATCCTTTTGATAAAATATGTAACTTATATAATGCAATTAAATTGTATATAATTATATATAAATATATATGTGTATATGCTACCCCGCTTATATTTGTTGTGTGGATATATAATGAAGACTGACTACTTTGAATGAGACAGCTAATAACAATAATCTCAACGGTGACACAGTTTTAGAAAAACACTTCTTTACAATGAGTTTTGTATAGAAACACTTGGTTATATTCAAGAACAAAGTATACGTGGGCATTGCTCATAGATACCATAGATGGAACACTGAGAGATAGATAGAGGGATTAATGGCTTTTCCATATACAAATTTATATTGAATATTGCTTGATAGACATTGGTCTTTGCTCAAAATATTTACTCAGAAATTCTTGTTAACATAATCTTGATTATTTGACATTCACAGTTTTTTTGCCTTTTGTGTTGTAAATAATGGATCAGTCTCTCAGTCTCCTACTCTCCAACACTACTGAATTTCTCTCATGGGTAAAAGAACACAGTCATTATATTAAGAGAGCAATGGATATACCCTGCCTTAAAAAACACAATCATGATCATGGTGACTTCCCTACTATGTAAGTATATTCTTTTTATTTTTTTTGTTTCAATTAAGGTACTCTTTCCATATCCAATTGTCAACTAGAAATAAGTAAATCATCCATATATGTACAGGCCCAAGTATTCTATAACACCTGCTTGCTAGTCTCTACTGCTCTCTGTACAAGAACAGGAACTTAAGCTTAAAAACAATGATTGTAAAAGCAATTACTAGAAACATTTACTTTGTTAAAATTCCCAGGCATGACAGTGAAAAATCTGTGAGTATTTTAGATGTAAGAATTCAGTATATCTGATTATGTTTGCTATAGAGTTCTTGGTGAATGGATAGACATTCTGCCCATTGTAGGACTGAATGAGGCTCTAGAGATTTCTAGACTCTGTTTATAATTCCCCTTTAAATAACTTTTACTTACTTGGTGTAGTAAGACATTGTCATTTCCTTGTAGTTCCTTAAAAATGTAACATTACGCATAAGAATACCCACACTCCCATTTTCTCCAATTTCTTTAAATCATTTGAAGCCATGTAGATTGTGTTAAATTTTCCTGAAAACTAAAACACAATGTCCAGATTGATCAAGTGACCTAAACATTGGCATTCCCCTCTCTCTCTCATCTGTTTCACACATTGCTTCTGTGTCAAACAAAACTTACCTCACATGTAACATTCATGTTGCATTTTTTGAGTGGTGAATATATGTGTAAGTAACATTATTACTACATAGGATAAATCATTTCTTGGAAGAGTGAATTAGGTGCAATATTTCAAACTAAACAAATACTTAGCTTTTGTCAAAAATGCAGTGTAAGCAATAACAGTTTTTATGTCTTGACTTAATTTTTGACCTCTTATTTTATTGCGTGCTTACATTTCTTCAGAAATTAAGAACTTATTTTCATGCATAATGAAGTTGCAAACTGGGGAGATGATTTGTGAACAAACATGAGAATTTTCCTTTTACCCTTGAAATGAGAGTCACCACAACAGCAAAGACAACAAAAGGAGGAAAAACAATTCACATAACATAAATGATCCTAAAAAGTTTAGAGTAATTAACCAAATATCTTGAAGGAAGTATTTTTATATTTTCCAAGAAGTCATGTCTAGCTTTTCTGACAAGTTATATTTTAATAGTGCCCTTTTATTGGAGGGAAATACTTAAAATTGTGGCATTGTGCCTATAGAGATGGCTATGTTGTGAAACAGAAGTCATAAAAGAAAATAAATATATATGAGATCAAATCTCCAAAACTGTGGTAAAATTCAAATGCATTACTGTGTTTTTCCTCTCCTTCCTCCTACGGTGAAAAATATTTGAAATGGTGAGGCAAATATTAAAATATAGGCTAAATAGCCTATATACACAGGAATCATGAGATAACAAGCCGACATGTGGGCCACAATACTTAATGTCTCACTCTGACTTCTATGTGTTTACTATAACCTATGTCAATAACAAACAAATTTCCAAACGTAAAAATACCTTTATGGGAAACATAATTAAATATTAAATTTGGGATAAGCATATGTCGTGTATTCCCATACAAGGACATTTCAAACAATTTTGGTACATGCATGGCCAAAGAAATGACACTATCATTGTCAATTACTTAGATTTTTTTTTCACAATAAATATAATGTGTCATGACAAGGAAATTCAATCAAACAAAAGAGGTATGAACTTACTTTTAGTTGTTGTACTTGGTGAATTTTGTACCTGAACTTTTGGAAGATAATTCTGTATTCAAGAAACTTGTATTACTTTTCAATGACAAAACCAGACTTACGATGCCATTTATTAAATATCAAGTAAATCATATTAGTTTTTACTGCATTTATGCAAAGAATGTTTTAACACAGATAATATTGTGGGGGATGTCACAAATGCATACTTAATGGAAAGTTGTCTGAAATAATATATCAGTAGAATTACACTGATTCACAGAACAATGTGAAAAGCACCACACACACACACACACACACACACACTAACACACACACACACAAACAGACACACACACTTTAATGCCCATAATGTACTTTTTCAGGAATAATCAGAAAGGGTAACAGAGCAAGCAGAAAAACTTCACTATCTTGTCTTGGTCTCTAATGATACAGGGACGAGTTTCTCTTGAAACGTAAAATGTAGACACATTTAAAGCATTCCTCATTGGCAAGAACAATGACCTGATATTTCTTCCTTCTTCCTACCTTAAAAAACGGTTGGTGGACATATTCTGGCTGTTTTCCATTATACTGTTCACGAATGAATATTCATTGGACTACAATGTAACTGGATATTTGATACCGTACATATGACAAAGAACCTTTTTAGTTAAATGATTTATTTCAAGGACATATTTAGACTTTTACCATTCTATATTTATGTGCTAAATGATGAAATAAAAAATACTGCAATTTACAAACCCTGTTTCCCTGAGTAAGAGAATGTTTGTAATGTTAATTTCTACAATCCCTAAAATTCTTGCTACTGTAGAGCTTAATTAAAAAATAATACTACCTTTACTAACATATCAGTTAGATGGATCGATAGATAGATAGATAGATAGATAGATAGATAGATAGATAGATAGATACATACATACATACATACATACAAACATGCATACATACATACATACATACATACATACATACATACATACATACATACATACATACATAGAAAAAAATGAGAAATTATATAAATCAGAATTTAAGGAGGAGAGATTGAACAATAAGCCTTACAGAAAAAATGTGAGCTAAGAAGCTTATTTTTATCAACCGTTCATTGGAAAGTACTAAGGAGAATGCAAATATAATTTGCGTAAATGCACCATGATTTTTAGAAAATGATCTTGACCATAAATTTCAGATGTGTGCTTCCAAATCATTCCATTCAAACCTTTTCAAGTAATATGGTGCAAACTTAAATGTTCAACATTGTTATGGAAAAAGCAGACATGAGGACCTGTGGCACGCAACTTGTTCACTTTTCTTGCCCATAGTCCAAAAAACACATATTAGCAGCTGATAGGCTCCCATTAATGAGCACAGTATATGACTGTAAATACGATGGAAGGCAATAACAAAAAATGATTATTGTATTGTGAAATGATTTGGAAATTTACTGAAGATTAAAAGTGTTGACATAACAGCCAGTATAACATTTTTCAATACTTTGATTCGCTTAAGTAGGATAATCAATAGTAGTAATAAGCTACCATGGGAAGTTTAGAATAATACCCACTTGAAATTGACCAACCATGGACAACCAGTGGAATTTAGGAAAAAACATATTTTCCTACAGTTTGGTTAGAAAAGGATGTAGTATAGATTTTTTTACAATGTAGTAACCAGTTACAGGTGCACCCAAAATACAATGTTTCCCTACTTCACAAATTAAGATGTAGAATGTTGATCCAAAGTTACCACACCAAATCCATCTGCTTAATAAAGATCAAATCAAGGGAAAACTCAAATATGAAATGTGCTTTAACTGAAGAAAATTGATTAACTACATTTTAGGTCATATTCTGGGTTAGTTCTAGGAAATCCATGAAATAAATATCAAATTTTTCTGAATTCCAAGATCTAGAGAAGAAAATATGGAAGATCATTAGTGAGTAACAGAATATTATATATATGTCTGTGTGTGTGTGTGTAATTAATTAAAAAGGATAGGAAATATTAAAAAATATGTCATATATATGTATATGTGAAGGAAATCTCTTCTCCTAAAAGTGACTCATAATTAAACAAGAAAATCAAAGAGAAAGAAAATCTTTCAAAGCGAATACAAATAATTTACAGAAGTAACTTGTGATAGGTATTAACTGGTTATAAACACAGATACCCACTATGTCTCAGCAAACTCTCTGAGGTGAAAAGCGGGAAGCATCTTAAGATGAATACCAGAATAAGATTCTTTGAGAGTTAGAAGTGTGGCATAGTTTGAAGTGTTCTGTATACTTAAATATCTAAGGATTTGTGTGATTTATTTGATACCACATCAGAAAAGATGCTGATGGTTTTTTGAGCACAAGAAGGGCACACTTTTGCTTACTGAGCTCTGATAATTTTTATTCATATGGTTCCTGTTATTTCAGAGTGTTGAGAATCATCTATGATTTAGATATGTCTCACTCAGAAAGGTAGAGACTTAATGTCCAGAGTGAATATGTGTGCTCAGAGCTACATATTTTACTCAAAATTACATTAAGAATGGACTCTGAAGCATATAGTATTTTACATTTCAACTTGGTGAGTTGCTAAGATCCTGAAAACAGCTTCTCATTTGTCACTGTTTCTGCCTAAACTGGTTTTGTAAGTGTAGAAAGATTTATTCATGATGTGCCCTGCACTTCTTGAATTTCAAATTTTAAGACAAGATTGCATGAGATAAACTAAATATCCCTTTCTTAACTGCCACCTGTGCAATGAAACTTTAAGATATATTCACATATTTTTTTTTATTTTTAAATAAATAAAAATAATTGATTTATACACTCACATTCCTATATCAGCACCTCTTCCTCCTAATCCCCTATACAGATCCTCTCCCATTTCCCCTCCCTCTCTTATGAGAAGGGAGAACCCCCACTAGATTTTAACCTTCAACATAGCCATTCATCAGTTGTTGCCCCACACCTCCTTACTGTGCTCCATCTTCCAATCTCAGCAGAAAGTGTATACCTAAATCCAGGTCATTTCTGATAGAATGTCAGTTAGGCTGCCTTTCTATAAAAGTTCTCAACTTTTTTAGTTCTTCTGAAAGGAAATTAAATAAAATAAAGGTTTAAACTAAAAAGGCCTGGGACTGAGACAATCCCTTCAACAAGAAAGAGGATGTTTAACCTAGTGAGAGGAGTCTTTTATGCCCTTCATAGAACTGATCCAAGTGCTACTGAGGACTGCTGGCTATGCCTGTCCTCAGGTCCTCCTTATTATGAAGGAATTGCCTTCAATGGAGATTTCAACAGAACCAGCAGCCATACTTCCTGTTCTTGGGGGACAGGACAAAAACTGACCATGACTGAAGTATCTGCGAGGAGTCTAGGTCTCTGTATAGGCACCCCACTTCCACCCACAAAGACCTATGCGGACAAATTCAGTCCGTGTCCAGGATGGAACCTAATTACTATCTTGAACCTTTCCCAGTTGGATGGTGGGCTTGCAATAACAGACTTACTCCCTGTGTATCAACTAATGTTTTTAATTCATCTCATGATTTTTGTGTCATGATCCAGCTTTTACCCCACTTATATTATCACCCTGCATCCAGTTTAGAAAAAAGCTATGCTGGCCCGTAGTCAAAAAAGAACAATTACTTTAACCCTGGCTGCATTCATGGGAATAGGTATGGCAGTAGGAGTGGGGACAGGTGTGTCAGCTTTGATAGAATGAAGACAGGGAATTAATTCTTTGAGGGATGCTGTCAATGAAGACCTAGCGGCAATAGAGAAGTCCTTTGCGCTTTAGAAAAATCTTTGACCTCCCTGTCTGAGGTAGTTTTGCAGAGCAGGAGAGGTCTTGATTTGTTGTTCCTAAAAGAAGGAGGACTGTGTGCTGCCCTTAAAGAAGAGTGCTGCTTCTATGTAGATCATACAGGAATAGTTAGAGATTCTATGCAGAAACTGAGAGAAAGATTAGAGCAAAGGAAAAGAGAACGGGATGCTCAACGGGGGTGGTTTGAGACGTGGTTTGAGTCATGACCATCTTGGATAACTTCTTTGATTTCTGCTGTAGCTGGACCAGTCCTTATGATATGTTTAGCTTTAGTTTTTGGCCCTTGTATAATAAATAAAGGGATGGCTTTCATCCAGAGTAGAATTGATGCAGTAAAACTCATTGTTCTTCAGTGACAATAACAACCTATAGTTCAAGTAGATAAAGAGTTAGGGGCCACCAATCTCTACAATTCTATTATTAGAATTAGTATAAAGAGAAGAAGAGGGGATGAAAGGAAATTAAAATAAAATGTTTAAACTACAAAGGCCTGGGACTGAGACTGCAAAGAAAACATGCGCAGGCATGCTCGATTCCATCTTGAAACTATGTCACCCAGTCTTGAAGATAAAGGAAGGAATGCAGGAACTGGTTCTGACTATGTTGGCTGACTCACTGACCATCTGGCAGCCCGGCACCTCCTGCTCGCCCTCCCCCTCCCCTTTCTATAGAGAGCATATTTAAAAGCTGAAACATTAACCAGATGCATTGTCGACTTAGATAAGCCCCGGGCTTTAGAATCTTTATATGCCCCGACCTGCACATACTACTCTGCTGACTCATAATCATGTTGCTGATGTTTGAATGGGCCAATCGTGTATAACCGAGCCAAATCGTCCTAGCACCTAACTGCTACCCTATAAAAACCCCGGGTTTTTGAATCGCAGGGTCATTCCTCTGTCTCCTGCATGAGATACATATCTACCCAGTGCTCCTCCATTAAAGCTGCCTTGTGATTTTGCAACAAGAAGGTCTCTCATTTTCTATTGATGACCCTGAATCAGGAGACTTGAGTGGGGGGCTCCTTCTTGGTGTCCTACACCTCTATTCTGATGCTATCCCTAATAACCCTCCATGTATTGTTACAATATCACAGTCAATAATTCAGGCTGAGACTTTCTGATAAACCAGAGGTCACAGAGGCCTTCAGAACTCCAGGTGATCTGGTTGTTCTCTTACACACTCTTGGTGGTTACCATATTATTCACACAATCCCTCCTCCAGTCCTCATCACCAAATCCCCAACTCTAAGTTAAACGGGGACTCCATGATAGACCCAAAGATACTAGGCACCAGAACTGCAGGTAGGCCATTGACCAAACTTCCCTACAATCTAACTGTCCCACAATATTACTCCAGTACTCCATTTCTTGTCACATTTTGACAACTTCCAACTCAGGTGGATATTAGAGGTTTTCTGTTGTTTTAAATTTATTTATTTTTCATCTTTAATCCTGTCTTACAGTCCAGACTTCATCGCCCTCCTGATCACTCCTGATTTCATACCTCCTTCTTCCACTCCACACCTCAAGAGGATGTATTCAACACCCCACCAACACTCCATTAGACGTTACCACTTTATGGGGAATCACATCTCTTGAGGGTTAGGTTCAGCTTCTCTTACTGAGTCCAGACCCATCAGTCCTCTTCTCTATATGTGTTGGGAGGCACATATCAGCATATTTATGCAGCCTGGTTGGTACAGGTTACTTGAGATTGCTGCTCTTCCTATATGGTCATCCTCCTCCTTGGCTACTTCCACCTTTTCCCTAATACAGCCACAGGGGTCACTAGCTTCTGTTTATTGGGTGGTTATAAATATCTGCATTTGACTCTTTCAGGTTCTTGTTTGGCATTTCAGGGAGCAGTCATGATAGGTCCCTATTTGTAAGCACATCATAGTGTTAGTAATAGTGTCAAGCCTTGGGGCCTCCCCCTGAGCTTGAACATATTTGGGCCTGTCACTGGACCTCCTTTTCCTTAGGCTCTTATCCACTTTTCTCCCAGAATTTCTCTCATTCAGGAATAATTCTGGGTCTGAGCTTTTGATTTCAGGATGGCAACTCCATCACTTCAACTTTTCTATTCAAAGAGGATATTATATCTTTCTTCTCCCCAATGTAGGGCATGTCCTCTAGGGTCCCTCCCTTTGAGTCCCGAAAGTCTCTCACCCCCCCCCCCCAGGTCTCTTTTCCATTCTGGAGGGTCCCCCAACTCTTACCTTCTGAGGTCGCATTTCTGCTGGCCCCTCTGGGTTACAGTCCTTTTTCCTCACCCAATACCAGATCTGATTCCCCTCTCCCCCGCATCCACTGTCCACGTTCCCTCATAGGTCCCTTCTTCCCTCCCCTCTTAAGGTTGCTTTCTTTTCCCTCCATAATGGGATTGAGGCATCCTCACATGGGCCCTTCAAATTTTAATTTCTTGAGTTCTGTGGATTGAATCTTGGGCATTCTGTAATTTTTTGGCTAATATCTACTTATTAGCGAGTACATACCATGCATGTTATTTGGATCTGAGTTACCTCACTCAGGGTGATTATTTTTACTTCTAACCATATTTCTGCAAAACTCATGATATCTTCACTCTTAATAGCTGTGTAGTATTCATTGTGTAAATGAACAACATTTTCTGTATATGTTCTTCTGTTGTGGGACATTTTTTTTTTTCCAAATTCTGGTTATCACAAATAAGACAGCTATCAGCAGAGTGGAATACATGCCCTTGTTTTCTGGCCATAAATAAATGTGATGCGAATTATTCCATTGTTTCATTAGGTTTAGAAGTTTTGTCTTTCTTGCTTGTATGAGCTACATTAAATTTGGTGTAATGCTGTCTTCCCATTTCTATTCATACCTTCATGTCACAGGTTTTTCCCTATCCAATTACATTAGCATAGAAGAGTTCTGGAATTGGTTCTGGAAAAGGAATACAGAGCTAAATGTTGCATAGACAGTGAATGTCTCAGGTTAGGAAGAGAAGGAAGATAGTTGTGGCTTTGAAACCGCATGGCATTTACCAGCCTCAAGTAGCTATCACAAGATTGGGAAAAAAATGTGATAAGCTTTCTTATCAATTGGCTCTGATATCATTGTATTGGTATTTTGTAAATTGTGAGTTTATTTATCCATAAATCTGATTAGTTAATTAACGTTTAAGAGTCTTTATTTTACCGGGTTATTGGGTATTGTGATATGCAACAACGAGGGTTGTAGTTCCACTTAGTAATTGGAATGTGGGATAACATTAGGATAAAAGCTAGAGTAATGCACATATCCAAGTGAAGGCATCACTCTGCCATTTGAGTAGATTATCTCAGATATATTCCATATATTTGCAGGATGCATACAACACCACTTTTAGAGCTTTGCCTTACTCAGTCATTTGTAATTAAAATGAATATAATATTCTTTATCCTCCTTTATGAGGTAAAATTTCAGGGTGCAAATAAGGAAAATGAGTAGGTAACTAAATAGTTCTTTCTGTACATACATAGAAAAACATAGTGAAACCTACTCATGGACATAGAATTACACACAATCAAGATATAAACAATGACAGCCATGCACACAAACACTCAAGCTCACATAGATTTCATGCCTCAGGTAATCAGAGGACATCACTCTGGATTCTTAGTAAATAACCTTTTTGCTTTGTGAAGAACTGTCATATATCAACTGGATGTATATCTTTCCCTAAAGAAACCTACAAAGTAAACCTTATGATTGTTGAAATTTTGGTTAATATCCATGTAAAGATACCACTCTTTCTATGGTTTTGTATGTGTAGCACACATATTCAGGGATCCCCTCTTGCCAACAAAAGGTCTTAACAATAATGGACATGTTCTGACTTCCCACAAGAGCAGGCTATGTAAATCCCATGACTTATCACATGCTACTGACCTGGTTTTCAGTCATTGTAATTCTCTCACCTCTCACAGGAGAAATGACAAATACCTTAACTAGAATAAATGATTCTATACTTGTATTCTTGGACTATATCCTATGTAAACCTGGGATCTTGTTGAGTGCTATGTCTGTATGTTATTTCCATCATAGGCCTACATTTACTTCTTTTTAAAATTTGAAGAGATTTAGTAGTATTCTATGTTTACTAAATAAACAGATCACTGTGGAATGCACCCTGGACTTCTTTTTGGCTTTGCTTCCTCACTAAGTTACAAATAAATAATGAAAGTCCCCTTTTCATTTTGTGGAAATTCTCAAACCAACAACATGATGGATAGCAGTTCTCCAGGGTCTTCCGAACAGGCTGTTGTGAAATCCCACAGAATCTAAAAATAAACTATTTATTTTAGGAAGCAAGATTTTATTTCTTCCTTGACCAAGTGAGCATTGAGTAGATTGTTGTTCAGGTTCCATTACTATGTAGGCTTTGTTTTGATCCTCTTGTCCTTGAAGTCCAGATTTAATTTATGTTGGTTTAATAGGATACAGTGTTTTGTTTCAGTTTTCAATTGTGTTGAGGCTTATTGTGTTTCCTAGTATTTGGAGAGTTTTGCAGAATGTTGCATGAAGTGTAGAGAAGATGGTATAATATTTTGTGTTTGAGTAAAATGTTCTTTAGATATCTGTTAGTTACATTTGATGCACAACCTCAGTTTCATTGTTTCTCTGTTTAATTTCTGGGTCAACAACCTGTCAGTTGTAGATAGTGGAGTACTGAAGACTCCTACTACTTTTGTTTGAAGTTTGATGTGCGTTTTAATCTTTATTAATATGTTGTTTATGAAAGTGATTACATTTTACTTGACGCATAGATGTTCAGAAATGAGATGCTATATTGGAAATTTTTCTCTTGATGCGTATGAAATCTCTTTTCATGTCTCTATTAATAAATTTTGGTTGAAAGTTTATTTTATAATAAATTAGAATGGCTACTTCACCATGGTTCTTGACTGCATTTTGTTGGAAAATCTTCTTCCAGGCTTTTACTTTGAATTAATGTGTATCTCTGTTACTGATTTGGGTTTCTTGTATGCAGCTAGATGGTTTCTATTAATGCATCCACTGTATTAACCTTTTTTTTTTTTTTCATTTGAGAATAGTGACTAAAGATGTAGAGAGCTGTTAAGAACTAGTGATTTTTTAATTCCTGCTATTTTGATGTTGTTTTGTTGTTGTTGTTTTTGTTGTTGTTGTGGTGGTGGTGGTGGTGGTGGTGGTGGTGGTGATGGTGTGTGTGTGTGTGTCTACTTTTGGATTTCCTGATGTGGAATTACCTTTTACTTGTGTTCTGTGTTTTCTGGGGTGTAGTTACTCTACTTGTGTTGGAGTTTTCCTTATTGTATGCCCTCTAGGTCTGCATTAGTCAAACTATATTGTTAATTTGGTTTTGTTATGTAATATCTTGTTTTCATTTTTTTGTGGTGGTTAATTATTTTGCTGTGCATAGGAGTGTATGGTGGTATTTGTAAATGCTTATAGCCTATTAGACATAGGCCCAAGCATTTCTGGATTTTAAAACTCTCTTTTGAGAAGTGTTGTGTAAATATAATAGGTCTGAATTTATATGTTATTTAGTCTTTTTCTCCTGTGGCTTTTAATACTCTATCCCTGTTCTGTGTATTTAGTGTTTTGACAATTTTTCTATGAATATATTGATGATATTTTCTGGTCCTCTGATTTATAAGTCTTCTTATCTATTCAGATTATTCTGATGTTTGGTTTTTTCATAATCTCCCATATTTCCTAGATATTTTGTAATAGACTTTTTGGCTTTAGCATTTTCTTTAACAGATGTGTTACTTTCTTATACTGTGTATACTATCCATGTGAATCTTTCATCTATCTCTTTTATTTTGTTGGGTATTCTTGTTTCTGTATTTCCTTTTCTCTTTCCTATGTTTTCCTTCTTCAGGATTGCATCAGATCGTATTCTTTATTGCTTCTATTTTCATTTTTAGGTCTTGGAGTGTTTTAATCATTTATTCACCTGTTTGATTGTACTTTTAAGTATTTCTTTTTGCTTGTTAATTTCTTTTCCTTGTTAATGGTCTCTACATGACTGGTTGTAATTTGCCACAATTTTTTAATCGTTTTATTAGTTTCTTTTTTTAAGGGTTATATCATCGTTCTAATATTATAATTAAGGTAATTTTTGTGTTATTCATGTGTGTTAGCAATTACAGGGCTTGCTGTTATATGACAACTGAGTTCTTGTTTTGACATACTGAATTGATCTTGAGCCTTTTAATAGTTACTAGTTTTGGCCTGCCTAGTAAACTCACATGGTATTTTGGGAAATATTAAAAAATAAGCCCACCATCCCTCTGAAAGGCTTGACTACACTCCTGTGCGCCTGCCACCATCAACTCTCTCCACATAGTCCCCACATCATCTGGCTCGGTTGTTTCGGGAGCAGCTAGTAGTTCCTCAGCTATGACTCCATGTAGTCTATGATCCCACATTTCAGTAACTAAATAGAACCACCATCCTAGCAGTTGCATATAACAATACACAGTAACTCGGTAAAATCAAGACTCTTAAGGCTTAAATAACCAATCAGACTTATGTATCAATAAAAATCACAGTTTACAGGATGACAATACAATAATATTAGAGCTCATTAGTAATGATAAAAAAACTTTACCCCAGTATTTTTAACCTTGTGAAATCATAACTACTTGTGGCTGGTAAATGCCACGTGGGTTCATGTCCACAGCCATCTTACTTTTCCTCCTACCCTTAGATGATCCATGTCTCTTCAACACCTAGCTCTGCCTCCCTTTTCCCAGTCCAATCACAGACCTTCTCTGCAATAAAGTAATTGGACAGGGAAAATCCTTCAGATCATATTAAAAAAACAGTTATAAAAGGAATAGTTCTAATCCTTGTACTTATAAAATTTTATAAAAGTAGAAGAAATTTATACCAATAAAACCCTTGATTTTGCATCTAAAAAAACTATGTACAATCTAATAAATTATGACTTTATACCCAAGGAGATAAAGGGGTCTGCAACCCTATAGGTTATGAACAATATCAACTAACTAGTACCCCCGGAGCTCGTGTCTCTAGATGCATATGTATCAGAAGATGGCCTAGTCAGCTATCACTGGGAAGAGAGGCCTCTTGGTCTTGCATACTTTATATGCCTCAGTATGGGGAAATGCCAGGGCCAAGAAGTAGGAGAGGGTGGGTAGGGGAGTGTTGTGGGGAGGGTCTAGGGGACTTTTAGGAAAGCATTCAAAATGTAAATGAAGAAAATACCTAATTAAGTAAATCAATGAAAAAAAAAAAAAGAAATTATGACTTTAGCTTAGTAACAAGGAGATTTCTACCAAATGAAGTCCTGACTATGCAATCAATTCTAGCTATGCCACTCTGTTCCAGTATGATCATTCCTCTATTCCCTAGAAAGATAGCCTATTAATAACCATCTCCAGCCCCAAAGACCAGGGAACTGGCTAGATGGCTCTTCATATATTCTTCAAGCTGAATATGGGCATTGAGAAATTATGAAGGGAAGGGGAATGTTAGAGAAAATAGGATTGATACTCTCTGATCTCCATGTCTCGAGTAGATCTGACTGAAGTCCAGGAAATCAGGAGTTCAAGCAGGTCTGAATAGAATATCCCTCAGGGCTGCATATTATGCAATATATAAATCCCAAAACTAAATTTTAATATCATCAAGACATATATTTTGTTTGATTTTCTGTGACCTAGTCCTCTGGAAGTCTCTTTTTGTTATATTTTATTCATGTAACTCTGGAAAGTGTAAATCACTTTGACCATAGACATAGAGAAAAAATCTTTTCCCCAAATCTGCATATCCTTGAGCCAGTAAACAGAAAATCCTTTATTTAGACCTCTCTCTCACAGGAATAATATAAACACAAAACACAAAATTATACCCAGTTTGAAAATTAAAACAATCCAAAACAAATGAAGTAAAATAAGATACTGTAGGTCCCTATACTAGGCATTTCCTATCTTCAGAAGCAGGAAAACACACTCAAGATTCCCGTTGAGCCGATGTTATCAGAATATGAGCTTTCTGTGGCTTCTTAAACATCTATCCCATATTTCCATTTGGCTCTTGGCCAGAGCCACAGACATTGTATTAATACCTGTATAATATCTGTCTATTGAACTCAGTACCTGGAGCCACAGACATTGATAATTAATTCCTATTCAAAGCAGGCAATGATAATCACTGCACTCTCTACACTGGAGTCCGTGACTAATATTCCCTATCTAATTCTGAAATGTAGGTGATATTTCCTATTTGATTCAGGCAGAATCTGAATATAAATTTATCCTAAAAGCAAAGAATCTTAATTTTAAATTCACAATTTAATCCCACAGCCTGTTTCCTAAGCTCTGCTAGAAGTCTATTTGTTTTAACTCTAGCAGTTGAACTCATGTGACTCCCTTTTATCACTACCCAGTTACTCACTTATGGAGTACTACTCAGCTATTAAAAACAGTGAATTTGTGAAATTCATGGACATATGGATGTATCTTAAGGATATCATCCTTAGTGAGGTAACCCAATCACAAAAGAACACACATGATATGCACTCACTGATAAGTGGATATTAGCCCAGAAACTTAGAATACCCAAGATACAATTTGAAAATCACAAAAAAAAAAAAAAAAAATCAAGAAAAGGTAAGACCAATTTGTGGATACTTCAACCCTCTTTAGAATAGGGAACAAAATACCCATGGAAGGAGTTACAGAGACAAAGTTTGGAGGTAAGATATAAAGATGGACTATCCAGAGACTACCCCACATGGGGAACAATCCCATAATCAGCCACCAAACAAATACACTATTGTATATGACAGCAAGATATTGTTGAAGGGACCCTGATATTGCTGTCTGGTGTGAGGCTTTGCCAGTGCCTGGCAAATACAGAAGTGGATGCTCATAGTCATCTATAAGTTGGAACACAGGACCCCCAATGCAGAAGTTAGAGTAAGCACCAAAGGAACTTAAGGGGTCTGCAACCCTATAGGTGGAACAACAATATGAACTAACCAATACCCACAGAGCTTGTGTCTCTAGCTGCATGTGTATCAGAAGATGGCCTAGTCAGCCATCACTGGGAAGAGAGGCCCTTGGTATTGCAAACTTTATATGCACCAGTACAGAGCAAGGCCAGGGCCTAGAAGTGGGAGTGGGTGGGTAGGTGAGCAGGTCAGAGGAGGGTATAGGGAACATTTGGGATAGCATTTGAAATGTAAATAAAAAAAATCTAATAAAAAAATAAAATAAAAACATTTTAGCACATCTGGGGATAAAAAGCAAACAAACAAACAAACAAACAAACAACAACAACAACAACAAAACAAAAAACAAAATAAGTCTTAGCTCTGCCTCCCTTTTCCCTGTCCAATTAAAGACCTCCTCTCCACTAATGTAATTGAACTGTGAAAATTATGTGACAATATATCCATGAGTCCTGCTCTCCTGGATGGCAGCAGACTTCCAGAGTTGCAAGCAAGCTCCAGACCAGGAGCTTGGTAGTGCCATGCTGGAATTGCAGGTAGAGATGTGAACTAGAAGATGTACCATGGAGGGGACATAGCAGATATCCTGGCTATTTTAAACAAGTTGCTCTTTGTATTTTTAAATAGACATGCTTTGTGATTATCAAAAATTGTTCCAATTATGGATCTTTTGATGTTTTGTTCTCTTTCCACAGTATATATCTGAAGTAAACCATGTTGAAAGAAGGGTGTGTGAGGAAGTATGTAGTTACTATGCATGGTTGATGTGAAGGTTTATTCAAGAGATTAGAAATAAAAGAACTAAATGCATTTGGAACCACACAGACTGAACACAGTGATATAGGGAAGGAGAAAGTGGAAGAGAAAACAAACAGATACCAAGAGGACAGGAGCAAGCCAGGAAGCCATGTGTCCAAGAGACCACACGGACATGATGTGTGGGATTATATACAGATTAGAGTCTGAAGGAAGGAAAGTGAAACTCAGGGACTAGAACTGTTTAGGGTGGTATGTGCGGCAAAAAGTGCTGAGGATTAAGGATTAAGGATTCTGTAGCTGTTACAGGGTAACAAATGTAACAGTGTTTATGAATAACTGGTGGTCTGTGGGGCAATGGGCTAAACACAGACAGCTTGGTTTCCAGTTGAGGCTAGAACTTAAACCCTTGGACCCGGTGGTGATAATTCACCTACATGGGATAGCATGCATTAGACCATGTCTCCTGGACCTCTGTCTCCTTTCCAAGTTACCACCCACACAGTCCCCATAGGAGAGGCCTAGCTATTAGCCATGTAGGAACAGCACCAAGCCTTCCTATATGCAAATAAGGTTTCCCCAAAGTCTCAGTCCAAACCAATGAGAGATGCCTGATGTCAACCCGTCAATCACCCCCAGAACTGTATATAAATACATGCGAGTCTGGGGCTCCCCACAAAGAAAGCTACCCCACATCTCAGCCATCCCTGCTAATGTTCCTCTGTTAGCAATAGACATAAAAGAATGCTTTTCCCATCCCCCTCCACCCCTGAGAGTGTAAACGCTTTGCATTCTTGGTACCCCCATTAAGAACTCTGGCCCAGCCTCATGATATTAATGGTCTGCTCTCCCGCAGGGAATGGCTAATAGTCCAATCATTTGTCAGGAGGCTGTAGTCACTGCATTAATATCCTATTTAGACTAAGGACTCAATATCTATCATTACATGGATGATATTTCAGTTTGGGGAGACTCTTCTACCTCGCCATCTGAACTTAAGGAGCAGCTAATAACCTCCCTATCTGCCCTAGTATTCAAAACAGCCCCTCACAAAACCCAACTTATTCCAACCATTGCATTTTTATGAACAGAGATTTCCCTTACTTCAATATGTCACCTCAAACCCACCATTTCCTTCTCTCAAAAATTAACTCTTGCCTCCCTCCATATCTTTCTGGGCAACCTCAGTTGGCCTTATCCCTAGCTCCCCCTTCCTATAAGCACCCTTCAACCCCTCTTTAACCTCCTGAAAGGAGAAAAAAGTCCGTTCTCCCTGAGAACACTGTCCCCCAAGACAGTCCGTGTTCTAAATTCAGTCAATGCAGCCCTAAAAGATAAGGAACTTCCTAGGTATTACCAAACAAAACCTATACCACTCCTCATCTTTAACTCCTCCCCTGACCCATCCAGCATTTCCAGTTATTCGAGGGTCTCGAGTGGACCTTCTCCTTAGAACCAAATGGGGGGAGTGAGAGATGAGAACTAAGTGCTATGAAGGACAAAGGAAAGCACTCTGATTAGCATCAAGGTCTCACTATATTCAACAAAGCTCAAGGCTTAAATGGAAAAGTAAAAGGGGAATTACTTCTCAGCAGGAGGAATGGGACAATGGAAATGAACAAGCAAAGGAGCAGGTAATTCTCAGTAGGAGGGATGGGCCAGCTGATTTTTTTTTTTTTTTTTTTTTTTTTTTTTTTTTGTGGACTACACAGGAAGCAGGAACTTGGTGGTATCAGGGTACATCTTGTGGTCAGGACATCTGGCGCTGACTTAGGGCTGGAAAAATCTGTGGTTGTTCTCAGAGCTGTGCATCTGTGGCCCGCTTTTGATCCCCTTTTCTTCTCTGGGGCAGGGGAGGCCCAATTCAGAGATCAAGACAATATAGTTGTTAATAGCTCCCAACACTCCCCTATGCTTTTGGGGCACCTTTACCAACAAACATCAGGGGGTCCTGGAATGGCTCCACACCCTGATGGATGGCAAACCCCAAATTTTAAATGAGGTAGATGCCATCAGTAGAATAATTTTAAATTAGAGGGATGGAGCCCTGCAAACCCTACAAAAAGAACCCGACCTTGTCATCCCCTTCTCCCTCTCTGATATTCAGTGGCTAAACAAAAATCACTCCTGCTTGGCTATCAACTTAATAGGATTCCAAGGACAAATTGGAAACCATTATCCTGACGAGAAGTGGACCTCTGCCCTCCCTCTGTTGCAATGGCTACCCCCAAAATATTCTCAAAAGGGTCCATAGCAGGAGCCCCGTCAATATTTACTGATTAGGGAAAGAGGGAGGCTCCTCCGATTCAAAGAGCTACCCAGTCACTCCCCCCAATATAAAGAAATACATATCATCTATTTAGCCCTACAAGAAGTCGAGGTCCCCCTTCAGCTCTTTTCAGACAGTGTATATGCCGTCAATTTTCTCCCCTGGTTGTCAAGATCCTTCATGAAACTAGATGTGAGAACTATTCCTTCGTCTGAGCCTTTTGTTCCAAGAGCTGTATGTAACACTTGGAAAGAGATCTTTTCTCCTGTAGAGCCACCTGAGGTCCCACTGCACGTCTCACTGGATTATTGGATTTTCAGCCCAGCCTGATCCGACTCAGGTCAGAGAGGCTCTGAGTTACTGAGTTACATGGAAGGTGTGGCAGAGACTTTGTCTCCCTGCTTACACTCACTTCCCTTTGCTGGAAAATCTCTGAAAGCCAGGCCCACAGTGCCCAGCATCCACTTTATTTTATATAAATAAGGATCAGAGTGCCATCCTTACTATAGAAAAATAGGCCATTTGTCCTAAGTTTGAGACTTAACACATTTAATTTCTGAATACAAGGATGGATTCTTGGAAGTCAGCTCTAAGTTAAATGATGTTGACATTATCTTGCTGAATAGTTATAGGAGAGTTGTGTACTTTTCTAGCAGCCCAAAGTCAGTTTGAAGTCATGGCATTTCAAATAATCATTGTTCCTAAAGCCTGATCTCTGTTCAGATGAATGCATACCTGCAATCGAGGAGTGCAGTCTCTTTTTTTAAGGTAACAATTTCCTAAGGAGAATATTATGGCAGGACACGAAGCATTCATTAATGGATCTCACAAACGCAGGAATTGCTTCTTTATAGAAATAATTTAAATATTAGTATTTAGTTCTTTTATTGTTCAGAATAGTTTTCACTATACTAGAATTTTTTGTTGCACATGAAGTGGTGATGTTCTCTTTCAAAGTCTATAAAAAAATGCCTTGAAATTTTGATGAGGATTCCATTTTATCAGTAAATTGATTTTGGTAAGATGGATACTTTCACTATGATAGTCCTATCAATACATGAGCATGGGAGATCCTTTCCTCTTTTGGTATGCTCCTTATAAGATTGCTTTCTTCAGGGACACAAAGTTGTTGTCAAATGGACCTTTTAACAGCTTGGATAAAGTTACAAGATATTTTATAATATTTGTGCCTATTTGTGAAGTGTATTGTTTTCCTACCTTCATTTTTGGCCTATTTATTAATTCGATAAATGAAGGCTACTGATTTTGAGGTAATTTTTGTTTAGCCACTTCTCTGAAATAGCCAGCCATACGAGTGCAATGGTAGAATGTTGATGGTCATTTATGTATATTAACATATAATTCATGAATAATGTTACCTTTAATTCTTCCTTGCCAATTTGAATCTCCTTCATCACTTTTTATCGTGTAATTGCTCTAGCTAGAACAGCTAGTACTATCTTACATTGAGACAGAGAGAGGGGGCAGTGTTTTCTTGTCCCTGATTTTAGAGGGACTGTTTCAAGTTTCTGTCCATTAACGTTATGTTGGCTCTTGGCTTACTCTATATTGTTTTCTTTATGTTTATATATATGCCTTGAATTTCTGATTTAAGTCTTTAATATGAAGGGGTATTGTGTTTTGACAAAGGCTTTTTCAGCATCCAAGAATGCCATATGTTTATTTACATGGACAATCCAATCTCCAACACATGTGTCCTCTAAACTTCTTCAGCCTCTTGAGGTTATGAATCCACCTGTGAATGAATACAGACCTGGAAGTCCTATACAGTATGTGTGTTGGAGAACTCATATGAGATGGTATGTGCTGTCTATTTGGTGGTCCAGTGTCTGAGAGATCTCAGATGTCCAGATTAATTGAGACTGCTGATCCTCACAGGATCAACCTTCTCCTGAGCTTCTTTCAGCCTTCCCTAATTCAACAACAGGGGTCAGCTGCTTCTGTCCATTGATTGGGTGCAAATATCTGCATCTGACTCTTCCAGCTGCTTGTTAGGATTTTTGGAGGACAGTCACAATAGGTCCTTTATTGTGAGTGCTCCGTAGCCTCAGTAATAGTATCAGGCCTTTGGACACCCCTTTGAGATGGAACTCACTTTGGGCCTATTGCTGGAACTTTTTTTCTTTAGGCTCCTATTCATTTCCATCACTGCAGTTCTTTCAGATAAGAACCATTATGGATCAAATGTGGGAATGGGAAAGCCACCCCATCCCTTACTTGATGTTCTGTCTTCCTTCTGGAGGTGGATTCTATAAGTTCCCTCTCTCTCCTGTCAGGCATTTCATCTAAGGTCCCTTACTTTGAGTCTTGGGGGTTTCTCACCTGCAAGGTCTCTGGTGCATTCTGTGGGGTCACCTCAACCTCCTATTTTCTGAGGTTGCCTGTTCATATTCTTTCTGCTGGTTCTCAGGTCTTCAGTCCTTTTCCCTCATCCAAATCCAGATAAGGTTTCCATTTCTCTCCAACTCCCTCCAACCCCATCCACTTTCCTTTGCAACTCTCTTCCTCCCTTCTGACTTGTGATTGCTTTCTTCTTTTCCCAAGTGGGAATGAGTTGTCCTCACTTGGGCACTTCAGCTTCTTGACCTTTTCAGTTCTGTGGACAGTATCGTCAGTATTCTGAATGTTTTGTTGTTGTTGTTGTTGTTTGTTTTCTGGCTAATATCCATTTATTTGTGAGTACCTACCATGCATGTCCTTTCGGGTCTGAGTTACCCCACTTAGGATATTTTCTAATTCCATTCATGTGCCTGCAAATCTCAGGATGTCCTCATTTTTAATAGCTGACTAGTATCCCATTGTGTAAATGAACCACATTTACTGTATGCATTCTTCTGTTACTGGACATCTAGGTTGTTTCCAGATTCTGTCTATAACAAAGAAGGACACTATAACTTAGTGGCATTCATACCCCTATGGAACGTTGGAGAATCTTTTTAGGTATATTTCCAAGAGTGATACAGCTGGGTCTACAGGTACCTCTATTTCCAATTTTCTGATGAACCTGCAGACTGATTTCCAGAGTGTTTATACCAGTTTACAATCCCACCAGCAATGGAGGAATGTTCCTATTTCTCCACATACTCACCAGCATCTGCTGTCACCTGAAGTTTGATCTTAGCTATTCTGATTGGTGTATGGTGGAATCTTAGGGAAGTTTTGGTTTTTCATTTCTCTGATCACTAGGGACTTTGAACATTTCTTTAGGTGCTTCTCTGCCATTCAAGATTCCTCTGTTTTGAATTCTGGTTTCAGTGCTATTCCCCTTTTTTGATTGGACTATTTGGATATTTTGTGGTTTACTTCTTGGGTTCTTTATATATTTTGAATATTAGCCCTCTATTGGATGTGGTGTTAGTGAAGATGTTTTACCAATCTATAAGTTGCCGATTTGTCTTATTGAATATGCCCATTGCTTTGCAGAAGCTTTCCAGTTTCATGAGGTAACATTTTTTCAATTCTTGATCTTAGCTACTGAACCATTGGAGTTTTGTTTAGGAAATTCCCCCTGTGCCAATGAGGACAAGGCTTTTTCTCACTTTCTCTCCCATTAATTTCTTCTGTTATGTTGAGGATCTTGATCCACTAGACTTGAGCTTAGTGCAAGGTGACAAATATGGGTCTATTTTAATTCACTCAGCCAGTTAGACCAGCGCCATATTGGAAGAAGCTTTCCTTTTTCCATTGTATATTTTTGGCTTCTTTGTTAAAGATCAAGTGTGCATGTATGGTTTAATTTATGGGTCATCAATTTTGTTCCATTGATCAATGTTTCTGTATCTTTACTAATACCATGCAATATTTTATCACTATTGCAGAAGTGCAGCTTGAGGTCAGGAATGCTGATTCTACCATCTGATATTTTATTATTTTTTATTAGATATTTTCTTCATTTAAATTCCAAATGATATTCTCTTTCCTGGTTTCCCCACCTGAAAAACCACCCCTTGCTTCCCCACTATCTCTGCTCACCAACCCACCTACTCCCACTTCCTGTTCTTGGCATTCTCCGTTTAGACCGAGGCATAGAGCCTTCACAGTACCAAGAGTATTTCCTCCCATTGATGACTGACTAGGCCATCTTCTGCTACATATGTATGTAGCTGGAGACCTGAGTTCCACCATGTGTACACTTTAGTTGGTGGTTTGGTGTCTAGGAGATCTGCGGGTACTGGTTTGTTCATATTATTGTTCCTCCTATGGGGTTGCTAACCCCTTCAGCTCCTTAGACCCCATGTCAAGCACCTTCATTGTGGAACCATGTACTCAGTAGAATGGTAGGACTTAGGATCCACCTCTGTTTTAGTCAGGCACTGACAGAGCCTCTCAGGGGACAACTATATCAGGCTCCTGTCAGCAAGCTCTTATTGGCATCCACAAAAGTGTGTGGGTTTGGTGATTTTATATGGGATGGATTCTCTGGTGATGCAGTCTCTGGATGCTCACTCTTCCAGTCTCTGCTCCACAATTTGTCCTTGTAACTCTTTCAATTGGTATTTTGTTACCCCTTCTAAAGAGAATTGAAGTATCCTAAAGTTGGTATCCCTTCTTTTTGTGTTTCATGTGGTTTACAAATTATATCTTGGGTATTCTGAGGTTTTGGGCAAATATCCACTTATCACTGAGTGTGCACAATATGTGTTCTTTTGTGATTGGCTTACCTCACTCAGGATGATAGTATCTAGTTCCAAACGTTTCCCTAAAAAAATTCATAAATTTTTGTTTGTGTTGGCATATCCAGGACTCGCTGTGGTGTGAGAGCTGGTTTTTGATGATGGTGAGTGGTCTTGGTTTCTTTTAGTAAGATTCTTACACTTGCCTTTTGCCATCTGGTAAACTCTGGTGTTAGTTGTTATAGCTATCTCTGGCCGGAGTTTGTTTCTACTGTGATTATGTTAGCCTCTGTCAGCAGTCCTGGGAGTCTAACTCTCTCCTGAGTCCCAGTGTTCAGAATATTCTCTGCATGCCACCTCCACTATTGCAGGGAAGGTGCACGGAGATCTGGAGCTCAGCTTTACCTCCTGGCTGAAAATGCAGGCCTGAAAGGTGCCCTTTCCCAGAAGCAATGTTGCTTCTGCACCCTGTGAGCCCTCCCTGGAGACCACATCTCCTATGGCGGGAAAAGTGTGCAGATGTCTGGAGCTCAGTTCTGCTTCCTGGCTGAAGATTCAGGCCCAAAAGATGCTCTGTTCTAGAAGCTTTGCTGCTTTTGCAGCAAGTGCACTCTCCTGCCCAGACTTGTCTCTCCTGGACCTGGGACACAAGATGGCTCTCTCACCTACTCAGGTGCTTAGAGCCCTCCCTGGATGCCACCTCTCCACCAGTGTAATAAGTCTCTGTGCTTCTCCTTTAAAGTGCTTCTATCTGTTTCCTTTGCTCCCCTGTTTTTCTCTAAGGGAGTTATTTATATCCTCCATAAAATCCTCTGTAAGCTTCATGACACATGATTTTAACTCTACATCTTGCTTTTCTGGTGTGTTGGGGATTCCAGGACTTGCTGTGTTGAGGGAACTGGCTTATGATGTTGCCAAATAATCTTGTTTTCTGTTGGTAAGATTCTTACATTTGCCTTTTGCCATCTGGTTATCTCTGGTGTTAGATGTTCTTGCTGTCTCTGGCTGGAGCTTGTTCCTCCTGTAGGTGTGTAATCCTCTGTCTCCACTCCTGGAAGACTGGCTTTCTCCTGGAAGAACTTGTGCACTAAGGACTCTGGGACAGCCCAAGCTGTGGTTGCAGATTTTGGACAGGAAGAATCCTGTCCCAGCTGCTCCACTGATCTTGTTCTCCTTGTCAGCCCCTCTCCACAAAGTTATTGGAAAGAAAGTAGCTGTTTAAACTCCTTTCCCAGGAGCAAAAACACTCCTGGAAGAAGAGGTCCTTCCTGGTGGGAACCATGCTCAGCAGGCTGTAGAACAGCCTCAGCTAGCGGGTACAGATCCAGAAGTGATTTGTTAATGAACCAATATTATTGGTGTTATGTATGTGCTTCAAATTCGATGTGTTTGTTACAGTTATGTGCATCCAATAAGTGAGTCTGCATCCAATTTCATTCCAATACAGAAAATGACTTTACAATATTAGTTGAACCTAGTTGGTTATGATATTCAATGATTTAATATATAAATTAGTTCTGAAGAAAAGTCTATATTCAATTTAATATATCAAGTGAATAAAAATGATGCAAAATGCCATTGAGATCAATTTTGTTAGCCATCTCAAGCTTAGAATGTAGTAGGGAACCATTTTTTTTCCTTTAGTTCATTTGTTTGTTTTTAATTTCATGTTACTCTTCTTTGTTTTTCCCGAACAGGTTTTTGTATATTATGGTTCTGTATTTTGATTATATTTTAATTGGAGTTTATTACTTCCTTTTTTTCGGTTCACAAAAGGCTTACTATTTTTAGAAGAAATGTGAAGTCTTCGTGATTTCAATGTCAAGTAAAATATGGAAACACTAACAGCTTAGGAGAAAAGGCCAAATTCTCCAAACCAGTTTTTCTAGATCATATTCAAGGGAATATGGCAAAACAAATACAAATCTGTAATTAAAATAAATACAGAAAAGGAAGATAAATTCTGTTCTGAAAGGATCCCAAATCATTTCAATTCTGGAAAAATGATTTATAAAACTTTTTTCATAAGTTATATTTTAAAATTTAAATTATCTATTCTGATTTTTAAAAAATGAACTTTATTTTTTTTTATTCTCTAGCAAATATGGCAAAATTTTACTTACTTCCCTACATATAATTGCTGTTATCTTCTCTCTCTCTCTCTCTCTCTCTCTCTCTCTCTCTCTCTCTCTCTCTCTATCTCCCCACACAGCAACAAAAACACAAAAGCAAAAACTGAAAAGAAATGAAAAGTAAATCTTGGAGTACATTAAACACAAACTTTTATGTATCCCATTTACTGCTTCTTATGGTATTGCTTGGGATTCATGAATGTGTTATCCTTAAGAGATCATGCCAATAGCTTCACTTGTATCATGATGTTCATTCCTATATCAGTCTTTGAGGGTAAAAAAGACAGAGAGTGTAAGGAATTTTTAATTATGTTTGTATTCCAGATATGGTAGGTTTTGGAGTATGGGTGTACAAAGTGTCAAGGCACAGGATAAATGGTCTTTTAAATGATTTTGAAATTATAAAATTATAAAACTCAATATGGATATTTTAAAACAGTAAGTTCTTAAACTGAGTGATTGTATATACAATCAACTGGAACTTATTTTTCTTTAAACAACAACAAAAAAATTCCTTCTTTGGTATATGTGTAGTCTTCTATTGTTTACCAAGTAAATTAGAACAATATGCTTTTTCACACTGTTTACATGAGACCACAAAATCTATATGAAATGTATCACATGAACACTGTGCAAATCAACCTACATTTTCAGGGTTGAGTCAAGCACTGAATTGTTATGTGTTCATTAGGTACTGATATGGACATTTAGGAAGTATGTCATATTCTAATTTCTTTCCAATGAAGAAAATAACTTCTGAGTATAAGTTTGCCTCAGTATCAAATTTTTATGTACAAATTAGTGGTAAAAGAGAGTCTATATATGGTTTAATATATCAACTCAATATGAGAGATGGAAAACGCTACTGAGTTCACGGTTTGTGATGGCTATCTACTGCTCTGGGTGTTTTTCTCCTTGCTCCAAATTACTGGTTTTGGTTTCTACCAAAGAGGTATTTTTGTGGATTACATTTCTGTATTTTAATCTTATTGTAAGATGAGTTCTGAGTCTGTGTGTTTCTCATGTATATTTTCATCAGATTCTCCTTGTTCCTTTTCTTTGTTCTATTCTGCTTTTTTTTATTTTTGTTTATGTCATTTTATATTATATTTTAATTATTAATTTTTGTTTTAATAAGAGAAAATATTTGGGACTGAGATGGGAAGTTTAAAGGATGAGACATGCTTAGTGGCACATGCCTTTAATCCCAGCACTTGGGAGGCAGAGGCGAGAAAATTTCTTAGCTCAAGGCTAGCCTGGTCTACAGAGAGAGTTCCAGGACAGCCAGGGATATTCAGAAAAATTCTATCTCAAAAAAAAAAAAATTTAAATAACAGTACCTATGGAAAAAGTCAAATTCTAATTTTAAAAATTAAATAAAAGCTAGAAAGATTTCTTTACCTCACTTTAAAGACCTGTTTTCCTATGACATGCCCAAGGCTCATTTTCATGTGTGCCTGAACTCAATTGTTGTTAATATCTATTTACTCATCAAAAAGATTAACAATTTCAAGCAGGCACCACATTTCTTTGAGTACATGTACTCTAAGATGTATAAAAACATATTTAGCAAACTTAACGTTTGAAATATCTAATTAGGAAAATAAGGTAGTAAATGAATTGTGGTAATTTATAATCCTTCCTGTGTTGACTGTGAATGACATCACCAAAAATCTTAATATTCATAGTTTATTAACTGAAATGGTGAATTTAAGTTCTCTGAGATATATTCACATTAAATTTCTTGGCCACAAATTTTAATTAAAATTGAAGACATTTATACAAGTTCCAATATTTCTAATGAGACCAATCCATGTTAAAACCAATAGAAGATAAATACATAGTATTTCAATACTGAGATGAAAGTCATGTCATATTTTGCATGTTGTGGATATTTTAATTGAAAAAGTAGCCTAGAAAGAACACTTATTCAAATCCTGGAATGAAAAGAATTTATCAATGAATGACATAATTTTGCAGCATTTAGGTTTTAGTGTTAAAACATAGGATATGAAATATGTAAAAGCAGTACTTCATGACAATGTGTAAAATATTATTGCGAGCAAATAGCACCATGAGTAATTCTGCAAGTCAGGAAGAACACACAGTTATATGGGCAGAATGAAACAACGTTGTTGGCATGGTGTCATCCATATTATTTCTGCTTTGGTGGAGAATATAAATGGGAAAGAAAGTAGAAAAGAAAATTCTCAGAAGATTATGCTAGGGGTGAAAACACTGAATGCAATGAAGAAAGGCATACCCTGAGACAGCATAGAGTAGGTAGCGTCTCAAAACCTGGAGAGAATTTGAATACATTGTATAACTGAATATTTGTCCTTTAACACATATGAATTAAGAAAGACTTTTTAAATTATTGTAATAGAGTGTCATAGGTTAATAGATTATGGCCAGGGGCAGGAGGCAGGTCTTTCGTGAACATTTAGAAAAGCAAAAATTTTGTACATGTACCTTCATTGACTCACTGGGATAAATTTTGCAGGCTCAGGTAAAAAACATTCTGAGTCTGTCCATTAACAGTTAAGACTCATGACCTAACCATAGGAATGAAAAACAGACCCAGATTCATAATTATCAGAGACTCATATACCAAATGTGAACTCAGATAAATTAGGATGTAAACTTCACAGTACTGCAAAAGAAAAAAAACAATCAGTTAATAACATGCTTTGAAATAGTTAAACTGTGCTTTCAAGTCAGGGAAGAAAAATGTTAATTCAAAACTGACACTAAGACTCACCTGGCTTATTTCTGCCTTTGTGCAGTCTTCACAAATTTAAGAAGGAAAGAGAGACCCTTAGAGCTCAGTAGCTTTTTTTTTTTTTTTTTTTTTTTTTTTTGGACTGGCAAGTAAAATACCAATTCAATCATGATATAGGTGGAAATGCCAAAGTCTACAAACCAGTTTCTGTAGGTCACACAATAGGAAAAATTCAAGATAATTATCAATCTGTACATAAAATTAAAAAATAGTAAGAAGATATATTTAATGGTTAACTCTCCTGAAAATTTCTCAAATCAGCCAAAAATTTTTTTTGAAAAATCTGTTCTGTAATTTACATATAAACTTTAAATTGTTTAGTATTCCTAATTATCAAACAGTATATTTTAATGTAATATTCATCTTCTCCCAAATATGTTCATGTTCTCCTCTGTTACCAACACACATTTTTTTCTTCATTATCTCTCTTAGGGTAAAACACAAAAACATAAACCATAAAACTGACAAAAAAAGGAAGGAAAGAAAGAAGAGAAAAGTAAATCATGTAGTCCATGAAACACAAACTTCTATTATCTGCTGAACTACTAATTTTGGTTAAGCTTGGGGTGGGTTATTTTGTTATCCTTAAAAGATCATGCCCATAGCTTCAAAAACTGTATCATGTTAATTATTTCTTTGTGAGTCTTTAAAGGTAACAAACATATTGAGTGTAAAGAATTTTAAAACTTGCAAGTGTTTCAGATGTGTTGACATTTTTACATGGGTAATGAGAGACATGGGATATGATAAATTGTTATCTAAAAGGCTTTTGGAATTCTATTTTATTTCATAATTTTGGAATTATAAAATGAAATATAGATACTTTCATCTAGTAATTTTAAAAACAATAGAATTGATTTGTAACCAACTTGCACATGTTTTAAAATTCTTGTTTGGTATATGTTGTAACCTTGTTTTATTACCAAGGAGATTAGAATGATCTGGTTTTTTGACATAGTTTACATGAGAGGTTAAAATCCATGAGATGTTTCTTAGGATAGCTCTGTAAATCAACCTATATTTTAGGTGTTGTGTAAGGGATTGAACTGCTATATGTCCATAATTTATTTTTATTCAGTAAGGGTGTCTCAGTTTACAAAATGAGTTCTAGGACATCCAGGGCTATACAGAGAAACCCTGTCTCAAAAATCCAATATATACACACACACACTCACACACACACACATTTCCAATAAAGAAAATAACTTCTAATAGTAAGCTTGATCTCAATACCAAAGTATAATGTCCTAGTTAAGAAGAATCCATATTTAATTTAATATAACAAGTCAATAGGACAGATGAAAAGTGCAATGAAGTTCATATTTTTTGTTGGCTCTCTAGTACAGGGAATCTTGTGGAGCTTTTTTTTTTTTTTTTTTTCTATTTGTTTTGGATTCAAATTTTATGTTACTGTTTTGTTTTTGTTTTTAACCAAACAATTTTTTTGTATATTAATCTTTACATTTTGATTTTATTTTAATATGAGTTCCATGTCTCTTTAATTCTCTTGTGTGTTCCCATCTCCTTTTATTTGTCTGTTTATTATGCTCTATTCTCGTTTGGTTGTTTATTTTTGTTAAAGTCATTGGACATTAATTTTTTTATTATGTATTTGTCTTTTAATGCGATAAAATATTGAGGATTATATAGGAAGTATAAAAGATATAATAGGGGAAGCTATCATAATACCTATCCCTGTGGGGGGGAAAATATCTAGTTCTAATTTTAAAAATGAAAATAAGCTAGCAATTTTTTTCTTTACTTCTCTCTAATTATGTTTTTTTTTACACAATGCCCAAGAATCATTCTTACATCTGCATAAACTTAAATGTTTTTTAATATCTTTTCATCAAAAAGCTTAAATTGCAGTTACACACATATTAACAATGAAAAAGAGAAAACCCTGATACAGCATAGAGTTATTTAGCATATTAACACAAGATGAGATTTTGAATATTGGTGTTTGCCATGTATGAATTTTGGAAGATATTTTAAAAACATTGTATGAGAGTCTCATAGGCTAAAAATTAGAATGTCCGAAGTGGGTGAAGGCAGGTTTTTCTTGAACATATGGAAAAGGTCAAAATTAGTAAGGAAAACTTCCTTTACTTGCTGAGATAAATTTGACATCATAAAGAGCAAAACAGTAGGAGTCTATCCATAGTGACTTAATATACATAAGATTCACAAATGACATGTTTTTTTTTTACATATAAGAGATGTCCTTAACTATGATTGTCTCAAAAATAATGTAAAACACAAATCTTTCTCTGCTGTGAGTAAAATAACAAACATCAATTACTACCATGTACTGCAAGAGTTAAACTGAATGTACTGGAATGTGAAGAAAATTGTTAATTCACAATTTCTATCAAAATTCACATGGTTTGTTAGTTCCTTTTTACAGTCCACAATTTGTACACAATTTTAATAGATTAAGATGGGCCCTGGCAGTGTTTGGACTGCCAAGTAAAATCCTATATCAATCACATATTGGATAGCAGGCCAAATACTACAATCGAGTTTCTCTAAGTCACTCACCAGGAAATGTGGCAAGATAAATATCAATCTGTACTTATAACAAAGACACAGATAGGAGAAAATTCACCATTCATAAGATCCTGAAAATTTCTAGACTCTGTAAAAAGTTCTTATTTCTGTTCAGTAAAGTATTTTCTTTAAAGATTTAGATTGATTATTTTTTCTGGTTGTCATACAATATACTTTAATTGTATTCTTTATCACTTAGATTTGTTGTACATTCCTACATACATTTGCTGTCCATGTTCTCTCTTAGCACATAAACAAATACAAATCCCACAAAAATGAAAAATAAATCATAGAGTTCATTATACAATAAAATTTGTTGTTTCCCAAGTTCTTGACATTGAATTGCTTATTGTAGTATCATCTTTCTTTTCGTTCTCTCTCTTTTTTTTTTTTTGCATTATTATTTCATTGTTTTTTTCAATCCAGATTCTATCCCCTTCTGACCCACCCTCTGACTGTTACATGCCACATGTCTCCTCCCAGGCCCCATCTCCATGAGGATGCCCAATCCTCCAGGCCACCCAACCGGATTTCTTCACTTCCTGGAACCTCCAGCATCTTGAGGTTTAGGTGCATCTTATCTGACTGAGTGCAGACCTGGCAGTCTTCTGCTCTACTGGGGCCTCATATCAGCTGATGTATGCTGCTCCATTGGTGACCCAGTGCCTATGAGATCAAGGAGAGTTGAGACTATTGGTCTTCCTACAGTGTTACACTCCTTCTCAACCTCTTCCATCTTTTCCCTAATTTAACCATGAGGGTTGGCAATTTCTATAAATTGTTTAGATATTAATATCTGCATCTGACTCCCACAGGTGCTTGTTGGATCTTTCAGTGGGCAGTCATACTAGGATCATTTTTGTAAGAACACCATATCCTAAGCTATAGGGTAAGGCCATAGAACATCCCCTTGAGCTGGATCCCACTTTGGTCCTGTCACTGAACCTCCTTTTCTTCATGCCTTTCTTCATTATTGTCCCTGCAGTTCTTTCAGATAGGAACAATTCTGTGTCAGAGTTTTTAACTGTGGGATGGCAACCCCATTTAGGGACATTTAATGTGTCTGCAAAAATTGCATTACCATGTTAAATTCAATGTCAATATTTGAGAGTTACAAACACTAATAGAGTAAATATTAAAAATATTCCAGCATAGCAAATGGAGTAAGAATTATATATGGGATTACACAGATACAGCAAACTGTTATGGGTCCTTCTAGCCGGTGGTAACACGAAAGAAATGGACACCAAGTCGGGTACACACAGCAACTTTACTTTGGGCCTTTTCTTTTACAGCTCTCTTCCCCAGCAGCTTCTTCTTGGGGCAAGGGCTAAACTTCTCCTATTACAACAGCTTCTCTTACTCTACTTCTACTCCTGACAAGGGCTAAACCAACTCATATTACAACAGCTTAGCTTCTACTTCTACTCACAGCAGGGGCTAAAACTACTCTCTTCACTACTTGTGCTGACTCACCTCCTTCTAGCTCCACCCCACCTCATCCAATCAGAATTCACACACGCTCCAGGCATGAGCTCAGGTCATTAACAGATAGGCTGACAGGTCCCAATCATGAGGAACATTCCAGCTTGGCAGGCAGAACACACATGCAGCCTCACTGAGCAGCTCGGGCAAGGCAGTAAACAAGTGGGTTTCATGGGGCCTGCAGCCATACTGCTTCCCACAGCAAACAGGCTAATGTGTCACTCCAAAAGCTTTTTAAACTCTAAGATGAGAAAATCAGTGGAGAGGCTGAATTGATGGCTCAGTGACTGTTCTTCCAAAGGTCTTGAGTGCAATTCCCAAAAAACACATGGTGGCTCCCAGCCATGTCTAATGTGATCTGACTGTGACACAATGATCATATGCATACAAAAAATCATTTATAAAAGTAAAATCAAAAGCAATACATGTAAATAATAAATTTGATAAACAGTATTCATGGATATGCATAGAAATGTCATTTGTTGAGGGGTTATTTGGAAAGACATCCTGTTCGAAAGCACATGGCTAAGCTTCAAAAATATGCTACCATGTTGCTTGTTTGATTAATTGAAGTTGTCAAAACATAGTCTTTATGAGAACAAGAATGCTTGGAACTGGTTGCCGAAGGGATATGCAATCCTATAGGTGGAACAACAATATGAACTAACAAATACACCCACCCCCCACACTCCCCGGAGCTTGTGTCTCTAGCTGCATTTGTTGGTCATCTGTAGAAAGAGAGGCCCAGTGTTTGTGAATACATTATATGCCTCAGTACAGGGGAATGCCAGGGCCAAGAAATGGGAGTGGGTGGGTGGGGGAGTGTGTGTGTGTGTGTGTGTGTGTGTGTGTGTGTGTGTGTGTGTGTGTGACTTTTGGGATAGCATTGGAAATGTAAATGAAATAAATACCCAATTAAAAAAAATTAAAAAGATCTATTTTCAGTTGAAAGTTCTAACACTGACAAAAATTACTTATGCCATGTTGTTATTTCATACAGTAGCCTTTCATTCCTATCTTCTGAAAGGCCCTACAAGTAGCTGACTGAGACTGATGCAGATAGTTACAGCCAACCATTAGATTGAGGTAAGAGACAACTATGGAAGAATTAACAGAAAAACTGAAGGAGTTGAAGGGTGTGACACCCCATTGGAAGAACAACAGTATCAATAACGTGGAAGCCCTCAGAGGTCCCAGAGCCTAAGCAGCCACCCAAAGTACATATATGAGCTAGTCCATAGCCATGGTGTATATGTAGCTGAGGACTGCCTTGTCTGACCTCATGAGTGAGGATGAATTTAAATCAGTAGAATTTGTTCCCCCAGAGTTGATGGCAGTGAGGTTAGGATGGATGGGGGAGCACACTCTCAGAAACAAAGGGGAAAAGGGAAGGGGAAAATCACAGTAAGGGGAATCTGGGAGCTGCAGTAACATTTGGAATATAAATGATTAATATTATTTAATAAAAAAGTTTTAAAAAGATGAATTTGAATAGACATAAACACCTAGATAAATGCTCTACCTATTTTCAAGTTTATTATTTTTGTTGCTTTTGCTTCTGAATTCCTTTGAGTTTTGATTTCTATCCTGCATTTTATATAAAGAGGATTTCTCAATTATGCCTCCTGTATTTAAAATTTCCCTGAAATAGTACTTGATAACTTTAGAGCCCTGAAACAACATGCAAAACATTTTCTCTGAGAATGTTTTCTATTGAGCTCATATTAGAAAATATTTCCTCTTTATTTTTTTTTTCCTCTTGAAGGGGGTCTTGGAGTTTTATTGCACACACCTACACACACACACACACACACACACACACACACACACACACAGAGAGGAAGAGAGAGAGAGAGAGAGAGAGAGAGAGAGAGAGAGAGAGAGAGAGATGATATATAAATGTACAAATACAAACGTAAATATATTGCATTTCTGATAAGTCCCTAGTCAAATTAACTAAAGGACCCAGAGGCAGCATTCCAGTTAACAAGATTAAAAATGTTTTTCTCTTTTAATTATTTTAAAAAATATTTCTCTTTTTTTTTCAGTCCACATTTTATCCCCATCCTGGTCTGACCCACCAACTTTTTCTCATCCCATTCCTCATCTCCCTGACACAAAGAGTATGTACCTACTCTCCCCTCCCTCCCAACCTCCACCCACCATACCAGAACTGCTCACTTCCTGGAACCTAAACTCTGTGGAGAATTAGCAATGCCATCTCTCCCTAAGCCTAGACCAGGCAGCCCTATGCTTTACATGAGTTGGGGGCTCATTCTAGATGGTGTATGCAGCCTTTTTGGTGGCTCAGTGTCTGAGAGATCTCAAGGGTCCAGGTTAGTTCAGAATGTTGATCTTCATATGTCGTTGCTCAAATTCTTTCAGTCTTTCCCTATTTATGCCATATGGGTCCCCGATTTCAGTGCATTGGCTAGGTGTATGGATCTGTTCCTGTTTCAGACATCTGCTTATTTGACTTCTTGAAAAAAGAGTTATGCTAGGCTTCGGTCTGAAAGTAGACCATAAGATCAATAATAGTGTCAGGCCTTGGAGCCTCCTCTTGAGCTGGATTCCAAGATGGGTCTGTCACTGGACCTCTTTTCCCTCAGTCTCTTCTCCATTTTTGTCTCTGCAGTCCTTTTAGATAAGAAAAATTCCATGACAAGCCCATCTCTCCACTTAGTACACTGCCTTTCTTCCGGACGTGGACACTTGATTTTCTATTTTTTAGTAATCAACCATCAGGATTATATAATAGTCATATTTCCTTCTGTCAATTCATGTCCTCTTTTCATCCATCAGAACATCCACATACTCATCTCTCTACAAATCTAGTATAAGCATTATCTGATTTATCCACTGTATCATATTTTATTCCCCAATGTATTTGTCTAAAACAAATGTAAATGTGCATGTAAAGAAACAGGTACAGGGCTGGAGAGATGGCTCAGTGGTTAAGAGCACCAACTGCTCTTCCGAAAGTCCTGAGTTCAAATCCCAGCAACCACATGGTGGCTCAAAACCATGCATAATGAGATCGAATGCCCTCTTCTGGTGCATCTGAAGACAGCTACACTCTACTTAGATATAATAATAAATAAATCTTAAAAAAAAAAGAAACAGGTACAGTATTCATGGCTGTCAGGTTTATGACTATTGCAGTCACTATAGAAGTTAGTGTAGAGTGTTTTCCAAAAGCTAGAAATCAATCTACTGCAGGATCCAATGAGGCTACATTCTTTATCCATTTAAATGTTAGTGAAAAGGAAAAATGCATTCTCTGTAGATTGAATTCTATGAGTATATATATAATCAGTTGGATGTGATGTTGATCATTCTCAGTGCAATATATGACTATGTCAGTTTTATATGTCACTCAAGGTTGTTCTTGAATATGCATATCTCCAGATATTTGTTGCAAACAGATGATCTTCGCAACTGCAAATAAATATCTGGGAATTTTCATTTTATAAGAAGTAGGTACTATGTCAGATTTTTATTAAATCAATTCAGTCTTGTAGGTTAGTATATGTATATCACAAACAAGCTTCTATTTAAGCCATGCTATGTAACCTCCACCCCCCATCAGGCTGAAACCTATTTGCTCAGGTTTCACTATTTATGTCTGTGAGGAGCCTGCAACTCTATTGTTCTGCCACACCCATTGCCACTTGCTCTTCTGGAGCCATACATGTGGTCACTCTGCATATGTAATATGGACAATCATAGAAGGAAACTTTATTGAACATAGCCACATTGGAAAGAAGAACATAGTCCAATAATATCCAAATATACCATCTGATCAACTTGATTTTCTAGGCAAATGATTATATTTAAGTAGGTGGTTAGAGATATACACAACTATGCAGTTTTGTTATAAGTGTGGCCCCACCTATTTTTGACTCACCTTTATCTTGGTTTCAAGGTAGACCAGTTGTCAAAACTAATGAAACCACATTCAAAGAGGAAGAATGTACCTCTAGTTGGCCCAGATCTTCAGGTTTTACTTCTCTCATCTTGGTTTTCCTAGCAGAATTCCAGCTCCTTAGACCATTGTGGCATTGCTTGGAAGCCAAAGGAAGGTAAATGGGACAATGTTTCCATACTTGGCTAGTTATAGAGTGATGTCAGAACCTGTCCACTCATCAATCCTTCAGAAGCTCATCAGCTTTTGTACGGGAACATTTTAAATAAATAATATATGAGCTTTTAAGATTTTGTTTTATTATTAAAATGTGTGTGTGTGTGTGTGTGTGTGTGTGTGTGTGTGTGTGTGTAGAGGTATGTGCACATGAGTAACTTTCTGATCTCCCTGAAGGGTGTTCTGAGCCACCTGATGTGAATGTTTGAATCTGAAAATTGAGCAACAGGAAGGGCAGTGTGTACCCTTATATTCTGAGAAATCTCTACAGACCATTAAAGTATTTTCTTAAGATTTTACTTTTAAAAGTTTCAATGACCAAAGTTAAAATACCATTAATCATATGGAACTAGAAAATGATTTATGTGTTTATATTTTATGGACACTAGTGATCATGGATTGTCTTCTATGAGGTGACTTGTTGGACCTTTTTGATATAATCACTATGATTAAAGCAATGATTCACTCATGTGTGTGTAATATTCAGAGTTGAGATACAATATTAATTTTATAAAGTTTTACTCTTTTTTTTTAGTGATGTGTAAAGGAAATCCTTTATGCCTAGCTTCAAGTGAGTGTACAGTGAAGACTTTATATCTGTTTTTAAGTGATTGATATTGAAGTGTTTCTGTGTAGATTTGAGTAAAATGTATGAATAAAGGCTTTTCTGTGTTTGGGTCACTAATTAGAGGGTGGAAAATTGTTTTGAGACTGTTTGAATCTTGAAAAAAATGTTGCCTCTGTGGAAGATCTGAGATGATATATGAGAACTTACAAAGGCACTAGTCCTGGTGCTAAGACACTACTGGCAAACCTTTAATTCTTATTTTTGATTATGTTTAGCCATGGACAAACAGGACAGGATAGAATTGAAGACCCAGAAATGAACCCACACAACTATCCTCACTTAAACTGTGACAGTGAATACAAAACCATCTAGTGACAAGAAGACAGCATTTTCAACAAATGGTACTGCTTCCACTGGTTTTCGGCATGTAGAAGAATGCAAAATGATCCATTCCTATCTTCTTGTACAAAGTTCAAATCCAAGTTGATAAAGGATATCCACATAAAACCCAATATGTAGAATGTCTCTTAGTACGTTCTATCTTGCCATTCTTTCTTATGTCAGAAACTTGAAGATTTAGATTTTGCATTGATAATTGAACTGATTGATGAAAGAAAAAGTGGGAAATTCTGGGTTAGTTCTTTTACCATAAACATAGGAAACATTATGTATCAAATATCACTTATACATGTATTTTCAAAACTTATAAAAATGAAATCTTTCAAAAATTCTGAAAGAAATATCTAGGAAACATTAAAATTGCCTAAATGTTCATGGACAAGGAAGCAGTGTGTCCTGGATTGGTGGTAAATATACATTAATCTAAGCACTCAGGACACAGAGGCAACAATTTTCACACTGTTGCCTTAACCAAATATATTTAAAATACTAAAAAAGAAACAATTTTCTCATTATAATGTTTAATTATTATATTATGAATATATATGTATGTATACAATGAAAAAAGAAAACTTATTGTACTGACATTCCAATGTTGAATTCTTACATTCTTTTATTCAAAACTTGAATTTCAATTTGAATTTTAAATTACTAATAAAAGAATGGAAAATTAATAAAATGATAACTGATAGTTGAAGCAAAAGAAATTTAATTGTAATTGAAGATTATTTTGATCAGAATTTTTTAAAAATGCTATAAAAACTTAAAAAAAAATACCCTAAGATTATGAACTTCAAAAATCCCTAAAACCCCTTTTAAAAACCTAAAAGTCTCTAAAACCCTAAAACAAAAACAAACCTAAATCCCTAAAGAAAATACCTGAAGCCCCCAAAAAACCTAAAACACTAAAAATCACCTAAAGCACTCCAAAACCCTAAAATCATAAAAAAAAACTAAAAGCATAAAAACCCTAAAGTCTTAAAACAAACAAACAAACAAAAAAAACAAAATCCTAAAAAAATGAAAATACATAAAAATAAATAAATAAATAAATAAATAAATAAATAAATAAATAAATAAATAAATTGCTATATCCCTAAATTCATTTAAAAAACAAAAAGAAACACAAAAGCAAAATAAAATAAAACAAAAAACTAGAGCCATGAAACACTAAAAACCTAGAAAACACTGACCTCTTGACCAGGTGAGGGCAACATCTTGTATTCTGGTTCCCTCAGAGAACAGTCTGCTCAGGAGAGCACATTGGCTGCACAAGTAACATAGGTTCTGGGATAGGATGCCATTGGGGCATTCATCTTCAGAAATGAGGCAGAGCTGGGCTCCAGACCTCTGTGCACCTTCCCTGCAAGAGGAGAGCTTGCCTGCAGGGAGTACTCTGACCACTGAGGCTCAAGAGAGAGTTGGACTCCCAGGAGTGCTGACAGACGCTAGCAGAATCAGAGCAGGAACAAACTCCAGCCAGAGACATCTATAACAACTAACAACAGAGATTACAAGATGGCAAAAGGCAAATATAAGAATCTTACTAATAGAAACCAAGACGACTCACCATCACCAGAAGCCAGGACTCCCACCAGAGCAAGTCCTGGATACCTCTACACACCTGAAAACCAAGATTCAGATTTAAAATCTTATCTCATGGTGCTGGTAGAGAAGTTATTAATTTCAAGAAGAAAACTAAAAACTCAATAAAGAGATACAGGAGAACATGGCTAAAAAGGTAGAAGGCCTTAAAGAGGAAGCAAAAAAAAAAAAAAAAACCAAAACACCTAAAAGATTTACAGGAAAACACTGCTGAACAAGTATAAGCCCTTAAAGAAGAAACGCAAAAACTCCTTAAGGAATTTCAGGAAAACACAACCAAACAGGTCATGGAATTGAACAAAACTATCCAAGATCTAAAAACAGAAGTAGAAACAATAAAGAAAACCCAAAGGGAGACAATGCTGGAGATAGAAACCCTAGGAAAGAAACGAGGAACCATAGATGCAAGCATCAGCAACAGAATACAAGAGATGGAAGAGAGAATCTCAGAAGCAAAAGATTCCATATAGAGAAACTGGAAACAACAATAAAGAAAATGCAAAATGCAAAAAGATCCTAACTTAAAACATCCAGGAAAGCCATGGTGGAACACACCTTTAATCCCAGCACTCAGGAGGTAGAGGCAGGCAGATTTCTGAGTTCAAGGCCAGCCTGGTCTACAGAGTGAGTTCCAGGACAGCCAGGACTACACAGAGAAACCATGTCTCAAAATAAACAAAAACAAAAACAAACAAACAAACAAAAACACCATCCAAGAATTTCAGGATACAATGAGAAGACCAAACATACAGATAATAGGAGTAGATGAGAATGAAGATTTTCAAATTAAAGGGCCAGCAAATATCTTCAACAAAATTATAGAAGAAAATTCCACAAACCTAATGAAATAGATGCCCATGAACATACAAGAAGCCTACAGAAGCCCAAATAGAATGCTCCAGAAATGAAATTCCACCTGACACATAATAATCTGAATAAATGCAGTAAATAAAGATAGAATATTAAAAGCAATAAGGGAAAAATGTCAAAAACATATAAAGGCAGGCCTATAAGAATAACACCAGACTTCTCACCAGAGACTAGGAAAGCCAGAAGATCCTAGACAGATGTTATACAGACCCAAAGAGAACACAAATGCCAGCCCAGAATACTATACACAGCAAAACTCTCAATTACCTTAGATGAAGAAACCAAAATATTCCATGATAAAACAAATTTCACAATGTATCTTTCAATGAATCCAATCATTCAGCGGATAATAAAAGGAAAACACCAACACAAGGATGGGAACTTCAACCTAGAAAAAGCAAGAAAGTAATCCAACAAACCTAACACAGCTGCAGGAACAGAATCCTAACTTTAACAACAAAAATATCAGGAAGCAACAATTACTTTTATTTAATTTCTCTTAACATCAATGGACTCAATTCTCCAATAAAATATACATAGACTAATAGACTGGCTACACCAACAGGACCCAACATATTGCTGCTTACAGGAAACCCAATTCAAGGAAAAGAAAGACACTACCTCAGAATGAAAGGTTCAAAAACAATTTTCCAAGCAAATGTTCCCAAGAAACAAGCTGGAATAGCAATTCTAATATCGACTATATCTGACTTCGAACCCAAAGTTATCAAAAAAGACAAGGAGGGGTACTTCATACTCATCAAAATTAAAATCTATAAAGATGAACATTCAATTCTGATTGTCTATGCTCCAAATACAAGGGCAGCTGCTTTCATTAAAGAAACTTTAGTAAAGCTCAAAACACACATTGCAACTCACACAATAATATTGGGAGACTTCAGCAGGCACTCTCACCAATGGACAGATCATGGAAACAGAAACGAAATAGAGACACATTGACACTAACAGAAATTATGAAACAAATGGATTTAATAGATATCTACAAAACATTTTATCCTAAAAAAAAAAAAAAAGGATATACATTCTTCTCAGCACAACATGGCACCTCCTCCAAAATTGGCAATACAATTGGTCAAAAAATTGGCCTCAACAGATAAAAAAAATATTGAAATTGCCCCATGCATCTTATCTGAACACCACAGACTAAGTCTGATCTTCAATAACAGCATAAAAAATAGAAAGCCAACATTCAGGTGGAAAGTAAACAACACTCTACTCAATGATTCCTTTGTCAAGGATGAAATAAAGAAAGAAATTAAAGACTTTTTAGAGTTTAATGAAAATGAAGCCACAACATACCCACACTCATGGGACACAATGAAGGCAGTCCTAAGAGGAAAACTCGGCCCTGGGTGCCTCCAAAAAGAAACTAGAGACAGCATACACTAATAGTCTGACAGCACTCCTAAAAGCTCTAGAACTAAAGGAATCAAATTCACCCAAGAGGAGTAGACCACAGGAAATAAACTCAGGGTTGAAATCAAACAAGTGGAAACAAACAACTATTCAAAGAATCAACCATAGGATCTGGTTCTTTGAGAAAATCAACAACATAGATAAAACCTTAGCCAGATTAACGAGAAGACACAGGGACAATATTCTAATTAACCAAATCAGAAATTAAAAAGGAGACATTACAACAAATCTCGAAAATATCCAAACCACCATTAGATCCTTCTACAAAAGGCTATACTCAACAAAATTGGAAAACCTGGAAGAAATGCACAAATTTCTAGACAGAAAACAGGTAACAAAGTTAAATCAGGATCAGACTAATTACGTAGACAGTCCTATATCCCCTAAAGAAATAGAAGCAGTCATCAATAGTCTCCCAGCCAAAAAACAAAATCATAAACAAAAACAAAAACAAAAACAAAAAACAAAACACATGACATGATGGGTTTAGGGCAGAGTTCGGTCAGACCTTCAATGAAGACCTAATTCCACTTCTTCACAAACTTTTCCACAAAATAGAAGCATAAGTTACTCTAACCAACTCATTCTATGAATCCACAATTACTCTGATACCTAAACCACAGAAAGATCTAACAAAGATAGAGAACTTCAGACCAATTTCCATTATGGATATTGATAAAAAAATACTCAATAAAATTCTCGCTATCCGAATCCAAGAACACATCAAAACAATCATCCCTCCTGACCAAGTAGGTTTCATCCCAGGGATGCAGAGATGGTTTAATATATGGATATCCATCAATGTAATCCATTATATAAACAAACTAAAAGAAAAAAAAAACCACAAGATCATCTGGATAGATGCTGAGAAAGCATTTGACAAATTCAACACCCATTCATGAAAAAAGTCTAGGAAAGATCAGGAATTCAAAGCCCATATATAGACATGATAAAAGCAATCTACAGTAAACCAGTAGCCAACATCAAAGTAAATAGTGAGAAGCTGGATGTAATCCCACTAAAATCAGGGACTAGACAAGCTGCTCACTTTCTCCGTACCTAGTTAACATTGTACTTGAAGCCCAAGCCAGAGCAATTTGACAACAAAAGGAAGTCAAGAGGATGCAAATTGGAAAGGAAGAAGTCAAAATATCACTATTTGCAGATGACATGATAGTATATATAAGTGTCCCTAAAAATCCACCACGGAACTCCTAAACCTGATAAACAGCTTCAGTGAAGTAACTGGATATAAAATTAAGTCAAACAAGTCAATGGCCTTTCTCTACACAAAGGATAAACAGGCTGAGAGAGAAATTAGGGAAAGAACACCCTTCTCAATAGTCACAAATAATATAAGGTACCTTGAGGTGACTCTAAGGAAATGAAATTTTGGTATAATAAGAACTTCAAATCTCTGAAGAAATAAATTGCAGAAGATCCCCTAAGATTGAAAGATCTCCCATACCAATGGATTGGCAGGATCAATATAGTAAAAATGGCTATCTTGCCAAAATCAATCTACAGATTTAATGCAATCCCCATTAAAATTCCAACTCAATTCTTCACTGAGTTTGAAAGGGCAATGTGCAAATTCATCTGAAATAATAAAAAACCTAGGATAGCAAAAGTTCTTCTCAAGGATAAAAGAACCTCTGGTGGAATCACCATGCCTGACCTAAGGCTGTACTACAGAGCAATTGTGATAAAAACTGCATGATACTGGTATAGCAACAGACAAGTAGACCAGTGCAATAAAATTGAAGACCCAGAAATAAATCCAAATACTTATGGACACTTGATCTTTGAACAAGGAAGCTAAAACCATCCAGAGGAGGGGGGGAAAAAAAAACACAGCATTTTCAACAAATGGTGCTGGCACAAATGGTGATTATCATGTAGAAGACTGTGAATTGATCCATTCCTATCTTCTTTTACTAAGGTCATATCTAAGTGGATGAAGGAACTCCACTTAAAACCATAGACCCTAAAACTTATAGAAGAGAAAGTGGAGGAAAGTCTTGAAGATCTGAACACAGGGGGAAAATTCCTGAATAGAATAGCAATGTCTTATGCTGTAAGATTGAGAATCGACAAATGGGACCTCATAAAATTGCAAAGCTTCTATAAGGCAAAAGACACCATCAATAAGACAAAAAGGTCACCAACAGATTGGGAAAGGATCTTTACCTATCCTAAATCAGATAGAGGTCTAATATCCAATACATATAAAGAACTCAAGAAGGTGGACTGTAGAAAATGAAATAACTACATTAAAAACGGGGCTCAGATCTAAACAAGGAATTCTCATCTGAGAAATCCCGAATGGCAGAGAAGCACATGAAAAAAAAATGTTCAGCATTCTTAATAATCAGGGAAATCAATATCAAAACAACCCTGAGATTCCACCTCACACTAGTCAGAACGGCTAAGATCAAAAATTCAGGTGACAGCAGTAGCTGTCAAGCATGTGGAGAAAGAGGAACACTCCTCCATTGTTGGCAGGATTGCAAGCTTGTACAACCACTCTGGAAATCAGTCTCGTTGTTCCTCAGAAAATTGGACTTAGTACTACCGGAGGATCCAGCAATACCTCTTCTGGGCATATATCCAGAAGGTGTTCCAACTGGTATAAAGGACACATGCTCCTCTATGTTCATAGCAGCCTTATTTATAATAGCCAGAAGCTGGAAAGAACCCAGCTGTCCCTCAACAGAGGAATGGATACAGAAAATGTGGTACATTTACACAATGGAGTACTACACAACTATTAAAAAGAATGAATTTATTAAATTCCTAGGCAAATGGATGGACCTGGAGGGCATCATCCTGTGTGAGGTAACCCGATCACAAAAGAACTCACTTAATATGCACTCACTGAAAAGTGGATATTAGCCCAGAAAGTTATATTACCCAAAATATAAGGCACAATTTGAAAAACACATGAAACTCAAGAAAAACGAAGAACTTAGTGTGGATACTTTGCCCATTCTTAGAATTGGAAACAAAACACCCATGGAAAGAGTAACAGAGACAAAGTTTGGAGCTGAAATTAAAGGATGCATCATCTAGAGACTGTCATACCCGGGGATTCATCCCATACCCGGAGATTCATCCAATCCCTGACACCTTTGCATACACCAGCAAGATTTCGCTGAAAGGACCCTGATATAGCTGTCTCTTGTGAGACTATGCCAGGGCCTAGCTAACACATAAGTGGATGTTCATATTCAGCTATTGGATGGAATATAGGGGCACCAATGGAGGAACTGAAAAAAGTACCTAAGGAGCTAAAGGGGTCTGCATCACTATAGGTGGAATAACAATATGAACTAACCAGTACAAGCCCCCCCCCCAACCCCCGGAGCTCATGTGCCTAGCTGCATATGTATCAGAAGGAGGCCTAGTTGGCCATCAGTGGAAAGAGAGGCCCACTGGTCTTGCAAACTTTATATGCCTCAGTACAGGTGAATGCACGTGCCAAGAAGTGGGAGTTGGTGTGTAGGGGAGTGGGGAAGGGAGGGTATTGGGGACTTTTGGGATAGCATTGGAAATGTAAATGAAGAAAAGGCTTAATTTAAAAATAAATAAATAAAATATACTTTACTTTATATTTTATCTGATATTCTTAACATCCAACTTGTATATTTTAAAGATATTCCAAAGTTAAGCGATTCTGCACTGCCATATGCATAGTGTCAGAGTGCTTCACACACTGCTAACTTTCACTCTTATTTGTCTTTTCAAATCAATGCCTTTTATCACATCAGGAATCTATGACCTTCCAAATCCCAACAAAGACAATTTACCATTATGTGATTTCTTAGATTTTGTTGCTGGAAAAAACACCATGACCAAGAGAAACATGTGAGGAAAGTGTTTATTTATTTATCCACCTTTTTTCATAGTACATTGAATGAAGTCGAGGCATGAAATTGGATGCAAGAACTCCATGAAAGCAAATGGAACAATGTTGATTACAGGCTTCATATTCATTGTGTATTCAGTACCATTTCTTATAACTCAAGAACAGTGTACCTACAGGTGCCACTGTTCACAGACAGTAGGGTAACCTCATATTAATCATTAATTATGGACATGGCTTAAACACACAACCACAGATCAAAATGATGGTAGCCATTCCTCATTGAGATTCCCTGATCTAAACATATTCATGTTTGCTTTCCTGTTTGTAAGTACACATATGTATATTACTTAATTTTTTATATGATGAAATACTACTTTTATTAAGATGAAGAATAACATAAGTTAAATATCATGTAACATTTTCTTACCATGAAAATTTCAATAAAGCAATTTACCTTTTCAGTTCTTTATAAAATTTGAATCTGGTCTATTTAAAATAACATAACACTTTGGGAGAAAGAAACACATTTGCAACCCTACACTAGAAGGCAAGATTGAGAAAATTTCCACAACTACCATGACCTTCCCCCTGATGCTGTGGTAGACAGGGAGGAAGGTGATCCAGACACTGCAGAACATCAGCATGCTGAAAGTTAGGAACTTGGCTTCATTGAATGTGTCAGGAAGATTCCTAGACAAGAAAGCCAAAGTGAAGCTCCCCAGAGCCAACAGCCCAAGTATCCCAGGACAACGTGGAAGGCAATGACAGAGCCTTTATTGAAAAATATGACAATCTTCCCATGTTCAGATTGTATATCTCTGTCAATAAAGGGAAAAGATGTTACCAACCAGATTCCACAGAGAAGAAGTTGGATTAGGGTACAAATGGGAATGACCATCTTAGGTGCCCCTGTTACCAACATCCCTCTCATTCTTCTTCCTGGAGTAGTGAGCTTGAAAGCCATGACCACAGATATTGTTTTGGCCAATACTGTAGAAACAGACACAGTGAAAAATACTCCAGTTATGGTTTGCTGCCAGAAGCAGGTGATCTGGTCAGGAAATCCAATGAAGAGCAGGGAGCAGAGAAAGCAGAAGACAAGAGAGATGAGCAGGATGTAGCTGTGAATGCGGTTATTAAACTTCACAATGGGAGTATCCTTGTACTTCACAAATGTGATGAGGACTAGAATTGTGATGGCCGAAAAGTACACTGCCATGCAGCGTAGAGCCATCCCAAATGGATCTTCTTAAGCCAGAAATGATATAGCTCTTGAGAGACAGTAGGTTTGCTCTATGTTGGCATTCTTATCACCTGGACATTTCACACACTGTTCCATATCTGCTGGCAAATGAAAACAACCCCTTATAAGTTATCATAATTACATAGGTAGTAATTTTATATTCATGTTATTCTTAGGAAATATCAATAAATAAGTTGATGTTGAGCATCTATTCCCTTCCTTTTTGCTGTAGAACCAGTAAATTGAGATTGCTCTGTATTAACCTACACATTGTGATGGGAAAAAAACACCATCATTGGAAGTGGAAAGAAAAAAAAATATTGAACAAAAACAAGTATATGATGAATAATAATATGATAATCTCAGATTATTTAATTCCTCTAAACATAAATCCACTATTCACAGAAAAGTGTAGTGTGCAGATATAAGTACTTGTGTCAGTTGATGAAATGCATCATGTGCTTTGTTTGCTCTATGGTTTGTGCCTTTGTCTGTATCTACACATAGGAACAGATCATACAATTCCTCATTCAAACACTATTTGCATAAAGGAATATTTTCATTCTTGAAGCTGTAGGCCTCATAGACCTATGCATGTCCCTTTCATTTTTTTACAATCTCTATCTTGCCAAATACACATTCCATGCTATATGGCATGAAGATTATGAAGGTTCATATTTCTCCCTCTTTCCTTAGCTAAGCTCTAAGCAATCTCTTGTTGCATTTTTGAAATCTTCACTCTTGTTCTAATTCTTTAAGAGGAAATATTTAATCCTTTGTCCATCTAACCTCTTAAAATATATTTCATTAAACAACTGTTACACTGAGCATGTGGTCTTTTTCACAGAGTAAGCTGGGTGATAGAGGGAAAGATTATGGACTGATCAGGTGGTCAACTTTCTATGTACAACAAATCAAAGAAAAATAAACATATGCATAGATTACATCTAAAATGTTTCTTTAAAACATTTTTTGCAGGTTTGTCCTCCTAAACACTTTCTATATTATATAAAAGCAGTAACCATCATATTGTGAGAGAAATGCCTTGTTTCAAGAAGACATTGGAAGTTATTTGCTTGGTCTAAAAGAAGTTGGCACTATTTAACTGATTATGTTTTCATTCATGGAGATTTTAGGTCTTTAGTTTGCATCCAGGCCATTTGATATTTCTAGTTTGGATAGAGAAGGTATTCAAATTCAGCAAATTTTCTTCTGTATGCAAGCATGTACCTCTGTCATTGGAAACCTCATTTTCTGGGCACTGAACACAATCAAAGAAGCAGTCTGCTGTTTCTTACTGAAAATTTTCCCTGAATCCCACAGTACATATCACACTACACACAGAAGAGGGAACATGAGGCAGTGCATATATATTATATAATATTCATGTGAGTCTATGTATTTCTTGTATTTATCATATGAATAATGACCCATAGATTGATATATAGGGCAATAAGAGAAATGGCTATACATATTCCTCTGATAACCTGTATCACTTAACAATATCAGGCACATTTGTATTCATATTACCCTGCAACACACTAAGTGTCACACAAAAATTACTACATTATGTAGTATTATTTATGTATCATTCAGGTTGTTGCAATTCAGAAATTATCCTTCCTAAACTGATCAATCCAAAAAGAATGTTTAGTTGGCACAAGTTTTGCCTCTCATGATTTATAAATTACAAAAAAAGAATACTGTGGTATATGGAGGGAGAATGTAGGGTAAATAAAGAAAGAGTAGTTTGATGATTATGACCAAAATATTTTATATAAGGCTCCCATAAAATTAATGAAGTACTCCTAAGTGTAAAAGAAAACCTTGAACACAATATTGTAGGATATAAGTAATTGTATCACTGTGTATATCTTGAAATGGATAAATAAAATTAAATAAAATGGATATTAAAATGAGTAGCCTGATTGGTGTTATTAACAGTTGAATATATTAAAAGCATGATCTACAAACATACAAAACAAATATAAAACATGTTCTAACATATTACTCATAATTTTCTTCCTTTGAATAAAATTAGCATTTTCATAATGCTTAAATTCATAGAGTTTTTGTTATTTGGAAATATGTAAAATATTCTTACTGATAAAATATTTTCTTTACTTGAAACACTGAAAATCTTCTTAAAGTAAGCTGATTGTTAGTTAAGATACACAACTATATAATGTTTTTTGAATACTGTCAGGTGGTATCTAATAAGGGCTTTTGAATATATTTCTTAATGATTCACTATATAAAATTTTATGCTCCTTTATTATGCTTAATTTCCAAAGAGTATTTTGTATGTTTTGTAATAACTTAGTAGTGAACATTAGATTTAGTATCCTCAGTTATGGATATTATTAAATATGCATTAATGATATTATAGGGTATAAAAGGATAAGAATAAAAAAGTTGAAAGAACAGATATATTAGTTAATTCTCAAAGTATTCAATAATATTAAGATGATTGATGTATAAATTTCAGTTAAGTATAAGTTATAAGGAGAATCTGTTAGGTATTTCATATGTAGTGGAAGTTATGCTCTTTTATATATCTGTGGAATGACAACTCTAAGGTTATTTTATAGCAGTTTTACACAATAGGACTGTAATTTAGTTCAAGGATGGCATTCAGAGAAAAAACAATATTTATTTATTTTCATGAATACAAAATGTATCATATCATAGTGCTCAATGTGTATAAATACTTAAATTGTATTCAGCTCTAAGGATCCCTGATATGTCAGGCATATTTCAAGATATTTAGACAGAAATTTAGCGTATCTCATATTACAAACTTTACTGCAGGTGAAATTTTATATTTCACACATCTCCCTTAATCATCACTATGCCCTCTTGTAGAATTTCAGCAAGTGAATATGAGCTTCTTCTGGTAATGTTTTTTGCTACTGATGAGATCAACAAGAATCCTTATTTTTTACCCAACATGAGTTTGATGTTCTCCAACATTGGTGAAAACTGTCAGCATTTATTGAGAGATTTGGATCAAGAATATACACAAACAGAAGGACAAATGAGTTTTGTTAATTATTTCTATTATTTAGATGAATCATAGGTCTTACAGGAGCAGCATGGAAAACATCCTAAAAACTGGCAATGCACTCTTCCATGCGACTGGTAAGAATTTGTGACACTAAAAGTGTTAAGAACATTAAATTACATTTACAGGTGCCTACCATCCTAGGCTGTTGCAGTCTTTTGGAAGTCATTTGGTGCACATGAACAATGGACTGAGATCCATATAATACTCATTAAAACAAGACTACATGTCAAACATTCAGGTCTTTAATAATCTTGAATTTGGGTTTGCCCAGATTTAGAGGTGAGGCTCCATGTGCTTTTCTGCAGAGACATCCTCCATGTTGCTTGGAGCACAAAGAGTATTTCTTAAAATTTATTTTATTTTGCCTAAAATTCATGTTATGTACTTGATTTGGAGGAAAGAAGGCAGAGCAAATATCATCGTGTCTTTCCAAATTATCAAGGCAATATGTTGTTTCTATTTTCCTTTAAGTTTTTCTATTGGGTGGCAATCTTAAGCTATCCACTACAATACTTTTTGAGCTTATAAAAAAAGGTTTTCTTCTGTTTCACAGATAATATTCCATAGCTTCTTTCCAGTTGCTTGTCCCTTTATTTCTTGTTGATATTAGATATCTGAGTCCATGTTATTCTCTGTGTAAGAGGTGATGGCCTCTATCCTATTTTCATGACAGAGAATAGTCTTAGAAGTGTTGCTGTTGTATATTCATTAATTTTGAGGTCATTTGTTAGTAAACCATTCTTATCCTGTTTTTTCCCCATTAATCAGATACTGATTTGTGATTCTTCAATCACTTTAAACAAGGTTTGATGTGGCACAGATGTACGAGTTATACAAAGCATTGAAGCACTTTTGAGTATCTGCACTCATCAATCTACATGGATGGAAGGACTTCCTCTTTCATGAAAATGTATGCAGTAGCAAATATATTATTCATGAACCACAGATATTTGAAAGGCAATGGGATGCCCGTTATACAACTATGCACCAACAAATATAATTTCACTTTCTTTAATACAAATATCATATTAGTCTAATATACTTTAAATGATTTTTGTACAAAATTCAACTTATTCTAATGAAACTAATTCTGGCATGTTATAGCTTGTTTACACACAGGATTTTTAACCCAATGCATTATAATTGGCACGACATATTACTTCACTAATACTCAACATCCATGCAGGATTGTTGATGGTGATTCTTCCAAGGTTTCCCCTTAAAACCCTTAATCCATAATACTAGGCTTCCAATACAGGGTCCAATTTCCCTTCCAATTTTCATTGTCCCATATGCATAACTAGACTAATATTGAATACCAAAATTAGAATTTCAATATTATATAAAATTTTTAGACCTGTAGGACCTCTGCAGTCTGAACTTATGAAAGCAGGGTTTACCACCCAGCCCTACCAACCTACATGCCTAACAGGAGCTCTTCCATAATTAGAAACAGAACCCTTTGGCTGAATACCCATATCATTTTGGACCTCCACAGTGATAAGCACATGAGGTACATATCAAGCTCTTCCTGAGTTCTATTGTCTTTCCAGTTTGAATCTCCAACTGAAAATAATGAAGATCTATATGCTTTCCCTAGACCCCAAAGCCAACTTGGCTCCTATTAGATCTGCCAAAACCAGAGACAGTGTGATATATGATGGCTGTACCAAGCAAAGACACTGAAGGCATGTCCTAACCAGATACAGCACTTCCTGACTCCCAGGAGGCCTTCTGGAATCGAGGTCACACTACACTATTTGATTCCAAAGAGTACTGATCCAATCCCAGATACCCAGACAATTTAACAACAGAAATGACCAGATGGTGAAAGAAAAATGAAAGGACATAACCAAAATAGGCCAAAATAATTTGGCATTATCATAACCCAGTTTTCCTACGCTGGATACTTAAACATTCATGAATAGCAAGATTTTGACTAAAAATTTCATTTCATGAAGATGAAAAATACCTTAAATGAGGATAAAATAACACCTTTAAAGAAATACAGAAAACCACAGTCTAACAGGTAGAAGCCCTTAGAGAGGAAAAAGAATTCACTTGAAGACATGCAAGAAAATACAATTTATTTTTTTCCATTTTATTAGGTATTTAGCTCACTTACATTTCCAATGCTATACCAAAAATCCCCCATAACCCCCACTCCCCTACCCACCCACTCCCCCTTTTTGGCCCTGGCATTCCCCTGTATTTGGGCATATAAAGTTTGGAAGTCCAATGGGCCTTTCATTCAAGTTATGGCCTATTAGGCCATCTTTTGATACATATGCAGCTAGAGACAAGAGCTCCGGGGTAAAGGTTAGTTCATATTATTGTTCCACCTATACGGTTGCAGTTCCCTTTAGTTCCTTGGGTGCTTTCTCTAGCTCCTCCATTGGGGACCTGTGATCCATCCAATAACTGACTGTGAGCATCCACTTCTGTGTTTGCTAGGCCCTGGCATAGTCTCACAAGACACAGCTATATCTGGGTCCTTTCAGCAAAATCTTGCTATTGTATGCAATGGTGTCAGCATTTGGAAGCATATCATGGGATGGTTCTCTGTATATGGCAATCACTAGATGGTCCATCCTTTTGTCACACTTCCAAATTTTGTCTCTGTAACTCCTTCTATGGGTGTTGTGTTCCCTATTCTAAGAAGGGGCAAAGTGTCCACACTTGGGTCTTCATTCTCTTGAGTTTAATGTGTTTATCAAATTGTATCTTATATCTTGGGTATCCTAAGTTTCTGGGCTAATATCCACTTATCATTGAGTACATATGATGAGATTTCCTTTGTGATTGGGTTACCTCACTCAGAACGATGCTCTCCAGGTCCATCCATTTGCCTAGGAATTTCTTAAATTCATTATTTTTAATAGCTGAATAGTATTCCATTGTGTAAATGTACCACATTTTCTGTATCCATTCTTCTGTTGAGGGACATCTGGGTTCTTTCCAGCTTCTGGCTATTATAAATAAGGCTGCTATGAACATAAAGAAGCATGTGTCCTTCTTACCCGTTGGGACATCTTCTGGATATATGCCCAGGAGAGGTATTGCTGGATCCTCTGGTAGTACTATGTCCAATTTTCTGAGGAACCACCAGACTGATTTCCAGAGTGGTTCTACAAGCTTGCAATCACACCAGGCTAGACAAGGCTGACCACTCTCTCCCTACCTATTCAACATTGTACTTGAAGTCCTAGCCAGAGCAATTAGACAACAAAAGGAGATCAATGGGATACAAATTGGAAAGGAAGATATCAAAATATCACTTTTTGCTGATAATATGATAGTATATATATATGTGACCCTAAAAATTCCACCAGAGAACTCCTAAGCCTGATAAACAGCTTCAGTGAAGTCGCTGAAAATAAAATTAACTGAAACAAGTCAATGGCCTTTCTCTACACAAAGGACCAACAGGCTGAGAAAGAAATTAGGGAAACAACAATCTTCTCAAAAGCTACAAATAATATAAAATACCTAGGAGTGACTCTAACTAAGGAAGTGAAAGATCTGTATGACAAGAACTTCATGTCTCTGAAGAAAGAAGTTAAAGAAGATCTCAGAAGATGGACAGATCTCCAATGCTCATGTATTCTCAGGATAAATATAGTAAAAATGGCTATCTTGCCAAAAGCAATCTACAGATTCAATGCAATCCCCATCAAAATTCCAACTCAATTCTTAAACGAATTAGAAAGGGCAAATGGCAGATTCATCTGGATTAACAAAAACCTAGGATAGCAAAAACTCTTCTCAAGAATAAAAGAACCTCTGGTGGAATCACCATGCCCGACCTAAAGCTGTACTACAGAGAAATTGTGATAAAAACTGAATTGGTACTGGTATAGCGACAGACAAGTAGAGCAATGAAATAGAATTGAAGACCTGGAAATTAACTGACACACCTATGATCACTTCATCTCTGACAAGGGAGTTAAAACCATCCAGTTGAAAAAAAAAAAAAAAAAAAAAAAAGCATTTTCAACAAATGCTGCTGCCACAGCTGGTTATTATCATATAGAAGAATATGAATTGATCCATTTTATCTCCTTGTACTAAGGTCAAATATAAGTGGATTAAGGAACTCCACATAAAACCAGAGACACTGAAACTTATCGGGGTGACCTTGGGGCAAAGCCTCCAATATAGGCATGGGGTGAAAATCCTGAATAGAACAGCAATGCCTTGTGCTGTAAGATCAAAAATCGACAAATGGAACCTCATAAAATTGCAAAGCATCTGTAAGGCAAAAGACATCATCAATAAGACAAAAATGCCATCAACATGTTGGGAAAGGATCTTTACCTATTCTAAATCATATAGGAGACTAATATCCAATATATATATAAAGTACTCAATATGGTGGACTCCAGAAAATCAAATAACCCCATTAAAAAATGGGGCTCAGAGCTAAACACAGAATTTTCACCTAAGGAATAACAAATGGCTGAAAAAAGTTTCAGCATCCTTAATCATCAGGAAAATGCAAACCAAAACAATCCTGAGATTTCACCTCACCGCAGTCTGAATGACTAAGCTCAAAAATTCAGGTGACAGCAGATGCTAGCAAGGATTTGGAGAAAGAGGAACACTCCTCAATTGTTAGTGGAATTCGAGCTCATACAACCACTTTGGAAATCAATCTGGTGTTTCCTCAAAAAATTGGACATAGTACTAAAGGAGGATCCCACAATACCTCTCCTGGGCAAATATCCAGAAGATACTCATACCAGTAAGGATGCTCTACACATGCTCTACTATATTCATTGCAGTGTTATTTATAATAGCCCGAAGCTGAAAAGAACCCAGATGCTCCTCAACAGAGGAATGGATACAGAAAATGTAGTACATTTATATAATGGAGTATTACTCAGCTATTAAATAAATGAATGTATGAAGTTCCTGAGCAAATGGATGGACCTGGAGGGCATCATACTGAGTGAGGTAACTCAATTAAAAAGACCTCACATGATATGTACTCACTGGATAATAAGTGGATATAAGCCCATAAATTTAGAATTCCCAAGATATAAGATACAATTTGCTAAACATATAAAGCTTGGGAAGAAGGAAGACCAAGGTGTGGATACTTTGCCTCTTCTTGGAATTGGGAGCAAGGCACACATGGAAGTAGCTACAAAGTTAGAGTTTGGAACTGAGACAAAAGGATGGACCATCTAGAGACTGTCATACCCGGGAATCCATCCCATAATCAGCCTTCAAACCCTGACAACATTGCATACACTAGCAATATTTTGCTGAAAGGACCCTGATATAGCTGTCCCTTGTGAGACTATGCCAGGGCTTAGCAAACACAGAAGTGGATGCTCACAGTCAGCTATTGGATGGATCGCATGGTCCCCAAAAGGAGGAGATGGAGTAAGTACCCAGTGAGCTTGGGGCATCTGCAATCCTCTAGGTGGAACAAAAATATGAAGTAACCAGTACTCCCCCAGAGTTCATGTCTCTAGCTGCATATGTATCAGAAGATGGCCTGGTAGGACATCAGTGGAAAGAGAGGCCCATTGAGCATGCAGACCTTATATGCCTCAGTACAGGGGAAGGCCAGGGCCAAAAGGTAGGAGTGGGTGGATGGGTGTGTAGGTGTGGGAGGGTGTGGGGGGGTTTTGGGGTAGCATTGGAAATGTAAATGAAATAAATATTTAATAATAATAATAAAAATGTCAATCTAAGAGTACATAAGGAGGGACCCATGGCTACAGCCACATATGAAGCAAAGGATGGTCTAGTTGGACATGAATGAGAGGCTCCTGGACCTGAGAAGGCTCCATTCCCCAGTGTAGGGGAATGCCAGGAAAGGGAAGTATGATTGGTGTGTTGGTGAGTAGAGAGAGGATGGATGGGATAGGGGGTATTTGGATGGCAAACCAGGAAAGAGAATAACATTTGAAATTTAATTAAAGAATATATCTAATAAAATAAAATAAAATAAAATAAAATAATACTGGGGAACAATAACTTCACGGCAGAAAAAAAAATTAAAGAAATCAAAGCACACAGAGGAATGCAGAAGAGCACTGCTCCCAAAGACAGTCCTGTCCTTATGATACAATAGCACATTTTTTCACAAAATGGATTTGATCATGTCCTCAGATAGGGCATTTGACTATACTATGTAGGTTATCCCCATATGATCAGAAGAAACAAATGGAAGCAAGAAGAGCAGAGTCAGAAGCAGATCTTAGACTGATGCCAGGCGAGGCTGGGAGGCACAGCATGCTTTTGGTCTTCAAGGTTCCAGAGTGTTGTTCTCCACCTTCCTGGTGCTGCAGTTCCTACAAATATATATTTTCTTATGCTGTGGCGAGTCCCAACAATAAAATTATTTTTTTACTACTTCATAACTGTAATTTCCTAGTGTTAATAATCGTGACATAATTATCTGACATACAGATAGTCTTAGACAACTCCTGTGAAAGTGTCACAAGGACTTGCAACCTATAGGTTGCCAACAACAGTTCCAGGCATGAGTAAAAAAAACTAGCTAACCCCTTGAGTTTTACACTTTCTGCCTTCTGGAATTGTACTAGAATAGATACACTCTGTTTTAGTTGTCTAAAGATGTGATCATTTGTAACACTAACTGGAAACACACCAAAGTGGATAAGGGAGTCCAATTTTCCTGTCCTGGAATCTTGGCAGGTCTTAGAGTCAGCTCTAATCAAATGGAAGAGAAAGGATGCTGGATGATTCCCTACTCAAAGTCTTTGCAGACAACAGGGAGTCTGTTTGTTTCCATGGAGAATGGGGGAGGAATTGTACTCCATTATAAAGATCCTTACATTCCCTAATTTTATGCCTGCTGGCCTATTGGAGTGTACTTTGTACTTTTGTTTGCTACATGTTGTGTTCTGTGTTCATGATTATTAACTCTAGGGTTCTTACCATACTTTCAAAATGAAATTCTTCCGAGTTTGAAACCTTTCATATTTGTCCTTTGTATACTATATGATTCTTTTAAAAAAATCAGTTTATAGGTCTTTTGTACCAACATCTAGCTTTTGGGAAAATACTTTTTATTGAAAATACATCTTTTCATTCAATTCAGAGATAAGTAAATAACATTTTCCAAACTGTTGTAAAGGGGCCCTAGGGACTTAAGGAGATCTGTCTACTTCCTTTCCATAAAGGTGAACAAGGCGTCATCATCTCACCCTGTGTGTGAAAGTCCTTTATGGTTCAAAATTGCCACTTTTGAAGTCTTTAGCAAACTAAAGAACTCCTTAATTATACCTTAAATTCTGGAGAAACAAAAAAGTAGGGGGTTTTGCTGGTTCACTTACAGGTGGAAAGAAAGGCTAAAAATATTACATCTTCCCCACCAGAAATTTCTGTTGGAGGGCTCCTTTAAAAAAAGTAAAAATAACAAATGCTTAAGAAAATTTTAGAGACGTGATCACAAAGCACAGATTTGTTGAAAATATTAAAAGATTTTTCCGGAGGCCCCTGTGTCTGCCCTTCATATTTCCAGGAGGAAACCTCCATCAGAGACTTAGAAAGGCTGAATCTGACCTTTTTTTGACCCCACTAGCTCAGTTCTCTTCAGTGGACATTCACAAGGTCATTTTAGCTGTAGAAGACACATGTGAAATGAGTGATTCCCGAAGGTATGCAGGCTCACTTTTTGCTTCAAAAGACAAAAGAACCTGAGGAAGCCACATGGAACTCAGTCCAAGCCCACTGTGATGAGAGCCAGTCACCTACAAGTAAGTGCAAAGCAGAGATCTGGATGGTTGATGGCAGGGAAAGGAACTTCTTTCTATCCTCAGGTGGTAGATAATTATCAGGAAAGGATCAGTGATATTTACTGCTGTACCCCAGTCTCTGAGCAGGCTCAGATTCAGCACAGGATAGCTGTTAAGTCTGTGTGACTATTGGGCCAGATCCTTCTTAGCTCCAAGACCCTTTACTGATGGCAAAGGGGAGATATTTCTGGAGCAGTCTTCAAAACCTAATTACTTAATGACTTTGCCTCGGGGTAAGCTGAGGCCAGCCAGTATATGGCCGATCTGAGGAGCTCTGATGTTCCAGAGCAGAACGTGACACAAGGGACCAGTCAAGTCTAGAAGGAATGGAACTAGTTTTTAGCGCCCCACCTCCCACTCCCAGTAGCATCAGTTCCTGAGGTGCCTGAGACAGGAGAGTCCCTGTTAGACCTGAAGTTGGGAAGAAGGCCGGGAAGCTGACTGTTCCTGCATCATCATTATCTTTGCTGAAGACTGAGTGGCTACTGGATGGTTGACAACAGGGAGATGAGGTTGCTTCTCGGAATTGGGAAGGTGACAGAGTCGGGCCGGTGATGTGTGGAGTGGAGTTTAGCATGTGGGGTCGTTTATTACTCAGAGAAGGGGCCTTGCAAGCAGACAGACAGTACTGTGGCATTAAGGATAAAGCAAACTTTGACCTCAATGGAGCCTGTGACTTTACTATCTTTAGGATGCAAATTGCACGGTTTGGTAAGTTGAGGTCGCCTGGTAAGCAGATGTTCCCTGTTAGGAAATCCTTACACGCTGACCTCTCTCTCTGGAACCCACCATAACAAGGAAAGAACAAACTGTCTTAGGTAAAGTTGTACTCTGATGACAACCAGCACAAGGCTCGCCCTTGACAGTATGGACACACAAGAGAACTAAAATGAAAGCAAATGGCTTGATTGGGAACATAGAGGGGGCATGACCTGGGTGCGAGGTAGCCAAGCTGACTAACCTCATAATGATGGGCCAGTTACTTGGTGACTGTGTTTTAGATTTGCCTCAGATCCTAGGCGGGAAGGATCTTGATTGTTCCCTCTTAACAATCTTATTATTTATATTTCTGTCCAGATTTTTTTTCATATTTTTATTGATTATTGGTAATTTCATGTCATGAACCCCAAGCAAAGTCTCTTCTTAGTACTCCTAGGTCTGCCCCCACCCATCTGCCCTACCCCCTCCAAAAAAAAAAAAAAAAGAAAAAGAAAAAAAATACAAGTCCAGTTTGCGTTGCTTATGCACTTTCACACTGGAGCAAGGTCAAACTCTCAGTGACCAGACAAAAGGACTCAGTTCCATCCAGTTTAATGAAAATTTTATTTCTTCATAGATGCATAAAACTCCATAGTTTATACATTTGGTGTCATGTATAAATAGTGAAGAAAATTATATATAAATTCACTGGTGTGCCTTCTTCATATGGTAGTTCTAACAGCTTTAATTTGAATATTATTACATTTTAGTTACTTTTTAAAATATTTAACTTCCAAAGAGCAATTTCTATAGCTAATGTGCTAGTTTGGTTTCCTTTGGTTGTCTTTTTCCCTTTCTTCCTTTCATCCTTGAGGCAGGGTTTCTCTGAGAAGTACTGGCTGTCCAGAACTTTCTCTTCAGGACAGGCTGTCATGGAACTCACAGAGAGTAAAAGGCCTCTGCTTCCCTAGTAGGAGGTTAAAGGCATGCACCACCACAGCCCAGAAGTAGTTAGGTTTTTATCCAGCAATATATAATGTTTTTCCCCACATACTCACCAGTACTTATTGCTGTTTGTTTGATAGTAATTGTTCTGACTGCTGTTAGATCTCAATTTAGCTTTAATTTGTCTTCCTCTGATAGCTAAAGATGTTGAATGTTTTACATGTATTTATTGGTGACTTGTATGTGCTGTTTTGAGTATTATCTATTAACTCATTAACCCATCCAGTGATGAGATAATTTTCCTTAAGTTTTAAGGTTCTTTATAGATTTGTCCAGATTAATATTTTTACAAATGTGGTTGGCAAAGTTATTATTTTTATTTTTTAACTTTTTCCTGTCCTGTAGGCTCCCTCTTCATTCTCCTTTGCCACTTGCTTCCTTTGGAGACTGGAATCTTTTACTGTCATGTAATGACATTTGTCAATTCTTGTACTATTTTTTGAGCTATATGTGACTAATTTAAATTCCCTCAGACCTTAGACAGAAAAGAACTAAGCTTACTTTGTTTAACCTGACCTCCCTCCCCATCTAGTTTACTAAATTTTTTATTCTTTATTGCTGAATAAACATAAAATAAGTTGCTATTTGGGGTCCTTTTCAGAAACTCCTTGATTGTGCTTAAAGTGGGATATTGTGATTTTATTTTCCTTTAGCAGTTTGGGTTTCAAGTGTCATCTTAAGATTATGGGTCCAGTCAGGCTTGGTGGCTCATGCCTTTAATCCTAGTACTTGGGAGGCAGAGACAGGCAGATTTCTGAGTTCCAGGCCAGCCTGATCTACAAAGTAAGTTCCAGGACAGCCAAGGCTACACAGAGAAACCCTTTCTCGAAAAAACAAAAATCAAACAAACAAACAAACAAACAAAAAGATGATGGATCCATTTTGAACACTTTTGGACAGAGTGAGGGACACAGTTTTAGTTTTATTCTTTGACATATAAATACTCAATTTTTTGCCAGCCCCATTTATTTTTCCTCTTTAGTTTGTTTACTTTCCTTTTTGGGGTTTTGGGTTTTGGGGACAGGCTATGTAGTGAAGAAGGATCTTGAATCCCTTTTTTTCTTACCTCTACCTCCCAAAGTACTGGGATTATCCACATCAACATTTCTGGTTTTATTACCATTTCTTGAAGACATTTTCTTGTTCATCAATGAATATTTTTAACAGCAATGTGAAAACAAAATGGCTGTAGCTGTGGGTTCACCTCTGCATCCTTTATTTTTTTCATGGATTTTCTTTATTGTGTCAGCATGTGACTGTTACTATAGCTCTTTACTGGATTTGTTGTAGTTGTTGTGGTTGTTTTTTTCTTTGTGGAGACAGGGTTTCCCTGTGTAGCCTTGATTGTCCTGGAAATCACTCTGTAGACCAGGCTGGCCTTGGACTCAGAAATCCACTGGCATCTAACTTCCAAGTGCCAGGATTGAAGACATGCACCACCCCTGCCTATCATATTAGTGGAAATTTAAATTGAGTATTGTGATCCATCTATGCATTTTCCTTCTGTTTAGGATTGCTTTGGAAAATCAGAGAGGTTTTGTATTTAAATATGAATTTTTCTTTTTTCTTTTTCAAGTTCTGTGAAGAATGTCATTGGAATTTTTGATGAGGATTATATTAAACTTGCAGACACTTTCTGGCAGAAGTGCCATTTTCACAATCTTAATCTTCTAATCTAAGAAGTGGGAAATGTTCCCATTTTCATGTGTTTGGTTTCTTTTTACAATGTTTTTCAGTTTTCATCACCTTGGATAGATTTATTCTTAGCTATTTTATTTTTAAGACTGTATGGTTTGGTATTCACAATGCAGCCCAGGTTCGCTTCCAAGTCACAGCAGTTTTCCATGTATTAGTTTTCTGAATGCTGCAATTATCACAGCACAATACCCCAAACCCAGGTCTTCCTTTAACTTTAAGAATCCGGAATGAATGGAGTTCTCCCCTCCTGATTAACTTGTCCTTTATCATAATATCTTTTTATATTATAATTATATTTTTATTATTAATTATTGGTATAGAAAAAACACTAGTTCTTATATCCTGACTATACATTATTTTGTTGAATTTATACATCTGATCTAAGAGCTTTCTAGAAGGTCTCTAGGGTTTTTTCATGTCAGATTGTGCTATTTATTATTAAATTATGTGACTTCAAATTTCTCTATTTGAATCACTTTTATTATTTTTTTTCCTTGTTCTCTAGGCAATATTCTAATCAATGTATTAAATACTACTGGAAAGAGTACATGACTTTGTTTCTTGATTTTAGAAGGAATGTTTTCAATTTTCCAGAGTTTATTGTAATTGGCTATAGGTTAATTACATATAGCCTGTAAGGAAATTTTATATAGTTTATTATGTTACACTTACATATTATAATCACATTATCAATCACTAAATTAATTATATTATTTCTATATTTAAACCACATGTAATCATATTATCAGTAAATTATTAAATAAATATTATTAATATATAAATGTGTAATATATAAATATATTGTAATTTATATAATTTAATATAATTGGCTATAGGTTTGTTACATATATCCTAAATGGACATTTTTTATATGTTTTATTTTAACATAATCATATATTATAATTATATTATTACTATATCATATTACTATAATGTTACTATAATATATTATAACCACACATTATTATTGTATGATCAATTAATTATTAAGAATATATTATTAATATATTAATATATTGTGATTTATATGATTTATGATTATTGACTATAGGTTTGTTACATATACCCTACATGGAGATTTTTATATGGTTTATCATTTTTCTCTATTATAATTATACTATTTATATTATTAATATATTATATTCTAATAATATTATTCTAACATTACAATACTATTAGTCATAAATTATAATTATGTGATCAGTACATCATTAATAATTTTATAATATAAATATATAAATATATAATATATACACATAATACAATTTATATTAATTATTATTGTTGGCCTACATAGAGATTTTTATATGGTTTTCCATAACATATTCCTATATTATAAGTATGTTGTTAATTATATTGTTAATATAATAATATATTCTCAGTCAATTATTAATTAACCATTATTAATATATTAATATAATATAAAAGTATATATTATAATTTATATGATTTATTATAATTGGCTCTATGTTTGCTGAATATAGCCTATATGGATTTGTTTATACGGAAATCACTTTTTTCTATCCATATTTTTTTCCAGAGTTCGTACCAAGAAGGGATGTTGAATTTCAAAAAGTCCTTTACCTCAGCTATTGAGATAATTATGTGATTTCTGTCCCTGTTATATTTGCTCTAGAAGTATGTTGATTGGAATTCTTAAATTAAAGTCAACTTGACCATGGGTAGGGTATTTTTAATGCGTTCTAAAATTTGATTATTAAGTATTTTGTAGATTATTTTTGCCTTTGTGTTTATCAGGAAAAATGGTCTAATTTTTGTTGTATCCTCTGATTGTTGGAATCATAGTAATACCACCTTTATAAAATGTATTTGGTAGTGCTTCTTTTTTTTTTTTTCCTAGTTATTGGAAATAGTTTCAGAATTATTGCTCTTTTTTCCATAATGGTTTAAGATATTGATAGTGAATCAATCTGACCTTGGGCTTACACACATGCATAAAACCAAACACACACACTTTAACTCTCTCTCTCTCACACACACACACACACACACACACACACACACACACACACAAACCTTACACATATGAACGCACAAATTTATATTATATATATAATATACAACATATATTCAATATATATCATTATATATTTGTTAACATATTTAATATTCAAAATGTATATAATATATAATATATTATATATGCATATATATGGATGTGTGTATATGCATATATTTGAACACTCTTTATGTTTAACATAAGCACTCAAAGTTGCCAATGATCATCTTGTTTTTATGTCTTAGATTCGAAACATAAGTACTTGCATTTTCATTTGGATCTTAGGGTTTTTACATTTTTTTCCCAATTTCTTTAAAACTTTGCAGATAATTCAAGTACATGTTCAAGGCCAGTTTAATCGTATAGTATTTTGGGAGGAGTTGAGGAGAAATGTTGAAGTCTACATGGGAAGAGTTATCAGGAAGCTTTACCTTTGACTTTTATCTTACAACAAGCTGCTGTCTTTTTGTTTTTTCTATGAGACTGAATGAAAAAAAAAAGATAAAAAATAATTACAAGGAGGCTATGACTGCTCCTAATTAGTTGAGAGACCTAACAGAGACAGATAGGGTGTTAGTACTGAGCCCTGGCAGGCCTGGGACTCACTATACATATCAGGCTAGTCTCCATGTCATGGAGACTTTCCTGCCTCTGCCCCCTAAGTGCTGAAATTATTCTGTCTTAGTACCATTTTACTGGTTATACTGTCAGTCTTTGTGGTTCCAATGTCTTATTCAAATTTTAAGGAAGACATTTATGCTCCATACAGTATTGTGTGGTTTCCCTGCCTTTGCTTGACCTCACTAACCCTGACCTAATCAGGAGACAGGGACCTAGGACCTTTCCACACTGACCCTTAAAACCCAGCTTTCTTAAGCTGTGTATACAAAAGGTGCCTCCTGAAGGTGACATATGGTCAATTGGAGCTTCAAAAGGTAAATGTGGCTAAGGAGTATGAAACTTGAAGCCAGTGTGAGGAAGAATGCAACTCCTTTGTATCTCTCTGCATTTGAACACAGCAGTGAGTCTTAGACTCTCATTTCAGGGACAGAGATTCCAGAGAGAAAAATCTAGCTCCTTCCAGAGTTACTCAAAGTAAGCACACAATGGAGAAATTTGTGTGTTGGTGGTGGTCAGGGGGAGGGGGATTATCTATGAGCTGGTAGAGATACCCTCATCTGACTCTTGCAGGCTCAAATGATAGATGCTGGCTAACCCCACCCCTGAAGTGTCAGTAAGACTTGCCATAGGCAACAAGCAGCCAGATTCTTTGCATTATTAAACAGGTCTGTGGGGGAAAGGAGGCAGCTTTCTGAGAAGGGATTCTTTTCTGATGATCTGTTAGGCCAGCACCATGAGGTGTTTGATGCATGGAGAGATTTGACAAAGGGAGACAGCAGATCAGTCAAGTCTAGGAGCAAGGGACAGAAGATATTCATTCTTGGTAGCCCCAGTTCATGAAGTACCTAAGTATAAGTTGAGGTGAATGATTATGAATAGGTCTTTGAAAGTTGCTGTGAATGGGGGAGGCAGGAGAAAGGATGTGCAATAGAGAGTGCCAGTTGACATAACTGAAGCTTGGATATTCACTTGAAGGATGGAGACCAGGTGGGTGGGACCTAGGAGCCAGGGACATGCTGCAACCTGCCCGGGGAAGCATTGTTTGCTGTGTGTTATAATGAGAGGGCTCATAGGACTTGAAGTCAGGCAGTGTCATGGTAAAAACAATGGTGTGAATTATAATGAGCACTAGGTTTCAAATGTGTGTGGTAGGAGGTAAAAGCACTCACTGTGCAATCTTGTGTACCTAGTTCCATCCTAAAAAACCTTGGTAGTGGGAAGGAATCTCAGACTCCCAAAAGCCACCCTCTAGTCATCCCATGCACCACAACCCACTTGTACAGCCATATTCTCACATATTCCTCATACATACAATGTAATAATAATAATAATATTACTATTTTTATTATTAGTCATAATAATAGTAAATTTTTCTAATAATAGTAATTGTAATAATTATAATAATTAAATCCTTATTTTGGGGATACAAGATATGAGAAATAAGGGTTTGCAGCTTGGTATGAAATGTTCATGTTGACCACATAAGAGGAGAGTACCTATTAATGTGTGATCTAATTAATCACGTAGCCTTTGACCTAGGATCACAGGGAGGAGGGTTTCTGGCCACTAAAGAGCTGGGACAGAGCTTACCAACAGATTTCTTGGCTTAGGGTCTCAGAAATATGGAGTCTAACACCTATCTTATAAATATTTAATAAGGTACTTTTTTTAAAAACAACAAAATTACTAATCTGTTCTCCCAGAGCTTTGAGACACTTCACCCCAATTTCTCTTTGTAATGCTTTGCTTAGTCTTACGAAGTAAACCATGACTGTACTAAGTAAGCTTGTAGATGATTTCAGCATTGTCTACATTTAAGTGTTTATATGTAAACATTTATATGTTTCTCAAATTACATCATGGATATGTATCACATGCTCATCTCTTAGGTGATACCAACCCAGAGGGCTTCATTTGGAAGCCTAGATATCTAGATCAAGGAAAGTAGAATCTTCTAAGGGTTCCATAGAGGCTTTTCCTCTTCCATGTGCCTGGATACTATAATCCTTTCAGGCTCCTTGTAGATAGGCTCATAGTTGTTTCTGAGTCACCAATGCACAGGCTAGGTATCTCTTCACTTTTGCAAGGAAATGTTACAGGGGAAATGGGGTTGAGGTCATTTTCATGGCCAGTCTTTTAGAGAAGATGTCAAGAAAAGAAACTGCTTCAGGAAAGGGAAGGGAAACGGGAAGGAAGGAAAAGAGTCACTGAGGGGGAGAGGGAAAAAGGGTACAAGGGCAGAAGTTGAAATCCAGCCAGAGAAAGAAGCTCTCCAATGCCACAGTAGGCACAAGCCCTGAAAGCTGGGGAGACCAGTCTTTGAGCACTTTCAATGAATTCAGTGACTCTAAGATTTTTTTTTTTTACCTCAACCCTCATCATACCAAAGGGAAAGAACAATACTACTCTCTCTCTCTCTCCTAAGTTCCTGTGGGAGATAAGCACACAGATGTGTGAGGGATGTTTAGAATAGGCCCTGTCTCCAGATATGGAGTGAACTAAGTATTGATTTCACAATAGGAACTCCTGAGATATTTTTTATGACATTCATCTCCTCATATAGTGTTTTTTTTTCCCTTCGAGAAAAATTATTATGAAGGTTATAGCAAAGACAAAGTGGTAGAGGTGGGCATGAGGTCATTCCACTTAGTGGGTGTGACAAGATCAAGAGAGGAAGGGTTGACTGCAAAGGTTACTAATGGACACACAAAGCTGGAGGGCTTTCTCAGGGAAACTGTAGCTGTTCCCCTTTTGGGGACCTCCATTCATTTGGAAACACGTGAATACCATTATTGTGTGAGGATTGGGATTAGATGCCTGCACCTTTTTTAAAGTTATAATGTTTGTATCTTATAATTGTGTATGGATATTTTATGTTCCTGTACGCATGGCTGACTATATACATACATGCATGCCTGGTATCTGGAGAGGATAGAAGAGTTTGTTGGATCCCCTTGAACTTGATTACAAATGGTTGTGGGCACCATGTGGGTGTAGAGAATGAAACCTGGGCCCTATGTGAGAACAGACAGTACTCTTATCCTAAGAGGCAGTTTTCTAGTCATGTGTCTCTGCAGAAGGATAGGTGTTCCCAGCTGCAGTCCATGGGACTACTCAGAACATGGCTACCTAATAGCAGAGAACATTCTGCAGGGATACTTGCATGTAGGAATAAAAGCTTCCAGCTTCCACTAATTCCAAGTTCAGTAGCCACACAGGCCAGTGGCTAACCTACTAGAACGCACAGTTCCAAGGAGTCTGCAAAAAGGATTTGTGGGCATGCTTTGTATAACTTTTGACATCTCTGTGCAGAGTTGGATGTATACACTTATGTTTTGGTGAAGGGACCATGTCTGGCATCAGGTTCTGAAAGCTGAAAGGACAGGAACCATATACACGTTAGTTATTACTCCCCTGTCTCCTTTCTCATGGAGGCCTCCTCTCTGCTGCAGCAGGCTCAAGGAAACACCTGAGACCTGAGGCCCCAGGACCAAGAAAGAGCCGTCCAGTGGGAAAAATGGAAGCACCCATTAACTCTGCCCCACAGGGATCCTCTACTCAGCCTTGGAAATATGTCAGCCTGTGAAGCCTTCATCCAGCGCTTCAGGCAGTTCCAGTATGATGAAGCATATGGGCCTCACGAGGCCTTCTGCAAACTCTGGGGACTTTGTTTCCAGTGGCTGAAGCCTCAATCACACTCTGTGGAGCAGATCCTGACTCTGCTCCTGTTGGAGCAGTTCCTGTTTATTTTGCCCAATACAAACACCAAGACCCAGAAGTTCAGCCTGGAAATTAGACAAAGATTTCTCACCCTGATAGAAGACCTCAAGAGAGATCACAAGAGGCCAGGATACAAGGTGAAGATTGGTTGTAGTTTTTTGTTCTCAGTCCAAAAATGGAGGCAGGCAGCTGGGTCGGGATGAGCCATTCTGTCTCTGTGTCATTCCACAGCCACTAGTCTTCCACAGAGCCCTTTAAACATTCTCTTCTGCTGGATTCAGCAATGAGGTCACAGAGTCTCCACAGTTCCTGACTCCATGCCCACTCTACAACACCCAAATGGCAATGCCTCATTTATTATCAGTAAATGAATTTCTTGAGCAGCATCAGTTACTACAATTATCACTGTAGTGACGAGATATGTATTGCTTGGATCTTTATGGAACAGTTTGAAAAGGCAATGCCAGATAGTCTAGAAAACATATAAAAGGAGGGAACGGGAACATAGTTTATTATAAACTGTTATTGCTTCTGTATAAATGTGCTTGGACATTGTTTTACCTGAAGACACTTCAAATTGTCTTCCATGAAATGGTTCCATGCCTATATCTCTGATTACTCACTGTGGTAGGACAGTTAGAAGTTAACATTAAATTTCCTGTGCTATATACTCTTTCTGTTTGTCATATGTTATCCTTAAGTGGATAGATGCTTTTACCTCCCTGTAACTACTAACCAGCAGCAAAGCTATGAGCTTTGGTTAGGGTAAATAAGGACAACAAATGCGATGCTCTCCCTCCTGTTAAGAATTCATAGAACATCTAAGTGACAGGAAAATATGTAACAGTATCTGGTTCTTCCTAGGTTTTCCTGATCTGCATGATGAATATGGGGGACGGTGTAGATGTCTGAATTTGTGAGAGCTTAGGAAGAGCTTTCCATCATGAGTGATACACATCACTGGCCCATTAAATTCCAATAGCAGTTCACATTAGCATACCCAAAAGGCCTCAGAAGGAAGGTAGTATTGCTTTGTGCTCAAGAACCACTTCTCAAAGCCTCTGTACAGGGAAGGCCTGGATGTACACTGGACAGTGTCTGTGGGAGAGCAGCCAGCTGAGATTCATGACTTCAGCATGGGACAGGTGATGCTTTGCAGTTGCTTTAGCTCCAGGGCAGTTGACTGAATGGACAGGACTCTGCCAAAGGACTCTGCCTCCTGAAGGTAGCATGACTGAATGCTTTTGCTTTCTTCCTGTCTTCCTGATTTGTTGAAAGTAGAAGATGTCATATTCAAGGGTCTAGACATGTCATGACCTGTCTAGGATCCACATGCTCCCCCGGCTCTTGAGTAATTGAAATGTGGCCATTTAGGTATAAATCTGTTGTGAGAATGGAATGTATTTAACCTCACTGTCTCCTTTATGTGTGTTGTCTGTAGTGGTTACTGGAAAGGTAAAAGCTCCTCCCATTGCTCCTGGCCAATGATGTACTTCCTGTGAGGTAAAAGGAGCTGCATTTCAGTGGAATGATGGGTTCTGAAATTTTCTTCAGATCAACATGTGTGACATACTCCTGGAAGAACTGATGTAGATGAGTATGTTTGTCACACAATCCAAAACACCTGTGAGTCTACCCAAACTTCAGATAATAGAACCTGTCCAGGAGATCTCTGAGATCCCAGCACAAGGGCCACGGCAAAGCAGTTTCCATGGTCCTGGCCAAAGCCAGACCTTTCTGACTATTGGTAAGGCAATCTCCTTCCCCTCCTGCTCTTTACTTCTGTTTGAAAGTTCATGTTCTATGATAGAGTTGGGATAAGTTGGCATTATCAGTTCTCTAAACATAATAGACATGGTCAAATTTCCTCCCAAGTTACCTTCAAGCCTGTATTCTCCAGTCATAAATTATGCTGTGCTAGTTTTTGCTTCCCTCAGCAACTACTTTAGTTCTCCACAAACAGTTGGATGTCAGCCTTGTGACAAGAGATCTGGCTGTCCACACTCCCTTGGTAGGCAGACAGAAGGAGGCAATGTGACAATCCATGGAAAGATATTCAATAACTATCAAGATCTCTCAGCATCAAGTGATGGTGTTTCATTCAATGTGAAGGAGTAGAGGGTGGGAACAGAAAGCGAGGTTAGCATTGGTTAGTGGCTTTAGCTATCATGGGCTGTGAGCAGAGAATCTGAACAGAAAAATGGAGGAGGATTTTAGGAATAGAACTCTGTTTACCCAGGATGTGGAGGTTATTTGTACATGTCACATGTTGTTGAATGTCACTGAAAATGATATTACTTTGTTTATTATGAATTTTAATTTTTTTCTTGATTTTCGGTTCTTATTAGGGTTTAGTTAATTTTTTTAATGTTATACTGTTTTATTTGATTGTGTGTGTGTTGTGTGTGTGTTTTTAAATATTTGCTTAAAATTTTTAGTGTTATATTTTGGGGGTCTAAGAGTTTTAGTGTTTCCAGGCAGTGGTGATCCATGCCTTCAGGATCAATCTTGGTAGGCAGAGGCAGGTGAATTTCTTAATTGAAGGCCAGCATATTGTACAGAGTGATTTCCAGGACCTCAAGGGTATACACAGTGAAAACTAGTCTCCAAAATCCCATGCAAGAAAGAAAGAAAGAAAGAAAGAAAGAAAGAAAGAAAGGAAGGAAGGAAGGAAGGAAGGAAGGAAGGAAGGAAGGAAGGATGGAAGGGAGGAAGGAAGGGAGAGTGAGAGAGAGGGATGGAGAGAGGGAGGGAGAGAGGGAGGGAGGAAGAAAGGAAGGAAGAAAGAAAGAAAGGAAGGAAGGGAGAGAGAAAGAGAGAGAGAGAAAGAAAGAAAGAAAGAAAGAAAGAAAGAAAGAAAGAATGAAAGAAAGAAAGAAAGAAAGAAAGAAAGAAAGAAAGAAAGAAAGAAAGAAAGATAAATACAGTAAGTAAGAAATTTACTATATGGAAATTTTTGGGTTCATTTATATTATTTTTTTATGAATATTAGGGTTTTTTTAAAAAGCGTTTTTAGGGCGTTTGGGCGAGTGTTTTATAGTTTTTATTTTTGGATTTTTGG